>NW_018164567.1:1251501-1251724 GCF_001263595.1 Phalaenopsis equestris
CGACCTCGAGTTCCTATGACTTTGTTGTTTAAAGCTAAGGAAGGATTGGTTGTTATAGATACTCTTGCTGTTGAAGATGACCGGGCTGCACATCCTGTAAGCTCCAAGCTTCTCGTTGTAGCAGAGTTCAAGTTTTCTAGGTCATTTGGTTATAATGTCAAATCAGGTGACCCTATGGTTAAAGTTTTTTAAATTTTATTATGGGCATATTAAAGTTGATTAA
>NW_018164567.1:1257601-1310543 GCF_001263595.1 Phalaenopsis equestris
TTTGGCCATTTTTTGGAAATTTTGACAAATTTGGATGTATTCAAGGTGTTTGTAATGGGTTTTGCTCAATTTTGGGTATTTTTGCAAAATTTGGGAATATTAGCCAAATTTGGGTACCAAGGGCAGTTAGGTAATTTGGAGGTGCCTCGGGGCAAAAGACCAAGTTAGGCATTTCACATAGAATTGGATAGATATCCATTCTAAATGAACCATGGATTAATGCATTGTGAAGATATGGTGTATCCTAGTTCCAAGTCAACACCCAGGGTCGACTCTAAAGTCAAGTAATCCTATAGGGACTCTTCTTGAATTCTCTTATAATGATCTTACCTACTAAATGCTAGAGGTTAAGATCAATATGTGGAATTTCAAGTTGAGTAAAAAGAAAAGTTTTGAATTTCTAATGGTGGGGTACCTTTTCTAATTTTCTAAGACTAGTCAATAGGAAAGTCCTATGGCTAGACCTAGGCTACTAAAGAAGTTTCTAGACCTCAACCAAAAGTGAGGTCAACAAAGATGCAATTAGTTAAAATTATTAAATATGAAACAAACCTTTAATAACATCAGGGGGTGTTTAGCTTCTTTTTTGTGAAAGTGTATAAACTTTGGGCTAACATTCAATTATGAATAACACTGATTTGGCACTAATTTTAAAGATTAAGTTGCTCTCGACCTGTTAAAGCTCCTCTGCCATGTCTTTCTTGGTGGAACCAAAAAAAAATGTTGGATCTAGTATGACATTCACTCTTGTGAGATCTCCCACACTTTTCACAATTATTTGCCTCAGCCTGGGGACCAAAATTGTTGGATCTTACCTTTTTAGCATTAGTATTTCCTTATTAGAATGATTGTTTGTTCTGAGAGCTCTCTAAATTTCTCATATTTTGAAAATCCTTAATCCCCTAAACAAATTATAAATAAAACTCAATCATTCTGACCCTCTTTGTCAAAAATAAAATAATCATCGATCTTATGTGGCGGTAGGTGCTGGTTGCTGTTGGTAAATGTTTTATGGTGCTATATATTGATTGCACATTTGTTATGTGGCGGTAAATGTGCATACACAATAATTTTGTGGTGGTTGCGTTATGGATGGGTGGTGGCTATGAGTGTGTGCGACTGTGGGGGTTTGTGGTAGTGTTGTTGTCATGGTGTTGGTATGTATGTATGTGAGGGATGGTGTTGGTGTCTTGTTAGTCTTGTGGTTATTGTCTCATTATGATTTCATTTAGATTAGAGCATTTAAAATAATGTACTGGGGTTGGTTGGTGGCTATTGTCACTTCTCTGGTTGTTTAGAAATATTAATATTTTCCATTTTCTTTATTTAGTCGTGTAATGGTTAAGATTAAGAAGTCGGTTCATCAGCCATGTGGGATAGAGAAGTCACAATCATATTATGAAACCTGTATCTTAAGGAGGTCGAGCTTGGAAATAAACCCACCACCTAGTTTAACAAAGAAGGGAGGCAAACTATTACGAAGAAGTTCAAGGAAATGACGGGAAGGGACTACAATATGTTACAATTTAAGAACAATTGGGATCAATTGAAAAAGACTAAAATTTATGGAAGAAACTAAAACAGGGATCCATGGGCTTGGGTTTTGATCCAACCAAATAGAGTATTGATGCTTTGAAGGATTGGTGGACTGAGAAATTAGAAGTAATAACCAATCCCCTAAGTACTTGCTTTCCAGTCCTTATCCCTCCAATCTGTTTTAAGTAATAAACTTTCCAGTATGTTGCAGGCAGCACCTGCCGCCAAAAAAATTCAATTTAAGTGGCATTGAGTCGGACGTGAAGGAGAAATTGGGTTGTATGTTGTTGCGACAAGCACACATGCATTCACCCCATGAGCTCAAGTTTGCAAGCATACTAGAGGACTTGGAGACCGAGTAGGTAAGTGGGTCAAGTGAAGGCCCTACCCAAAACTAGAAGGAGCTGGAATCCACATGCGGGTCAAAGCGACCTAAGGAATAGAAAAAAAAATGGTGTTGATTTCATTAGAAACACAATACCAAAACAAGTAGAAGCATGCACAATTCAGGTTGGTACTTCAAAGAACACCTCCATAGAAGATTTCTTCGAGTTTTGGAAACATGTCTTGATGTTAGATCGGATAAGCCATTCTATCTGAGCTCCTTGAAGTTGCTGGAGGACCTGACCCTTCCCGAACTTCAGTTCGACTATTTATGTTCTTTTTATGGACAATTGATTTTGTAGAGTTATTATTTATTGGCTTTGGTTTTTTTCCCCGTTTGTTTTAAGGGTTATTTGATTTGATTGTTTTCCTTTCTAGCAAAAACAATAATGTTGCTCTATAATTATTTATGCTCATTATAATCTGTCTTTGGGTTTTAGATGTTCTTTTTAACGTTGTTTGATTCACACTTATCACCGGAACATAACACTTCTCTACGTGAATTCACAGCTACTAAGCCTTACAAGAAAAATTGCGGTGGCTATGGCTTTGTTGTATGAATACTACAAATCTTATGTCGATCGAACTCCCTGCACTACATCAACTGATATGGTGATAAATGGTTTGGTGAGCTACTACAAGGATAATTCAGTAACATGTTCTGCATGAAAAAACCCATATTTTTGATCTGCTCGATGAACTACATAGCCATCATGGACTGTACAACTCCTCAAGAATAACAATGCCACTCCACATTTTATCACAAAATGAGAATGAAAGGAGCGATGGAGCGATTCCAACATTCAACAGAGATAATTAACAAGTATTTCTCGGTGGGATTGAAAGCTCTTGTCAGTTTGTCGACAAAAAATAATTAAGCTAGAGGATCCAACATTCAAGACCACTCCAAAATATATTGTAAATGATCCGCGGTATATGTCATTCATTAATGTATTTCTTTTTAACACATTACATTTAGATGTCAAAATGAGTTGCATGGAAATCACACCTTTTAACTAATCTGACAGAACTGTGTTGGAGTGATTGACGAAACCCATGTGGATGCACGAGTATCTAACACTAAGAATGTCGCATACATTGGATGGTGTGGATCACCCACACAACTTGTGATGGTTGTATGTGATTTTAACATGTGCTTTTCTTTTGTGATGGCTGGTTGGGAAGACAGTGCACATGAAAGTCATATTTTTGCTTTTGTGATAATAAACTGTTGTGGATCACCCACACATGTGATGGTTGTATGTGATTTTAACATGTGCTTTTCTTTTGTGATGGCTGGTTGGGAAGACAGTGCACATGAAAGTCATATTTTTGCTTTTGTGATAATAAACTGTAGACACGACTTCCCGAACCCACCTACAAGTTCGTAAATATATCAACCACATTCTTTTTTATTTAGTTTATTACTAATTATGGTACTTGGGGCAGGTAAATATTTTTTGGTCGATGTTGGACATTCTTTTACTGAGGAGCTATCAGAAGCCATTTCCAGTATAAAGTATCACATTCCTTATTTCAAAAGATTCAGTGATGTTGCTCGTGACAGGAAGGAAATGTTTAACAAAATGGGTCATACTACATGATATGTCGATGCATCCATTTCCAAAATAGGCGCAGATTGTAGTGGTCACAATGACGCTCCACAACTACATTCGACGACATCATTCTTGAGTTGATGTAGACTTCAGCTTGGCTGATGATGACCACTTACAGGTCCTGCCAGAAGCATTTGAATATCACGTTGGACAATCTATACCACAACCAAAAGTGGAATGACAGGAAGGTTACACCCAGGATGTGGAAGGTGCCGCATAAATGACTGATTTGAGAGAGAAGATTACAGACTCTATTGTTGGATGTTGATTGGATGACTCTTGTTTATTTTATGAAGTCTATGTTTATTCAAGCTTGTGGGTTCTTTTGGATGGTATATTAGTCACTATTGGTTTGTGTTACTTGTGAAATCCTAATAAAGGCAACCAAGTTTCTCTTTTTTTTCGATACTGGTTTTTTGAGCTACTTATGGATGACATGTTTTGTCGTTGTTGGTTGGTGTCACATGTGAAATCCTGATAAATGCAACCAATTTACTATATTATTTTCGATGCTTGGGTTTTTGAGGTACTTATGGATGGTTTTTTTTTGTTGATATGCATATGTGACACACATGACTTGGGTATTAAGTAAGCTAAAGGCAACAAAGAACCCCTATTTTATAAGGTCTAATGTCATCTTGTTATGACATGTTTGGTGGGGATGTTTTACTTAGTTTTCAGAGAGCTCACACTCGCACAAAATCGTAATTGATGATTTTTTTTTATCAATTTATAAAGTGTATGTTTCTTTTATGCTCCATGGATTATTAATATTTTATATATTGTAAAGTTTATGCTACTTCTAAATGTTTTTTTCTCCTTTTTTGATTCCTTTTTATTTTTTTTGGGTTTGAGAGGTCCATGATGAGACGTTCGACCTTGTGGGTTCTCCTATATGGCATGTTAGTCCTTGTTGGTTGGTATCACATGTGAAATCCTGATAAAGTCAACCAAGTTCCTCCTTTTTGATGATATGGTTTTTTAGGTACTTCTAGATGTTTTTTTTTTGTGACACACATATGTGACACACGAGCTGATATTAAGTGAGTTAAAGGTAACCAAAAATCCTTTTTTACAATGTTTGTTGTCTCTTGTAGTGACATTCGTTCATTGGTATATTGACTTCCATGAGACCTCATGCATGCAAAAAAAACTGTAATTAATTACTTATGTTAACAATTTCAACTTTTGTTATGACTAATGAATTGTCTTTTGAATTATTCAAGAAAGATGAGTTCTAGGATTACAAGGACCTCTCGATGAGTGTTTTGCCATTGCGAACTACAGACTTCCCTACTGACTTCACGACATACATATAACTTCAGGAGACAGTTCTACAAGTGTCTGCGAGGCATCACAGAGAAGTGTGACTTCTTCTGGTGGGCAGACAGTTTGACAGATTCTACTGCCGATAGTGATCGGGGTTGGATGATATCCCTAGATGACGATGTACCTCGTGACATACGTTCTCTCTGTATTTTAAAATTAATATTATCATTATTTTAATAGTAATTTTAATAAATTTTTTCTTTTTTTTGGCAAACTTGATACTCACTGTTAAATGAGGTATGTATCTTAATTTTTGTACTGTTCTGAAGCGGTTTTTCGCTTCTTACATATCAAATATATTGTTATGACAGTTATGTTGTAAACAACATTACTGCACAGGGGCAAAATGATCATTTATCTAGAAAATTGCAAGACAACAATTTTCCAACAACACCAACCAAACAGTCAACTAGC
Source organism: Phalaenopsis equestris (assembly GCF_001263595.1). Taxonomy (NCBI): domain Eukaryota; kingdom Viridiplantae; phylum Streptophyta; class Magnoliopsida; order Asparagales; family Orchidaceae; genus Phalaenopsis; species Phalaenopsis equestris. The sequence continues at coordinate 1,262,881 of NW_018164567.1, forward strand.
TTATCTGGATCAACTACTGATTAACAATTTATTAATAAGATGCAGCTGCCCCATAGAAACCCTTTATCTCTCGCAAGTCTTCTCTCTGCTTTTGATTATAATTTGATTCGAATAAGATGACTTAAATCGACCCCTTTAAAACGAAATAGTGAGACTGTTATTTCAAACCTTTGTCGTCGTTTCCAATATTATTTATTAGTATTTACCTTTTTTTTAGAGTTATTGCATGATTCTTTTTGAGGTTCATAAATCACTCGAGCTCATGCTTGCTATCGACCTATCAGAAAGATGAAAAAAACAAGAACTAAGTGATCATTGTCATGCATATGTAAGATATATATATATAAAGATGTAAAAAGTTAAAGTTCAAATATTACATATGCAAGTCCAAAATCATTTGTGGTTATTCCACCCAAGCTTATATTCTGGATAAATGATAAAGTAGGTATGTCAACAAGACAACAAAGGGATTGCTTGTAACCAACACCAATACTAGAAATTCTTAGCTTGGACTATAAGTGGAATTGCTGCTATATATTCAATAGCCCATCAGAAGAACGAAAACTATGATTCAATTAATAATAGTGAGGCATATCATGAAGATCAATATAACAACAAGAATAACGCCCACTTTTTAAATAAATTTATATAGAAATGAAATTCTATTTCCCATTACTCATGAATTATGTGACCAAACAGAAATTATAACTTTAATTTTCACATCAGCTTTGGATATCAAAATTTATGTATACAAATCATAATTATTTTCTTTTTCGAATTTTTATTCACATTGAAAAGGAAGATGCACAACAACGTTCTCCAACCCTACCACATTTGCAAAACATCAAAAACCAAATCTTAGAAACAAACAATGCCCACAAAAATTCAGCTAAATGAAAACAAATGATGCACAAAATCATTCTCCAGCCCCACTACATTTGTAAATCATTCAAACCCAAAATTCAGCTACATTTGTAAGCGCACCAAAAATAATCAACAAAATGGAAACAAAAGATGCAAAAAAATGATTGTCCAGCCCTACCATATATTATTACAAGTCATCCAAACCCAAATCTTTAAAAAAAAATATCCACCAAAAGAATGAGTTAAATGAAAGTAAAGGATGCACAAAAATGTTATCCAGCTTTGACGATTTTTCGAAGCATCCAAACTCAAATCTTAAAAACAAAAGAAGCACACAAGAAATCAACTCTAACTAGACTAGTCCATCAAAACAGGGAAGGAGAGGAAAGAAGAACAAAGCCTTAATCCCACCAAGTGTAAGAACAAAAATAAAAAAAAAAAGATGTGTCAACCTGACTTTGTTTCCCGGCTTTAACACAGTGCTCTTTTCGAGCGAAGAGAAAGTTGGGGCAGACAGGTAAAAGAAATTTTGGCCTGCTAAATATCTAAATATTAATGTTTCATGTGCCATGAAAGTAATTCTCCTTAAATTTTTTATATATTTAACTTAATTCAAATTGTTTGAAGATAAATTTTTTGAAATTTCAATCAAGAGTTGCATCAGGGCATCACAAGTTTGAAAAACATAAGGGTTGGCTTTAAGGCTGCAAGAAAAATTCCATAAGAAATTTATTCGTAAGATGATGAGAAAACTTTGGTAATCTTGTGAATTTAGTTTATACTGCACAATTTATCCATATATTAGATCATACCATTACAATATTTGCAGTGAGCAAATACATATACCAAATATCCAATTTTGTGTACAGATTTAAGTTCAATGATATCACTTATGAGCTCAAAATGCGAGCTACAAGTACTCAAATTAAGGGAAAACATCAACTAATATGATTACACCATTAAAAGCATTGAGTGTTCTACCTGTAGAAAACTGAAAAGATCCAACTTAGCACATGAATTCCAGAAAGGGGGGATTGTTACAGCTACATGGAGTCAACATTTTCAGAAACAACCTTTAAATATGCTGGATTTGCATGTTCTGCATATTTTCATATATTAAGATTTGGATCCTCAGAATAACAATATTTATGTACACTGCCCTGAATTTGATCCCTTCTACAGATTAAACTAAACAGCACATCTCACACTCTTCCCTATATCAACTCAGTCTTTCCTTTCTAAGCTTCTCCAAGTCCTTCATCTTTCTCCACTGCTCCAAAGAGAGGCTTGTTTCGCCTAAGCTTCCCGACAGTAACTGGGCCATAGTGAGCAATCTATAGAGAAAATTGTGAGTATTCAAATTATATGAGGGGAATGCAAAATGGAATTTAGGAAGAAATCCAACAAAACCTGTTGAGGTCATTGTAACCCAAGCTTCGATCTTCTCGCATGGCTGAAACAATTTCATCCTGGAGCATCTGAAAGAAAGCAAATGTGATTTTGATTTCTGAAGGGTCATAGTAAGTGCTATTTGCCTAAATATGTGTGTGTGTGTACCACACAATTTTTATGCATTCATATATAACACCTTAAATTTAATATATAGATCTTATCACTCAAATAGGACACAATGAAGTGAAAGGATTCATGTAGACAATCCCACTGACTGGGATGAAGGCTTGTTGTTGTTTGTATCACACAAATCTTTAGCATCATATCTAAAAATGCCACAAAGACTAACTTTTTAAGAAATTTTGCTGTCATTATGACAATGCTATATAAATATTAAATACATGGGGATTGTGTGGTATCAATGTATTTAAATAGAGTATTCAAACTTAGTATTACTATCAAAATTTAACACTTGATTTCATCATTAAAAACAAAGCATTCATATTTCAAAATTCATTAAAAATTCTGATCTAATAATAAGATTGCATAACCTCTAATTAAAACACATGACTTTCAAATGAATCAGTTACAACAAACAACAAAATTAATTATCTTCAATTACAAAGCAGGATAAAAGAATTATGCTCAAGAATATTATCCTTCCAAAAAAAAAAAAAACTACACAAAATTTCATAGAAATAACACTCATAAGAAACTTTGCTATATGGTTAAAAGATAAATGCGAGCTACATTAGTACCTGTTGCACTTGAGATTCATTAGAGTAGGGAAGAGACCTTACGGTGGCAAGATACCACCTCCAAGCATGCAATTCCTCAGTGCTTGCCTGCTTTACAGAAACAAATGAGGTAGGACGAAAAGGTAAAACTATATCGGCTGGTAATATATTGGATTTGCCCTCAGAGAAAATCAGCATCTGGATGTCGGCAGCCATTTCTATCTTATAATATTCAAAGTCATATTCTACCTGCAATGTGAGTATATATCAATATAAAAACTAAGATAGTATCCTGGTTGCACAAAGATGGGAAAGAAACTCGTTTGAGAAGCAAGTTAAGAATTTGGCATCTAAAGATAGAACTTAATCTAAAGATAGAACTTAAAGATTGTTTTGAAAGGTTACACAATTCGTTGGCACCAATTTTTCAGTAGTTAGACCGTTTACACTTAAAGATTGTTTTGAGGCAACTCTTCGCTATTTCACCTTTCAGATCATTTTCACATCAACTTGGTTACCATTCACTTGATAAATTACACTTGAGAATCAAATCTATATTATTGTTGAAGCTATAGGAAAATCGTTGACCGAATTTTAGAAAACAAAAAGTATTTATAATACTAAACCCACAATAAATTAAAAAATATATATTTTTTCTCGCAATAGGTTCACAATCTCATTTAAAGAAAACTATAGCAGTGCCAAATGAACTCTTTTATCAGCCAACCTTCTTTTTTCCATAGATGCTAACCGGATTTAAATGAGTAATATGTTTAATTAACTCAAATTTACACACGAAATCAACATACAGACAGCAGTAAAATGGTACATTCCAAAACACTATTTGTGTCATCCTTGCTAAAAATTTTGGTGAGGAAGCATTACTCAAGCAAACATGCTTGGAAGAATGCTCAAGGCAGACAAACTATTAAATTTGTATCAACTAATTTTTTCTCTAATTAGGGCAAAAAACAAATATTTATAATTACTCAACTCAATAAATTTTAAGAAATTTGATTTTCTCGCAATAGCTTTAGATTCACTTTTAAAGAAAAATATAGCAGTGCCAAATGAACTCTTAAATTAGCCAACCTTCTTTTTTGCATAGATGCTAACCACATTGAAATGAGTAATATGTTTAATTACCTCAAATTTACACATGAAATCAATATACAAGCAACATGAAAATGGGGACTTTCCAAAAAACTATTGCCATCCTTGCAAAAAATTTGGGCGAGGAAGCATTACTCAAGCGAATAATCCTGGAAGAATACTTGAGCCAGACAAACTATTAAATTTGTATCAACTAATGTTTTTTCTCTAAGTAGGGCCATTTTATTTCTCAAGCCAAAAATTTGAAAGACAGAATTTGCTAGATCACCCCGTGGTTGGAAGTAATTAGAAATAAATACTAATTTCAGACTATAAATTTACGTAAAAGCATTTGAATGTGATGAATAATAAATGAACCTATAGTGGGAAGGGTGTGGTAAGGTTATAGAAGCATTGGCTTTTAAAAGGAAGACAAAACTGTACAAGCAGACAGAATCTCCGTAAGGCAGGATTTAGAATCAAGCAGACAGAATCTCCGTAAGGCAGGATTTAGAATCCTTTTTATGAAAATGCAACATAACTACCATTAAGCCAGATGTCCTACAGCGCCGCTATTTGAAGATAGAAAAAAAGATAATATAAAGTTTATACCGTTTGCCACTCCATCAAATGCTTTAATAAACGAGCATTCTCAAAACCAAGAGAATTGAGAGGCCCAGCTTGCAGATGAGTCTCATCAACAGTCAAGTGTGTACCTTGTGCAAGCTGTAGCACTCCAGTCACCAACCTGATAAAAAAGTTTCAATGAATAGCAGATTAGTAATAATTAAGATTCAAAGCCCGAGCATATCAGCAACAGTGATGGACAAGCACCTTCCCGATTGGTTATCTTTCTTCGGCTGAAGCATGGTTTTGTTGAGATACTCCACAGAGAGGGGAATTACTTTGGAGAAAGGAGAGAGTTTAATAATTGTATTATTAAGTTGATTTCCGAAAACAGATGCACTTTCTCTAGTGAAGCCGGTCAGGTTAAGTGACAGTTTCCCTAGCGCAACCACATCCACTTTATGACGCACCTACTCGAAAAGATGAAATAATAGATCAAAACAGGAGTTATGAAGATGATTCAAGAAAAATGTAGTGAAAGTGCGAAACTTAACGTCGACGATTTCAGAGAAAGCGAATAAACAAAAAAACCAAACAATTTTCAGTTGTTATGTGAGAACCCCTAAATGGAATGAAGCTAAACACTTATAGATCAAGGAGCCTTTTGGCGTATCGGTTGGAATTTTCTTAGAATCTCCAAAGTTAAATGTGCTTGTGTGCGAGCACTTCTGAGAAGTTAAACCAATGGAACAAAATTGTGAAACCATTAAGGCCAAAGCAAAAAAGTACCTTGATGGCTGAGAGTTTGGACTGTTGCAAATAATATCAGAGATTACATTAGGCTGAATATAAGAATATATGCCTGGTGAATGATTCAGGGTTAAGAAAACAGACAAGTACGCGAGTTAATTGGAGAAGATTGTGAAACCCTTTTTAAGTAGAATGAAGCTACACTCTTAAACATAGCAGCATCTTCTGGTGTATTGATTGAAATTTCATAAAAAAAACTCTGAAGTGTGCTTGTGTGGGAGCACAATAATAATAATAATAATAATTGTAAAATAAGAAATTTCATTTATATAACATTTGATTATTAATAAATTATAAGATAGTACATTTAAGGCAGAAGAATATTCAGCTTTGAGGGGTATTTGATTTGAAGTATTAGGGCTTTGGATCGTGAAAGGTGCAAAAGAGGATGTAAAAATTCTAAATTTCATCCAAGAGCAAATGTCATAAATATATTATTTAAATTACTATAATTTCCTATAATGTAATTGAAAAGACCATCATACATTTCAATCTTATTTTGCTTGACGTAGCTTAGTAGTGTAATTACTTTACTGGGTTCTTGGATAACTTATTATGTTATTTTAACAATTTAAGTCTAAGCTTTTGAATGAGCACTAAAATAAAGAATATATATACAGGAGAGGTCAACAATCGAAAAAATAAACTTTTTATTCATTAAATTAAATTACTTTTTTCAATAGCACTTTCATTTTATTTGGATTATACACTATTAGTGATAGAAAGTTTAATTCCACCCGTCTGACCGTCCGCTCCTCAATGAAAATTATTAAATAAACTATTATGTTATTTTACCAATTTTAAGTCTAAGCTTTTAAATGAGCACCGAAAGAGAGAACATCTACAGAAGATGAGGTCAGCAATTGGAAAAATAAATAAACTTTTAATTTATTAAAAAAGAGAGGAAATTGAATATAAATAGAACTTGCACGAGATTTATGAGGACTCGATGGCTACTTGATGAACATGAATGAAATCTGCCATGAGCTTAACACCCGATAAGCTTGAATTTAGTTTTTTATTGACGCTCAGATAATCAAAATTGCAAGTCATAAATAGGCGAAGTGACCAAATGAAATCTCTTTATTTAAAAGCAAATGATGATCACTATGGGTTCATTTTGAATATTCAAATGCATGTAAAAGATAAGTATAGAAATATCATTTTCAAATACCCAACAAGATTTCTACTCACCTTAATTGCCATCAAATCTGCAACATTCACAAACAGACTGAAGGCAAACTCTGACAAATTTAAATGAATCTTTACACACATTAAGATGTTCACACAAATAATCAAATCTAATTAAATTTATGTTTTGCACATGCTTTGCAAAATATTTTTCAACTATAATAGATCAGCTAAAAAAACGTACACGTTTTATATGCTTAGTTCTTTGAAACTTAAATGCCAGCATGTGCTCCTATCAATGATCATAATTTTTAAATATTTGAGATAAGAATATTGTGCAAGGTAATTGCATATTTACACTAAAATCAAATCCACCTCAAGAAATGTGCATGTATTTAAAAATTTACAAAAATATTATTTTTAAGTGCCAAATAAAAAGATATAATAAATTGCACACGCTCTCAATAAGGTTGTCATGTCTATAAGGTAAGAGTGTAAGTCTATACCTTAGTTTGGTCCTCCTTACAGGGATTGAGCTAGTCTGAACCTTCTCCTCATTAAAACTAGAGCCGACAAGATTGATGTTCAGTGATGTTTGAATTGAAGATTTATTTAAATATCAAATACCAATGTTCCATGAATTTCAAATAACACTCCCCATTGATGACCATGTTGATTATCAATCTTAATTGGAAGGATTTATTTATAAACTAAAAAAAATTAAATCATAAAGTGAGATTAAATAGACTCCCTCCGATCAAAATTAATATCATAGTAAAGGCAAAGCCAAGCAAAATTGCCACTAATAGGCTGAGATGTTGCAAAATCTTAATCAACATTCTTGATTGATAACATGAAGTTGCACAGAAAAAAGATGTAAACAGAATCATTACATTGATAAATTGAAAATTTAGACTTCAAATTCAAGAATTAAATTTGATCATATTTTTCTAAGATTGAGTACCATAAAATCATCATTAAAAGCTACTAAAAATGCTAAGAGGCAATCACAAAATCCTAGAAGAAAGTTTTTATGTAGTCTTAAATAAAAAGTACTATAAAATTCTATAAAAAAAGCTACAAAAATCTTTATTAACGGTTGATAATTAATATTAAAGATAAACAGTTCATTATTTAAACTCATGTAATTTTTACTTAAATAACATCCACTAGAAGTAACAGAGAGGAGATGAAGAGAGAAGATAAATTGTGATCCATTATATTTTCCCTTAGATAAGGGGCACGCCCTTTCTTAACACATCACACACACACACACACACTCATGTTGAACATAAATGACTTCGCTATTAAGGAACAAGTAATCTTTGGATACCGAACTCAAACATTAGTGAGTTGGTTGTGCATTCAATTTACTACAGGACTAGAGGACTAGGCTTTGAGACCAGGAATTGTGTAGTAAAAAATTCTGATCCTAGACATTTGACAGAAAAGCATCAATAAATTACTTGTATAATAATACAGTATTTATTCACAAGACCAACCATCAAATGTGTTTAAGAACAACGGTCATAAGTTTGCGTTACTAAAGACATTCTATCAGATTGTCACAAATTCTCAACAATATATCACCCAGGAAAGAAAAAATGTAGCGTACCCTAGATAAGAGATGCAACAATAAGAACTGTGCTGCTACTGTGTCGTTGCCTAGAAGTGCTGCAAGATGCACTAGCAAAGATTCTCGGATATCCCTCATCACGTTAGGAAGTGGCTGCATGCGCGTCATTAAGAAAAAATTAGAAACAAGAACAAATATTTAACAAGAAATAAAAAACTGGATATTAAACATAAAAACAGTACACACTCAGTCTTTACCAACAGCTCTCGGCAGAAACTATATTCGATAAATAGAAATAGAGATATTTACGTACAAATCACCCAATTTTTATATATTTACATATCTACTAACAAAATTTTACATTTATACCACCCGCATCTTTCATATCACATAAAAAATATCACTATTTTAACTGTTCGAAAATATACTACATTTTTTTATGCTTAGACACTTAAATACATAAGAATTGAATTTTATGCATATAAATCTACAATAGGAATATCAACATTCACCTGCAGTGTAAGTGAACCAGAGAGAAAATCTTGAACAGCAAGCTTTCTGGATACTAAACAATGAAGACGTGGTACCTGGTTGAAAATTATGTATGACAAGGCAAATTTAGTTGAAGTAGTGGTAAAAAGAATTGCGGACTGATACCTGCATTTATTTGAAAGACTCGTCCAATATGGAAACTATTACAGAATACTAGTTTTCATATAGAACAACGGGGACAAAAAGATTGGTTAAGATCAAAGCAAATAAAAAGAAGGGCATTATGCAACCTTGCCACAATCCTTTGTAGCTCGAGTGATGGCGGAAGCTAGTATTTTGGAGGTTTTTTAAGATAAAATCTGGATTGATATGGAGAAAATTGACTACTGCAAAAAAAAAGTTTTCAAAAGGATGTCATTCTAGTACGATAAGTATCAAATTCTAGACAACACTTCTCCTCGTGGGAAAGTAGCTTCACTCTTAATTATATGGATACCTTTGGACATTCCAGTGCGAGTTGATCCTAATGGCTTTACTACTAAAAAGGACCGCCCTTCCAATAGCTCTTAACAGAATGTTTCATTTTTATAATTAGTTCCCAAACTTAAGGATCTTAGGATTCATTTTTCCTATACCCTTTACCTCATCATACTATTAAAGAGTCCTCTGCTCAGTTGATAAGGTTAATAACTCCATCAAATACTACCCGTAACAATAGAGACAACAATTTGAATCATTCCTCAAGTGATGCTGTGCTCATAACTTCAGATTTAAAACCTCATAAGAAATTTATTATATATGATAATGATGCTCCCCTTCCAAATGTGGACTTCTTTTTACCTTCCTCGAAAACAGTATGAAGGGGAGAAAGTAAAGCTTCATAAAAGTGCGAAATAGATGAGATCTTAAAAATGTATAAAATAAGATCCATCTGATAGGGGCCAACTATGGTTAATTGTTACCCAATCCAACGCCTTCTGGTTGTATGTTGAGTGAGAAAAATACATGAAAATATGTCTAAACACTTGTCTTCATTTTATGTCGTTTTACATATATTGCATAATTGTTTGTTTTTTGTGCAGAAAAGCCCTTTTCAGGAAGAACGGGTGAAAATCACTAGAGCATGGTGATGTCATGCCCAATACCTAGGAGTTATGCTAATTTTTGGCAACAACAATTAACAGCTTTTGAGAAGATTGGCTGAATGCCTTTTTCCTTTGCTTTCATTCCAATAAATAATAATATGTACAATCTATTTTATTTTTACAATCTATTTTATGTAACCTAATACATATTCATAATCTAAATATATTCAGCTATAAGGAAAGAATTTATACAATTAATAGGAGACAAAAATTGGAAGCAATTTAAATAAGGAAACTCCTAATTATAGGAAACTCCTAATTCTAGCTGCCTGATTTCTGTCATTCTTGATTGATATCCCCCTCAAATTGTTATTGATTAATAGAGAAGCATCAATTTGCCAACAAGAAACTGTGACACTGCCGAAAAAGAGCCTTGTATATCAGTCATTTGAATGTCAAAAAAGATATGAGGAAGAGATATAACACCATAAGCATAAGCTTCTCGAATAGAATGACAGTCCACTTTAATGTTTTCCATGTGCTCATGAAAGACAAGATTAGCATTAATCTGGATAGCACTAGTATTATCTGCATAAAGAGAAGTAAACTCAAGTTAAGAAAAACCAAGCTCAACCAACAAACCCGTAGTCAAATGATCTTAGAATAAGCAGAGAACATAACACGTATTCAGACTCATTAGAAGACTTAGACACTCGATCTTGTTTCTTACTCTTCCAAGAAATTAAAGAGTTGCCGAAAAACATACACCAACCAATAATAGATCGATGTGTATCAAAACAACCAGCCCAATCAGCATGATTGTAGGTTGTTAAGCGAATAGGAGACTCCGCAGAGAGGAACAAATCACAATGAGAAGTACATTTCAAATGCCTAACAATACGTCGAACTGCAACTAAATGAAGAAGTGTATGTGCTTGCATAAATTGAGAACCTTGTTGCACAACAAATGAAATATCAAGACGTATAATAGTCAGATAATTGAGACTCCCAATAAGTTATCGATACAGAGATGAATCAGATAGAAAGTCACCGTCATTCCGTTAATATTGAACATTTACTTCCAAAGGAGTATCAATAAAACGACCCTTATGGAGACCAGCAAAAACAATGAGTTCCTTAGTATAGTTATGTTGATGAAGAAAAGTACCAATGGGAGAAGAGTGAACCACAAGACCTAAGAAATAAGTTAAAGACCTCAAATCCTTCATATGAAAAAAACCCTGAAGACGCTCCTATAACTGAGACATCAATTGAGTATCAGATCTTAAGATGACAATATCAACATAAATTAATAACAAAATAATTTTCTTGTCAGTCTTGCAAAGAAACAATGAAAAATTATATTGACTTTGAATAAAAGATAAGCTAAGAAGAGCACTGCAAAACTTTTCAAATCAAGCCCATGGAGTATGTTTCAAACCATATCCAAACTATTTGAGCTTACAAACATCATATGAGGGTGTAGAAAACAGGCCTGGAGGAGTCCTATAGATATCATTCTTGAGGTCCCCATGCAAAAATACATTCTTATTGTGCAGTTCTAAGTCAATGTGGTTTTTTTCGAGTAATCAACTTTTCTTGCTTCTATTTAGTGTGGTTTTTCTGTCTTCTGATGTAGTGTTGTGTAGTTCTTGGCCAAGCATTAAGCATCTAGGGGTTGTTTCATATTTTGGTAGCCAATTTTAATCAGGATTTATATAAGATTTATGCTAAATCCCACAGAATGAGTAACCCCAAGCATTAAGCATCCCAGAGATCCTTAAATCCTGTTTACAGCTAAATTAACCTTTTTCATGAATAGGTAAGTTGACATATATGCATATAAAAATTAAAGTTTAGGTATTAAATATGTAATTATTTACATAGGAATTGTGTGGTATGTATGCAAATTTTTTTTGTATATTTAACATATAAATTTTGCTATTTATGTTACTGTTCAAAAAAAGAATTTGGTTGGGCTAGTTCGCTACATGAGACCATGCGAGCTCAAAAATATCTAAGGGCATTTACATACATCTAATCTGCAATTGACTTCATCTTGTTCTGATCCACATCTACGTCGTCTCCACTAATAACGTGTCCAAGAAAAGCCACACTTGTAAGCCAAATTTCACATTTATAAAATTTGGCGTAAAGTGTATTCTTCTTCAAAATCTGTAGCACAACATGCAAATGATCTCCATGACTAACTTTATTCCTCGAATACACCAAAATATCATCTATAAAGACAATCACAAAAGTATCCATAAATTGTCATTAAGACCCTATTCATCAGATCCATGAAACTGTTGGAGCATTTGTCAGTCCAAATTGCATCACCATGAATTCATAGTGTTAATATCTAGCACTAAAAGCGATATTCGCTGTCTTCTTCTCTAATCCTCAGTTAGTGATACCTCAGATTAATCTTTGAAAATATAGAAGCCCTTTCCAACTGATCAAAAAAGGCATCAATCCTTGGCAATGCATACTTATTTTTAACTGTGAGTTTATTTAACTCCCTGTAGACAATACACATCCTGAAGCTCCGATTTTTCTTCTTCACAAATAGCACTGGAGCTCGCCAAAGTGAGCTGCTAGGTTTGATAAACCCTTTATAAAGTAAATCCTGCAGTTGGCTCTTCAGCTCCTACAACTATTTAACTCTCATTATGTAAGGTACCTTGGATACAAGCTCAGAACCTGGTAAGAGCTCAATACTGAAATCAATCTCTCGCATAAATCATCTAGAAGCACCCCAAGATATTCTCTTACCACTGAAATATCACTCAGACTTTGCACTTCCTTGGAAGTATCTGCTACCTGAGTAAGTAAACCCCGACTTAAATGATTCAACAATTTGCAAGGTTTCATACAGATAATTAACATAGATGTCCGCCCCTGTCACCAAAAAAATTAACTTTTATCTCCCTAGTTATATTTATTTTAATAATTTTCTTATTGTAATCAATAGTGACAATTTCAGACATCCAATTCATGCTTAAAATCACCTCAAACTCCACCAAAAGCTACACAATAAGATGGGCATTAAAATCCTTTCCACCAATCATAAGCTTCATCTCACAAGATTGATCAACTTTCAGAAAAGAGTCATTTGGCATTCTAGCCGATAATATCAAAGACATAGAATAGCATTCAAATGCATCAATTTAGCCAGTTCATCAATTATAAAACAATGTGATGCTCCTGAATCAAAAAGTAATATCAGTCTAGTCGGAAGATAAATGATACATATCATTAAAATCACCGCATTAAATATTTATAGTTGTTTTTATTAATAATTAAATTCCAACTTGTTTTATGTATGATGTGACATGGATCATATGATGCTTAGAGTGTACTGATTGAAATTATTAAAAGTAAAACATATATGTGATAACGTCAGAGTGGTCCTTAACTTCCTGCTGCGATAATGCATGCACTTTGGGCTAAACATTATATTGAGTCTGTCATGCACTTGGCACCGACCCTGAAGATTCAGTTGCCTTTAGTCTATCATAGCTCATCTGAGGTGGTGCAGTATTGTTTCTATAATTTGCTGGAGCCTTTTGACTCAATTTAGGGCAATTCTTCGCCATGTGTCCTAGCTGGTGGCACCTGAAACAAGTATTCGATCCAGATAGACACACTCTTGTGAGACCTTCCATATTTATCACATTTTCTTCGCTTCAAACAGAGTGTCAACGTTGTTGAATCTTGCCTTCTTAGCATTTGTACCAGCTGACTGAAATGATCATCTCCGAGAACTCTACGAAAATCTGGATCTCTCTGAATTTATTCTCTTTTGAATGTCCCTCCTCCTTTGAGTAGCCTCTAGATCCAGCTCAATCCTCCTCACTCTCCACCAGAACAGAGTAATCATTGATTCTAAGAGGAATCAATGGCTTCCAAATCACATCCAGATAAAAATCAGTGACAATTCTTCTCTGCATTTGAAATCAACTAAGACACATGTCTTGAAAGCATGGTGAATTCAGCTTCATACTACATAATCGAATGATCACCCCGTACCAATCTGATAAAATTATCTTCCTCCGGGAGGAGAGTGGTACGAACCAATCTTTAAAGGAACTCACAAACTTGTCCCCACTAAATCAAGTGACTGGCTCTACCTGCCCACGCCACCATCTCTCTGTTTCTCCCTCCAATGCAAATGTAGTTAGTGTAATCATCCTCTTTGGAGGAGAAGGCAATCCATCTATGATCTTCTCCACTCTCAGCAGTCAATTTCAGCATCCACTGGACATCCTTCTCCAGAAAAGAGAGGTTCGTATCCTGAATTTATTTCAGGTACTTGTCCATCTGCATTTACAGTAATCTAGCCCAAGTCTCAAAGTTCTCTTCTCTTCTCTTTCTTCGTCTAGGGCACAAATTTGTCTTATGCACGAAATCGGGGATTTCTCCTCTCTTCTTCTCTGCATCAAAGTTGCTCTCCTACGATTTCTTCTATTTCGAATGAGAAGTGTGGAAGAATTTGGTGATATTTATTATGATGGGATGCATCTTCTCTAACTTTCGGCACCTTTTATTATTTTTCTTTCTTTCTTTTTTTTTATTCTTTTACTAAAATTTTAGTTATTATAGCAATATTGGGTCATTGTATGTCATTAATTTAAATTTATCTTTTTTGGACCAATTGGATCTTTCATATTGATTTAATGCTCTGCCTAATAATTTCATTTTGATTAATGATAATTCCTCCCTAATTAAAAAAATACTAGTTTGTATATGAGAAAATGACCTACTAGAGGAGAGATTGTTTCAAATAGTAGGTAAGCCAAATGGCAAACATGAAAGCAAATTGGCGGAATCTCTAGTTAGTGATTGATGTAGGTCCCAAAAGAAATCTAATTCATCCAATGACTCAAAAGGATAATTTTAAACAAAATGGTGGCAAGACATTTTTTCTTTTCAATAGAAGAAATAAAAGCTTGAAATCCAAGGAAAGTATGAGTCCAAAAGAAGTAAAAAAATAAAATATATACACCAATAATCAAGCTTATTTTCAATTGAAAAAGTTTAAGCCTATGAGTAAGTGCTCGAACTAAGTCTCAAAAGAAGCTTAATTCATCTGAAGGCTTGAAAGATTAATTTTGAACAAATTGGTGACAACATTTTTTAAATTTACAATAGAAGAAATAAGCTTGATATGTTAGGGAAAGCGTGATTCCAAAAGGAGATGAAACTAAGCTAGATACACCAATAATCAAGCTTATTTTCAATCGAAAAAGTTTAAGCCTGCAAGTCAACCACTTTGCATTTTTATACCAACATACCGTCCAGCTTTTTGACGTATAGCTAAAGCCAATACTCTTATGTGTCATGATAATCTCTCCCCCTGATGGAAGTCTCCAAATCAACTATCATTTACCCTCAGATGGAAGCCTATTAAATATCATGCATCAACAGCCACTCAACTATATGGAGGCTTTCTTAGATTCATCCGCTCTTAAGCTTTCTTCAGCGATGATAGAAAACAGCAAAAAATTTTAAGACTAAAAAACTATATGAACCACTATATGTAGCCAAATTATAAGGTTTAATACCACTCGTCAAGGAGTATGGAACCAAAGATAAATCAAAATTTAAAATGATGCGCTAAATACACTAAGGGTCAAACAGATAGTCAACCAAAAAACATAACAACACTGTAATATGTTCAGTTTTCATCAATTTTAATTTATTATTATTTTTTTTTGTATAATAGATTTGGTATGAACATTTGTAGATTGAATAATATATATATATATACATATATATTTGAAGTATAAATAAATAAGAAAATTGAATAAATTTTATTAGAAAAAATTGAGCTTTGAACCTAGTATTTTATAAAGTAGTGTATCCCAAAATTTTAGATTTCAAAATATATAAGGAATTAAGCATTATATTGTTCTCATATATTTTTTCTGTAATAAGCTTAGCAAAATTAAATATATTTAAGAAATTAAAATGATGAAAATTAAAAAAATATATATGTTTATAGAAAAAAGAAAAAAGCAAAAGATTAAGTAAAAGCAAAAAGCATCAAAGGATAAAGTGGGAATTATATTTAAATGCATTAATTCAATTTGACAATTTAAATTAGGATTATATTTAAAACATCAAAATCATTATAGAAAAATAAAAATTAATTAAATATTTAAATTCACTGTAACCATATAATTAGTCTAGCATGTTTTAAAAATTTTCAAAAAGTTCAATATATATTTCAAATACTTTAAAGAAATCAGATGGAAATTAAATAAAATAAATTTATCAATCAACTGAAAGAAATCATCCCTTTGATACTAGTTGAGAATGCTATTGCACTAGAGAGAGAAAATAAACAATGTTTGAAGAAAAGAAAAATATATATATTCTATCAATACAATATTTTAGACAATGTCCCTGAGATGACTTCTTAAAATAAAAATATGAATGTCTAAAAATTTTAATAAATGAAAATATTAAAATTTAATCATTTTTAACAGCATACATATTAAAATATATACCCAAAATTTATGTAGAACTTACAATATAACCTAATATGTTGTTTAAATTATTATTATATGAAAAAATCATTTGAATTACATAAGTGACAGGAGAGAATATGCTTATAGAACAAGGTGACTTAATGAAAATAGATACCAAAAAATTATGACTTGTCAAAAATTTTTTGTCACAAACTGGATATTTTTATATCTACTTCGATAACATTTTAAAAATTTTGTTGTTTGATGGTTCTTGTTTGGATGATAATTTAGAATTGTTTATAAGAAAGAAAAAAATATGATTGTATAATCCAAACTTCTATTACTGCTAGAAAAATTTGAAACAAACTAGTCAAGTCGTGACAAACTCAATATTACTCCACTCAACATACTTTTCATCTAGTTAATATGAGAACAAATCGATTTCTCACACATTAATATGACATTTACTCTACTAGGTGAACTATGTACATAAGACTAGCAACAGCATTTAGGTGGGTCAACCCAAGTCATCTCCGCATCATATTTTAGCTATAAGCCAATTAATCATTGTCCTACTTTAGAAAATAGCTCCAGTCAAACTTCGACACTAGAACCATAGGCACAGATGTATTGCTTGTGTAAAAATAGATGGTTGACAAAATCAAATATTTTATATGAATATAAACTCATTCCTATCGTTTCCATATAAAATCGCTACTTATGTTTTTATTACATGGAATTAAAAGGTGCTTAAACTATAACTAACTAATATAATAAAAAACAAAATAGAAAAAAATTATCACAACGAGTTTCATGCTCATTGTATATAACAAAACATCAAAATGAGAATTTAAAGCATATAAGAACTTAAATGTGCTGTTTTTTAAGCAACAAAAGTATAGAAAATAATACATTTCAACAAACACAAGTTAGAAGTGATGCACAAAGCGCTGACCTTGCACAAAGGGAGCTGATTTGACACATCTTCCATGAGGTCAAATGATGAATCATCAGTCTCACTTACATGAACAAGTTCAGGATCAAAAGTGTAAATTCCTATAAACTCGAACACATCATTCAATTTCAAATGACTCTCGGGCAAGTCATATGCCTGCACAAATGCAATGCTAGGTAATAATCAAATAAAATTAGAGGCACAAGTAAGAACTCAAACACCTCATTCAAAATGACTAAAGCGACTAGTATGTTATATGTTGCTACAAATTCAATTATAGCTAATAATGGTAGGAAAGAGACGGTATCACAGGCAGACAATTAGTGTATAAAGAGAGTAACATCAAAATATAAAATGAAAAAAAATAAGGCTCACCTTAACTAAGCATAAAAAGGAGTCATCTTCAGGTTTACTCTTCTCAAGCATACTGCCCTGCAACACTGGTTCTCCCACCACTGACTGACGTGGCTGAAAAATATATTCATCCTCCCTCTGCAAAAAAAAAAAATAATTACAGGTTATCATCTGTTTGGCAACTTAGTTCCTAAAGAAAAAGAGTTACAATTCATTCCAGAATGCAGTTAGAAGATTCTTTGTGTTATAATTGATCGAAAAAGTTATCAATTTAAACAAGTTATAATTAAACACAAGAAACAATAAAAATAGTACAGAAAATAACAGAATCATATCTGTAATTGTGGAATGGAGTCTATAACAGCTTAACAAAAGAAGACTAATTCAAATAAATGATAAAAATTTAAAGGGGCATTTGCATGCACAGCACACAATTCGTATGCATTAACATATATCACGCCTAGACTTTCATATTTACACACATAACACTCAAATGTTTAATACCATCAAAAATAGCACAATTGCCACTTTTTAAAAGTGAAATCCACCTTTCCATGCATGAGTTTAAAGAACCAAAGTGCTGTATGCGCATATGAAAGTTTAGGTGTGAGATATGTAAATACATAAGTATTGTGTGATATGTGGGTCAATCCCCTGCATGCCAGCCAGATGAAAAAACCATCACAAAACTAAAAGAAAATACAAAGAAATTTGCCTCAAATCCTGAAAAACAAAATTCTCAAAAGGTAAAGGTTTTTCATAGCTAAATTAAAAACTTGGCTGCCTTAAACTACCTGCTTCTTGGAGCATGTGGAGTCCATATCATCTAGTACCTGCCAGATATTGCAATTGTTAAAGTAGAAATCTAAAAACCAACAGTAGGTGTCTGAAAGGGTAGAGAATCACATTCAGTTCCATGGAATCATGATTTGCATCTCTCATCCGTTTTTCTCTTTGTTGGGAAGCATCATCTTCAACATAGTTGTTTTGAACTTGAGGTGCAGCATCCAAAATCCATGAATTGTGTCCTGGAACCTAGGAGTAAGATGAAAACAAATATTAATTGATTAATTTTTATTTATTTTCATCCATTAAGTTCTTAAACTTAACAGAAAACCGAAAGTTTAGTGAGCTGAAAGGTTAGCTACAGATCAGCGAGGGAGATAGAGAGATTAAGAAAAGGAAAGCTATAGGGAAAAAATTTAGGAAGATTTAGATACATGCCACTCATTCGCTTTAAGGTGTTTTTCATGAACTTAATACATATTAAAATTATTAGTTTTAACACCTACTCTTAATACAATCCTTAAAATTTATCTAAAATTTAAAAAATATATATATTTTTTATAAGATGTAAATATTTCAAACTATAAATTCCTAAAATATTCTCACTTTTAATACAATACATCACTAACTTTAATTTCTATGATTTATATTGATGGTACTATTTTAGCTCAAGTTGTAAGAGTCAATGGACTGAATAAGACCTTCAATATAATCTGCAACTGAAATAGTTCCCTCGCAAATAATCAGAGAACAATTTTAATCTGTATCTCTTTACAAATCTAGCACCTGAATTTTTATATTTAATTGCATAGCACTCAAATCTATAAATCACATCAAAATATCATTAAAATCCATTTATCTAAAATAAAAGATGCCTTTTAATTGCAGACCATGTCCATGCTTTGATGTGACTCAAAACAAAAATGATATATAAACAAATATAAAAATCTATATGTTAAATATGTAATTACACGAAATTTTGTCATAGATATGTAAATTCACTTGATAATTATTACTTAAAATGACAAAACTTTGTTTTAAGGAAACATCTTGCTTTTAATGTAAAAAATTGCATTGTATGTCAAAATTTGTTCTAATTGAAAATATTGTTTCCATGCTTTCTTTTCTGTATAATTTTTTATTATGTAGAATTAACTCATGCAACGAACAAGCTCACTGAATTATTAAGGCACTCAACTATGTAACATGCATGCTTGATTTTTGCTTTTGTGAATTTGTATTTACATATCTAACACCTAAAATTTGATATTTACATTTATACACTTTGGTGTCGTGAACCTACGAATGAGGTGAACTTTATTAAGAAGAAAACTGTAGTGATATTTTTGATGTGATGTTAAGGATTAGAGAGTTATGCATGTAAATATGAAATTTTAAGAGTTAGATATGTAAATACATTAGAATTGTATGGTATGTATCTAATGCACCTTTCATTTTTTAGTATCCCCCTTTATTGGTTTTCTATAAATATATATAATTAGTGTCATTTTAATAGATTTTTAGGCTAATAAAATTTATGTAATTTTATTTACATTTTTTCTCATTTATTTTAGAATTCAACCACCACTAAAACGGCAAAATTTTTAACAAAGACAAACTGACAAACTTGTCAATAAAAATTAACACAAAAATTTAAAAGAGGGACATACACATACATGGCGTATAACTCTAATTTACACATCTCACATCAAAACTTTCATATTTGCAGACGTAACATTCAAATCTTTCATATAACATCAAAAAAAAAGAAAAAAAAAACACCATCACCACATTTTAAAAGTGAAATACATTTTTTAGTGAATATATTTAAAGCACCAAAGTGCTATGTTATGAAAGCATAGGCACTATATAAGAATTGTATGCTACTTATGTAAATTTCCCTTTAAAAAAAAGGCCTTAGCTTTTATAAAAAGCCATAAAAAACCTTCTCAAATTTTGCAAGAGAAAAGCTTGGTACAACTTTAATGCTCATTTCAAATGTAGCAAGAAAATAAAAATAACGACAGAATCAATAAACCATAAATCAGTACAAACACATTATCAACAATATTTGGGCTACTTTGAGATACAATGCATTCTAAAGGTGGCTAACCTTTTAAACCAATATAACTTCACATAAACTACTAATGCATGCATATTGCCTCTGCTAAAATTAATTTGCATATCCCATCATTAATAATGAGCTGCAAAACATCATCATTTAAAGGAAAACTAATCCTACAGTCACTATGCCGTGACTAAGTTTAGATAACATTAAACATTAAAAATGAAATAAACTATATTGACATTTATAGTAAAATGAAATGATGGTCAAACTGAAACTGGAATGGAAACTACTGAAACCAAAACTCCGTTAGGAGATCTGAAACCATTACTGCAAACAATAAATTCAGACGATAAATGAGCAGATTTCAGAATAAGAGCTTGGCTGCATAATACGTACAGGAACACAAACAAAAAGCCGGCGCTCCCAAAGATAAGATTGACAAGATGAAGGCATCGGTCGGTACGCAACATCAGTAAACTTGTTTGTACTCCAAGTAGAACCATCCTTTATGAAAGAGCATATTTTCAGGATAAACCAGTCGTTAACCAAAGCAAACATTGAAAAATCAAAAAATAAAAATCATGCCTTGAAAGCCCCAATGTACAGCTCGTTTCCAAGCATATCTTGCACCATCCCCCTGAAGCGCACCAGTGTGTTGGGCCTCATCCATGTAAGACTCGATTTATCAAGGATCGGAACCTGATTTAATTTCAAACAAATAAAAGAAAAACAAATGACATGAGCAACAAATGGGAAACCAAAAATCTTTTAGCTTCCATCTAAATGTCAAATGTTAATCGTATAGTAAAATACAATTCAAAATAAGATTAGGGCAAAAAATCGTTAATATACATCAGATAAATACGTTTAACCAAAATGGCGATTGAGTTTAGGGCCGTGTGAAAGATCAAGACTTTCACATAATAGGAAATAAATCTAGGGCTTAATTATACCTTTGAAAGGCCGTTTTCTTCAAAAAGAAACTTGCGGAATAAATCGACGGCGCCCCAATCCTTGCCACAGAGCGGCGCAACTGGATCGACGTCCTGCGACGTCGAAACCGCCTTCTCGAATGTAAGCCGCACCGCTCCATGCGGGTTCTGGAGGCAGTCGTAGGGCAGCCCAACCATCTCTCTCTCTCTCTCTCTCTCTCTCTCTCTGGGCTCCTGAATCTTGGCGGGAGGGAGATAAATTAGCGCCGTTCCCGCCAAAAATACACCAAGGTTCCGGGACTAGGGCATTTCCCGCCAAAAAAGCACAGGGGAAAGGGCTTGTGATCGTTTATGCGGAACGGTGTATCGGGAGAAAATATTAGATCAGTAAAACGCCGTATACAGCTATAACGCCGTATAGAGAGCTATATATTTATATTTTTTTAAAAATATATATATAAATCATACCATCAAATATATTTTCTAAAAATAAAAAAAATAAAAACAAAACATTCTAAAAAAAATAAAAATAAAAAGGAGACAGACCTTAATCATCTCAATAAGGTTAACACAATAATACTGAAAATGATATAACCTGACTTCAAGTCATCGTAGATCAAATATTTGAAACATGTTTGAAGGCTTTGATCTTTTGATTAGAATGCTAAACGATAACAAAATTTGTAATGCTTATAGTCAAATCGAGCGGCTCGATGAAAGAAGTCCAACGAACTCATTATCATTTAATTTTGAAGTCGTTAATATACTTAAATGTCAAAAAAAAAACTACATTTGAGTTTAACTCAATTTATCATTCCAAAGAGTTAATTCTTTAAATTTTCTAGTGGATTATTTTGACTGAGTGAAACATTTTCATTTTTTTCCTCTTATAAATATTTTTCATATAAAAATTATGACTCTCTTAAAGCTTTTCTTTTATGCGTGTGAGACATAAGATTTTTCGCATGTCAAGAATTTTATGGTTAATAAAAAACAAAATATAAAATTTAAAGAATAAATTATACTATTTTAATAACATATTACAATTTTAAAGAACATCAACTGCATTACAAGCAGTTAAATTGAGAATTTATTGAACCCCAATATTCATAAAATAAAATAAAAAATCACCCCTTGACTTAAAATTTAAAACCTAAAATAATTAGTCATATAATTTATCAAAAAATAATAAAATTTAATCCATATTAAGTCAAAAAATTTCTTAAGATTTCAACTGTGTTAAAATTGAATTTCCAAAACTTCTGACAGAATGGTTGAGATGAGCACAATTTAAGGAGAATTCGAAGAAGATGTTTCCCCCATTTTTGACTTCTTCGGCTTTCTGTTCTCAGGTTCTCACCCCTACAATGCCCTCCACTATCCCTCCTGTTTCTCGCTATTAGGGCATTCACCGGAGGCCTCTGTTTCGCTCTAGCAGCGGCGTGGCGTTCAAATTTTTTGTTTGCTCGGTGAGTCTCTCGATGGCCCTTCCTGTAATCCATCTTCTTGGTTTTAAACTGGCTAGAAATTGTCGTTTTGTTTCCATCTATTCTACAATTAATTACGTCTTCTTTATTTCAGAAGCATTTGCTCTTGCTTGGGCTAATTTGATGTCCCTTCCATTGTTTCATGTGATTTAACCGATGAATGGCATCTATCGAACCCTATGATTTTTCTTCATGAAGTCTATTTTCAGTTTTTCTTAGGGACTGTTTGATTCGAAATCAGTTTTATGAAAACCTGTTTTGGTGAAATGTACAAGCAGATTTCGTAAATTATGATGGGTTAACGTAGGATTTAGTAATCTATGATGGCGCAGAACAGTTTGTTTAGTTTTTAAATCCTGTCAAATATCTGGCTGTTTAGAATTTGGGATTTAGAGAGATTTGGATTTAAATAAAGCATTTAAGAAATGAAGATTCCGCCAAAAAATTTCCAGTTGAAACGCTAAAATACAACCCTCTAGTCAAGGGTTCGTAGCTTGGGAAAAAAATTGCTGGATACTCTGAAAAAAGAATAAAGGCCCGTTAGATTGTCGATTCCAAACTCCCAAAGAAATTAGGGCTAGTAATGCTGCCGCTATGAAAGAGAGGAGCGACAGGGAGAAGAGTGACTAGAAATGGCGAGGAAATCCCGTAAAACTCTATTTCCCCTGGTTTTGATAAAATCGAGTTATGAGGACGATTTCGATAGAATTCAATAAAACCGACGAAGAGCTCCAACTTCTGCAACTCTGTTAAAACCCGAAGGAGCGGAGCAGCAAAACAAACCCCGTAATCTTGATCCATTCTGTCATTTATAGAAATGGGAAAAAAGTATATTTGTAGGGACTTCTGCTAAATTAATTGATATGACCAAATCAGAAGTTTATGAATCTGTTCAATTTTCATATGATTCTAGATAAAGAACTACTGTTTATAAATTTATAAGTGCCAGACGGATGCACTTGAACCATGTTGGAAGCGAAATGCCACATAATAGCTAGCTTTTTAGTTCATTTGACAGTACTGTGAAGCTTCGTGTAGATTATGCATTAAATTTGTTGAGTTAATGCATATTTCGAAGGTTTGTAAAAGCTGAGTTACAAGTAACGAGCTTTGTTATAAGGAACTAGAATGCAGTTCAAACTTGAAATGTTTATAATCTTATCTCCTCGGGTACTATGGTCCTCTGTCCCTCCCCGTAACCTTAGAAAAGGCACGATGGATCCATTTATGTGGAACAAACCACATCAGAGTGCCATTCGAGTAACTCTAGTGCAGGCAACCACCACCATATCCATCTCTTAAAGTTCGTTGGGCAAATCAAATTTCCTTATTAGTTTGAGAAATTAGAATATGTCTTGTTAGAAGTTACTACTTCACATTCATCTTTCACCGTTAAATTTATCCAACGGCATGTTTCTGAACTGATGTTTTTGCTTGAGCTCAAGTTTTCAGAATTCTAAATCTTTTATCCAACTGAGAAGAAATGCATGCCTGGAAACATGATACATGGGGAGAATGTTTTATATAATATGCTTTATTGTTATATGGTTTTTGAGAGAATTGCTTTGGAATCATTGTATTGTGAAACCCCTTAAATAGAATGAAGCTGAACTCTTAAACATTGAAGTGACTTTCGGTGCTACAATTGTAATTTCATTAGAAACTCTAAAGTTAAGCATGCTTGTACGGGAGCACTTTTGGGATGGGGTGACTTCCCTGGAAGTTGGACGACCAATGGGACAAAAACTTGGGGCGATTAGGCTAAAGCGGACAATATCTTGATGGGTGAGAGTTGTTGCTATAACATGTATAGTGTGTTAATGGGGGGTGATAATGCATGCATACATGGCATATGACAAAAGTTATTTGAGCTATCTTCAGAATGTTATAGTGGTTGTAGAATTAGAAGTGCATTCAGATAACCAGTTAAAATGCTTCATGTTTATCACGCGTTTTGTGTTCATCAATTAAGATGGAGAGAAATGTAGTTAGTTATAAAGAAGCTGCAGGCAATCTCTATTTCCATGCTAAAATTTATGAAATATTAGTTTTAAACACTTAATCTTTTCCTTTTCACATCGGATGTTACAGAGGCTAGAACATTCTCATTCTCCTCTCTGTAAGTTTTCCAAGAAAAATTTACATACATACCATGCAATTCTTATTTGCTCAAGAAATCTGTCATAATCTTTCCTCGTCCTATCAAACAGAAAAGGTGTTATTTTGGAAATAAATACTCAGGGCTTTGTTTGGGATCATTGTTGTTTTTTGTTTATTTTTTTTTTACTTTTATTTTTAAAATGATGCTTGTTTAGTGCATTTTTCAGAGGCAAATTGGGATCATTTTTATTTTCTGTTTTTCATTTTTTTATTTTTTGTTTTGTTCTGTTTTTGTTTTAATTTAAATAAATGCATATTTAATTGAATTAGTTATTTTAAAAAAAAATAAAAACATATAAAAATTAAACCAATGATATTTTCAAAAAAAACTTGAGTTTTTAACGTATTAACATATTTAAAAAAAATACTCTAAATAATATTTAGATGTTATCCACTATTATCAAACATGTTTTTCTTCAAATTAAATATCCAACAAAAAAATAAAAGATAAAAAATAAAGTGATCCCAAACAGCCCGTAATTTATTTTTTCTTTCTATTATTATTATCTTTTGATTGATTTTCACGTCTATATTTCAGCTGAGCTAATTTTTCCTTTGCTGATAGTGCAGTGGTAGCCCTGTATAGCCCCTCGTGACATCTAAGAAGGTTCTAAAGAATAACTAAAATAATGACGGAGAATCAGATGAATGAGGATGTTTTTTCAGTAAAACCATCGAAACCTAAGATCCTCATTGCTGCTTCTGGAAGTGTAGCCGCAATTAAGTTCCAAGCTCTTTGCTGCTCTTTTACAGAATGGGCTGAAGTTAAAGCTGTTATGACTCAATCATCTTTACACTTCATAGATAAAGCTTCATTTCCAGAGAATGTTGTGCTTTACACAGATGAGGATGAATTGTCTTCTTGGAAGAAGCCAAGCGATGAAGTGCTGCACATCGAGCTGCGAAAATGGGCAGATTGTATGGTTATAGCACCATTGTCAGCAAATACGCTAGCCAAGGTACATTTAGGGACCATTTTTTAATTTTCTATTTTATATTTTTGTGTTTTTTGTTTAGATTTTGATACTAAATAAATAATGTTTGTTATTTTGAAAATAGACCAATGATTTTTTAAATACTCAAAATAATTTTTAGTTATTTTGAGTGTTTTTAAAAACAAGTTGGGTTTGTTTTTAGATGCATACCACTAAATTGCTATGTATTTACATAACTAATTTCAATTTTTACGTACCTACCATCTTAACTAGGCTTGAAAAGGTACATTTCACTTTTTAAAAGTTAAAATGGTGATATTTTTGATGTGATATAAAAGATTTGGTTATATGAATGTAAAAAACAAATATATCTAAAAAAAACTGCTTCCAAGGAGGCTCTTAACTTCTAGCATTAGTAGAGCATCATCCATTTTCCTGTGTCATGATGCCTTTTTGTCAGCAATACCGTTTTATTTGTCTCTGGTTCATAAAATTTGTTTCAAATTTTCTCTTAGATTGCAGGAGGATTATCCGACAACCTGCTGACAAACATTGTAAGAGCTTGGGATTACAGCAAACCTCTGTACATTGCACCCGCCATGAATACTTTCATGTGGAACAATCCTTTTACGAAGAATCATCTTCATTCAATTTGTCAGCTTGGGATAACCATGATTCCCCCTATGACAAAGAGATTGGCTTGTGGAGATTATGGAAATGGTGCCATGGCTGAGCCTTCTACCATCTATAATACGGTAGTGCTCTCCTTAACTAAAGGTAGGATTGTAAATGAATCAAGTCCAACGGAGTAATTACTCTTACTCTTCTCGAGTTTAACTCATGTTTGAAGATTACCTGGGATTAGAATCTTGTTATAAGTTTGTTTTTTAGTTTTCTTATCCAGTTTGAGTTTCAATAGAGCCTAGTTAATTATAAATTGGGGCATTTAAATACAAACCACTTAAGAAGAGAAAAGGGAGGTGGAGGGATGCGAGTTTTCTATGGGAAGGTAGAAAGAGAGGATAAACCGAACTCGGGAAGGAAGGACTTCGGCTTGCTGCTCTGTGTTGAAGAGGAGTCAATTATCGCACGCAACCACAAGAGCAGACAAGGAAAGGGACTTGTGTGCGGGAACACGATTCTTAAACAAGGAGAAAAGGTAATTTTATCAAGTTATAATAGGAAATAATTTATTCCTGTAAGAAGTTATGAGGAATAAATTATTTCCTTAGATTAAGGAGATATTTCCTTTCCTATTTTATATTTATTTCTTTGGATTAAGAATTATTTGTTTTCTTATTTTATGTTATTTCATATATCTCTTAATAATTAATATGAATTGATTATTGGAGATATTGAGCGATATATCTTTCTTTTCATATTATTTACTTTTTATTATTTTTTCTATGATAGGATTCTTGTAAGGGTTATTTATACCCTCGTTCATATCAATGAAATAATTAAGTGTTTTACTTTATTCTGCATTATTCTGAATTTCAACATAGTATTAGAGTTTAATTCTGTACTCTACCCACCGTTCTTCTTTTGAAAATTATCGGACTCCCTTCATGTCGTCCTCTGTGCTTGAAAGGAGAGGCGCTCATCTTGTTATTTGAAACAACAATTTTTTTCTTCTCCCTGCAAGCTTTTACTGTTGGTAGGCCCTTACTGAACCGGAAGCTTCGACTCTGTCGGCCTCTAGAAAATATATAACCATCGGTTCCTCTAGCTGCCATCTTTTTTCACCCTAAATGTCGCCAGTTCCCCCATATCAGTTCTCTAAAGGTTTCTGTCGCCGATCCTTCTGGCACGTAGTTTTAGCCGCCAGATCTCTCTTCACTAAAGAGTCGATCCCGGGATTACATTGTCGGACCTTCTTGTCGCGAGACAGGAGCGCATTTACAGTGACAACATGCTTGAGATCCTTATTGAAGATATATTGTTTGGGCAAACAACCATGGATTACTGCCACCCTCTCACCGGAGGCCTTTCTTGGCAAGATTTCAGTCGGACCTCTGTCGACCGGCTCTCGCTTGGCGACCCTTCTCTGATAAGTTGTGTACCGATGACTTCTTTGTTGTCTTTCCCAGCTGCAAGACTCTTCCGCTGTTCTTCCCTGGAAGGCCTTCACAATGTTCTTACCCGAAGAACTTTCTCACAGGAAACAAAGTAGTCTTTTTATACTGTTCTTCCCAGTCGCAGGAAACAACACTGTTTTTTTCCCTTGAAATCCAGCACTGCTTCACGTCTTCTTGTTATTTGAAACAATGATTTTTTTCTTCTCTCTGCAAGCTTTTACTGTTGGTCGGCCCTTCCTGAACCGCAAGCTTCGACTCTGTCGACCTCCAGAAAATCTATAACCATCGGTTCCTCTAGCTGCCATCTTTTTTCACCCTAAATGTCGCCAGTTCCCCCATATCAGTTTTCTAAAGGTTTCTGTCGCCGATCCTTCTGGCACGTAGTTTTGGCCGCCAGATCTCTCTTCACTAAAGAGTCGATCCCGGGATTACTTTGTCGGACCTTCTTGTCGCGAGACAGGAGCGCATCTACAGTGACAACATGCTTGAGATCCTTATCGAGGATATATTGTTTGGGCAAACAACCATGGATTACTGCCACCCTCTCACCGGAGGCCTTTCTTGGCAAGATTTCAGTCGGACCTCTGTCGACCGGCTCTCGCTTGGCGACCCTTCTCTGATAAGTTGTGTACCGATGACTTCTTTGTTGTCTTTCCCAGTTGCAAGACTGTTCTGCTGTTCTTCCCTGGAAGACCTTCACAATGTTCTTACCCGAAGAACTTTCTCACAGGAAACAAAGTAGTCTTTTTATACTGTTCTTCCCAGTCGCAGGAAACAACACTGTTTTTTTCCCTTGAAATCCAGCACTGCTTCACGTCTTCTTGTTATTTGAAACAATGATTTTTTTCTTCTCTCTGCAAGCTTTTACTGTTGGTCGGCCCTTCCTGAACCGCAAGCTTCGACTCTGTCGACCTCCAGAAAATCTATAACCATCGGTTCCTCTAGCTGCCATCTTTTTTCACCCTAAATGTCGCCAGTTCCCCCATATCAGTTTTCTAAAGGTTTCTGTCGCCGATCCTTCTGGCACGTAGTTTTGGCCGCCAGATCTCTCTTCACTAAAGAGTCGATCCCGGGATTACTTTGTCGGACCTTCTTGTCGCGAGACAGGAGCGCATCTACAGTGACAACATGCTTGAGATCCTTATCGAGGATATATTGTTTGGGCAAACAACCATGGATTACTGCCACCCTCTCACCGGAGGCCTTTCTTGGCAAGATTTCAGTCGGACCTCTGTCGACCGGCTCTCGCTTGGCGACCCTTCTCTGATAAGTTGTGTACCGATGACTTCTTTGTTGTCTTTCCCAGCTGCAAGACTCTTCCGCTGTTCTTCCCTGGAAGGCCTTCACAATGTTCTTACCCGAAGAACTTTCCCACAGGAAACAAAGTAGTCTTTTTATACTGTCCTTCCCAGTCGCAGGAAACAACACTGTTTTTTTCCCTTGAAATCCAGCACTGCTTCACGTCATTTCCTGTTGCTCTACCACAAAAATTCAGCATTGGGTCTTGCAGTCGGATCCATCGACAGCCCTTTCTCCTGCAATATTTTTTCTTCCCTGCTTAAGTGTTAGAGGGAGTTGTGTTTCCAGCCGTTCTTTCTCCTGTTGCTTTCTTTGTTAGCAGAATTTGCTGCGTGTGATTTATTCTTTTTCTCTCTTGTGAAATTCCCAATTGGAAGGCTGCCATAGATCGTCATAGATGTTCGGAGAGTGGGATTTTCTCTCCTGTGGCACTCCTAACCGAAGAGGAGAAGTTCAACATTGGTGAGGCGAGATTGGATTTATCCTTGAATGGAATCCAAACAACCAACCTACATTCCCTTCTTCGTTGGTTTCATCCCTGCTGCCAAAACCAATCTATATTATCTCTAAGTCGAAACACATGACATACAAATCTCAAAATTCAGCGAAGTCTAAACTTTGAGTCTTCTTATATGCACTGCAGAAACTGTAGTCAAAAGACAATCGCAGTTGTCTACTTTTGTGCAAACTCCTCTGCATCTCTCTAAGTCGAAACACATGACAGACAAAACTTTGAGTTTTCCTGTAGGTCAAACTTCCCCACATCATTACCTGTAGGGGTTTTTAGTTTATCTACAGACACTGCATGAACTACAGTCAAAGACAATCAAAGTTGTCTACTTCCCTGCAAATTCCCTGCAGCAATACTAATAGGAGTTTTTTTTTCTACCTACAGACACTGCAAGAACTGCAACCACTAATGTCTACTTACCTGCAAACTCCCCTGGAACATTATCTGTAGGAATCTTTTGCCTACTTACAAACATTGCAGTAACTGTTGCCAAAACAATCACAATACAAGATAAAGTCTTTAAGTTCTACTTCACAGGATATTCATCGCCCATTGTTTGATATTTTAACAATGTTTCAACTTGAGGGGGAGTGTTACGAATTATAATAAGAAATAATTTATTCATGTAAGAAGTTATGAGGAATAAATTATTTCCTTATATTACAGAGTTATTTCCATTCTTATTTTAGTTTTCCTATTTATGCTATTTCATATATCTCTTATTAATTAATATGAATTGATTATTGGAGATATTAAATGATATCTTTTATCTTTCATATCATTTCTTTTTAAATATTTTTTCTATTATAGGATTTTTGTAAGGGTTATTTTTACCCCCGTTCATATCAATGAAATAATTAAATATTCCACTTTATTTTGCATTATTTTTAATTTCAACAGCTGCTCTGTGTTGAAGAGGAGCCAAGTATCGCAACCACAAGAGCAGACAGGGAAAGGGACTTGCGTGTGGGAACATGGTTCTTATACAAGGATAAATGTAGTTTTATTAAGTTATTTAATAAGTAATATATATATATATATATATAACATTAAGTTAAGTGAATTTTATTCATGTACTAAAGAAAAATTAGGGTTTTAATTTTAAATGTATAAATAATAAATAATATTTAATATTAATTTTGTTTGCAGTAATTAGACTTAAAAATTAAAGTATTGAAATCTTAATTTTAATATAGTACAATACAACAATAATTGATAATTGAATTAAAACTCAATTAAATAAAGTAATAATTATAGAGTTTATATTTTATAGGTGATAATTTGATAAAACTATACAAGTTAAGAGTAAACATATCATTTGTCATCGAGGTGAGTACTTGTATTATTAATCTATGCTAGTAATTTATTTCTTCACATATATTTAGCAGATAATGACAGTTGAGCATGCTTTATTTTGATTGAGATATTTTTTTTCTTTTCTTTAATAATCATTATGTTCTGAATGATGTAGCTACTTATTCTCATGCATTTGATATATGATTTATACAGTATACTGAATTGAATGTAATAAATACATAAATAATATGTTTATGTTTACTGCTTGTATGTTGACGTGTTATAAAACATGTTTAATTTTCTTTATATTTTGCACCTGTTTATGGATGAAATTGCACTTTAAAGAAATGTATTGTGTTTTTATTGTATGTATAATAGGTATGACATATGGAGCGAAGAGGAGTTAAAATGGAGCGAAACAGAGCATATTGGAACCAGTAGTCTGGTGCTTAAGCGCCAAGGCCCTCCACCAAGCATCTTGGCGCCAGCTTACTGGGAGCCTAGTCGCCATAACCCAGTCGGGTAAATTGAGAGGCCGACGCTTTTGCGCCAAGGCGCTGGCTAGTTTCTGGACAGTTTTCTGCAGTTACGTAGGCACGACTTGGGGAGCATTGGAAAGCATTCTGAAGCCTTGAAAAGTGAAGGAAGGCAGAGGTGTCGTAGTCTAAAGTTAGGGTTTTGTATTTTTCACTTTCTTGGAGAGAATTCTATAAGGGGATATACTCAACATTGCAAGGAGCTCTTGAAAACGTTTTAAGGAGGAATTTTTATTTTTTTTCTCAAGGAAAAAAGCTAAGTATTGTGTTCTCTATTTTCTTGTATTGTTTGTAAACACATATCTAGTGGATTTGCTTTGTATAACATGATGGATTGTTGTGCTTTCTTTACGTGCTGTGAGTAGATCTTTTATACATTTCTCTTGTGATGAATAAGTTGAATGCGTAGGATGTTAGGATGCTTATAAAATGGATCTTTAAACATTAATGTGATGAGTATTCTTTAAAACATAATTTACTTTTCATATTGGTCATATGAACTGTTAAAATTTGTTGTGATCTATTATGACTCGGAAGAGTGATGGATGAACGATTAGATTATTCACACTAAACTAGTGGGTGAAGGAAAAGTAGTCTATAGAGCGATGTAAATAGATAAGGAAATAGACTTTGATGAGTTCAAATTGGTGTTTAAGGAATTAAAACCAGTTTAACCAAACTACTTTATGCACTCGGGAAAGGGTAAATTAGAGGATTGCTTCTATTTGTCACTAGTTATATTTATATCTTGATAATCACTGATTCAATTAAATTGGGTAGGTTTTAACATTAGAATTAATTGAAGTAATGGAGTAGTTGGTAGAACTTTGACCTAATCACAATTCCAAGCTAAGACCTAAAAGTACTATAATAGAACTTTTCTTAAAGGATTCATTATCTCGTTCTGTGTAGGATCATCAATCTGGACTTAATAGAGCCATATATTATTAAAACGATACATATACTTGCGTGAGAAACCCCATTATGCAAGAATATCTAAATTTAAGAACTTAATCAAATTGTTAGAGAGCAGATCAAGTTTCTGGTGCTGTTTCCAGGGACTTACATTATTGTGATAATAGCTGGGGTAGAATCAAGTTTTTTGATGTTGTTGTTAGGGAACGACGGTAAAGAACTTTAGGAGACTTTTAGTTGAGCCTAAAAGACTTAGATTTAGAAAATTGTATTGTAGTTCATTGTGTAAGTATTTGTTTGTTTGTTTTGAAAAGAAAAAAAAGTTATTTTCGAGTATTTGTCAAGTGTGTTTGTGCTAAATTTACTAGTTGAAACTTTAGTTGTGTATGTGTAGTGCAGGACTTGCAAGTCTTGTACCCTACGATTCAAAACTAGAGAGGACTATTAGAAAAATTAGAAAACATAAAAGTTTTCACGACCTTGTAGAAAAAAAATGATGAATATTCAACGAAACAATATAGATAATAAAATATTAATTAATGAGCATCGTAACAGACATAGATCATTAAGGGATTACGATAATCCTATGACATATGAAATTCACTTAAGTATTCAAACTCCTATCATATAAGCTAATATATTTGAATTGAAACCTGTTATTATCCAAATGACGCAGAACAACCAATTTGGGGGAATCCTGTCTGATGGTCCAAATTTACACTTAGCAATTTTCTTAGAATTTGCGTTATATTTTGTTATAACGACATGCGTTTGTTGTTGTGACTTTGCCCTGTTGCCCTTGACACCCCGAGCGAGGGCGATCCAGTTCATAGAACTCGCAGTCGGAGACGACATGCGATTGGGGTGTAGGAAAATGTTTGGAAGCGGAGGAAATAATAACCCACCGATCGTTTGTGAGAAATCGAGTTCATCAGAGCCCACCGCGACGGCTCGGATCGGAAATGAAGAGTCTCTGATGTAGAGCCTGTCGAGCTTACCAAACCCTTTGCCAATGGTGAGCAGATGAAGGTCGGCGAGAAGAATAGGAGGATTTCACTTTGGCGTGAGAGGTCTCTCCGAGTCGTGCGACGGTAAGCTACCACATGGTCAGAGGGCTAGTGTCGCAGCGGCAAGCATGAACGGAGCTCGCATGCAACAACAAGGGTGTTGAGGGAGAGGGAAGAGAACAGAGGATTACATTATATCTTATTGGCTTCAGCTCATCTCTGAATTATTACTATATCAGTTTA
Organism: Phalaenopsis equestris; assembly: GCF_001263595.1. Classification (NCBI taxonomy): domain Eukaryota; kingdom Viridiplantae; phylum Streptophyta; class Magnoliopsida; order Asparagales; family Orchidaceae; genus Phalaenopsis; species Phalaenopsis equestris. The sequence continues at coordinate 1,296,665 of NW_018164567.1, forward strand.
TTTACATATTTCGCCTGGACTTTTTTTTATTTGCAAGATAAAGTGTTTTATTAAATGGGTATGAATGTTCAAATAATTTGCATAAAGCTTTATAATTTGGTTATTATATAATTGCTGTTAACATATATGCCTAGGAGTTAGGAGTGTGATATTATTATGAAAAGGAAGATTTACATGAGATTTACATGCATACCTTTACATGCATAACACATAAATCATATTATTTATGCATTTTTTTAGTTAAATTTCAATTGAATATGTAATATGTGGTATCGTGCTTTTGTCTTTGACCAAATTTAAAGTTTTCAGCACTTTAAAAACTACACATTATAATGTTCTCATTTTATCGCTTCTTTGATTGATTCATCACTTATAGTTCTGTTGCAAGCAGCTTTACTGCACAGGGGCAGAATGATCATTTATCCAGAAACAACTGTTTTCCAAACACACAATCCAAACAATCAGCCATCTTATCCGGATCAACTACTGATTAACAGTTTATCCAGATCAGTTGCTTATCAGCCGATTATCGATAAGCTGCAGCTGCCCCAAACAGACCCTTAAGGAACTTCTTAGGAAGTGTCTACATCACGCTCTGTCCGATTGATTAATTATTCAAATTTTTTACAATAGTTTGGCATGATCCCTTAGATCTATTATTGATACTGTTGTTGATGGTTCACTTATATCGAAGTCATTTGATGAGGCTTACTCTTTGATTGAAGAGATGACTACAAATAATTTTCAATGACCTTCTAAAAGGATAAATCTTAGAAAGGAAGCTAGTGTGCATGATACTGATGTGCTTTCAATTCATACTTCTCAGTAGCAGCAATATCAAGGAAACCAGGTCAATTTGGAATGAGCCAACCTCATGTATGTTCAGTAATTGAGAAAAATTCATTTGAACAAATGGTTGATTCTAACAATTCATCATTTGAGACCTTAAATGCAATTAACAACAAACCAACAACCCTTATTCCAATTTCTATAACCCAGGTTGGAAGAATCATCATAATTTTAACTGGAATAACAATTAAGGTGGCGAAACCAACAATGGGAAAATGACCAAGTAGATCTTTTAGGAAATTGAAATAATCAGGGTAGTACCAACTATAGACATTCTTATCCATCAGATTTTAACAATAATCCACAATTTAAAGAGAAGAAGTTATCTTTGGAGGAGGTTGTTTTACAAATGGGGAATCAACTACAAAGTCAAGGTGCAACAATAAGCAATATAGAGAACCAATTGGGACAAATTGCTAACTCACTTAGCAATATGCCCTAAGGAACTTCTCCCAGCAACACTGAAATAAACCCTAAGGAGAAGAATAATGAAAATGTTAAAGCTGTCTAATTAAGAAGTAAAAGAGAGTTGGAGGATGTAGTTTGGAAAGAGATTGAGATTGAAAGGGAGATTGTGGAAATTGAAAAACTTGAGGAAAATGTTTTCAAGGAATTAGAAAAACTAGTTTCTCCAACTAAGATTAACTTAGAAAAACCACTATCTCTATTTCCTCAAAGACTTCGAAAGCAGAAGCAGGATCAATAATTCTTAAAATTTTTAGTATTGAAGAAGTTAACTATTAATATTTCTTTAGTTGAATCTCTGGAGCAAATGCTCAGTTATGTAAAGTTCATGAAGGATATTCTTAACAAGAAGAGGAAGTTTGGAGATCATGAGACAATTGCACTTAGTTGAGAGTGCAACGATATAATTCAAAAGAAGCTTCCTCGAAAACTTATGGTACTTCGGAGCTTTACTCTTCCCTCCACAATAAAAGAAATATTTTTTGGAAAAGCTTTATGCAAATTTGGAGCAAGTACAACCCTTATGCTGCTATCTATTTTCAGAAGATTGGGATTAGGATAAGTGTCTCCTACTACTATAAACCTTCAATTAGCTGATCGGTCGATCATTTCTCCAGAATGGGTTATAGAATAGGTTTTAGTTAAAGTGGATGAATTCATCTTCTCTGTTGATTTCATTGTGTTAGATATGAAGGAATATAAAAAAGTTACAATCATTTTAAGTAGACATTTCCTAACTACTTGATGAAATATGATAGATGTGCAAAAATGTGAATTAATATGAGTAAATGATCAGGAAGTTACATTTAATGTCTTAAAATTTATAAAATATCCTTCTAAAGGAAATGAAGATGCGTGTTTTTGGATGGAATTAATTGATTATTTGTTTAGTAGCCATTTTTAAGAAAGTTATGAAGTTAAATTAGTAGAGCTGGAGTTTGATAACGAGCAAGACAAGGGCTTTCAGGATAAGTTGGATATATTGATTACTGAAGATTTAAAATTTGTTCAGGAGAGGTTTGAGATTCTAGATACAAAAGAAAATTGTAAAACTCTTATTCTTTCTGTTGATGAACAATTGAAATTGAGATGAAGATGTTTTCTACACAATTAAAATATTCTTACTCAAAGAAGTCATCTACATTATCAGGTATTATATCTTCATATTTGACTCATTTGCAAGATAAAAAAATTAATAAAAATTCTGAGGAATTATAAGAAAGTTTTCAGATGGACCATAATAGATATTAAGAAAATTAGTCCCTCTATTTGTATGCGTAAGATCTTGATGGAAAATAATTATAAATCCCGGGCAGATCCTCAAAAGAGATTAAATCCAATTATGAAAGTAGTTAAAAAAGAAATATTGAAGTGATAGATTCATGTAATATCTATCATATATCAGATAGTGCTTGGGCTAGCCCTTATTCACTAAGTTCCTAAAAAAGGGGGAGTGACAGTATATATAAATGAACAGAATGAACTAATTTCTACCAGACATGTCAATGGGTGGTGAATTTATATTGGTTACAGGAATTGAATTTAGACACTGGGAATGATCACTTTTCTTTATCGATTCTGTGGATCAAATGTTGGATAGGCTAGCTGGTCACTGATACTTTTGTTTTCTAGATAGATATTTTGGATATCATTAAATGCTTATAGCTCTTGAGAATAAAAAAAGATTGCATTCAAAAGTCCTTATGAGATTTTTGCTTTCAGAAGAATGTCATTTGTGTTATGTAACTCACCTGTAAGTTTTCAGAGGTTCATGATGTCTATTTTATGTGATTTGATTAAAAAAGTGATTAAAGGTTTCATGGACTATTTCTTAGTGTTAGAAACTTCATTTGATTCATGTTTAGATCATTTAACGAATGTGTTAAAACATTGTGAAGAGACAAATCTTCTGTTCAAATTGAGAAAAATGTCAATTCACGATAGTAGGAGGTATTGTTTAGGAACATAAAATATCTAAAAAAGACATAGAAGTAGAATCAACAAAGATTCAAGTAATTGAAAAACTATCTTCACCTACTACTGTGAGGGGAGTTAGAAATTTTTTGGGACATGTTGGATGTTATAAGCGATATATAAAGGATTTCCTCAAAATTTTCAAACCTTGATGTTATCTTTTAGAAAATATTGTCTTATTTAATTTTTATTAAATGCTTTCAATATATTGAAAGAAAAATTAATCACATCTCCTATTTTGTCTCACCTGACTAGAGGATTTGAGTTGATGTGTGATGCTAGCGACTATGCTATTGGAATAATTTTTTGAACAAAGATATGATAAATGTTTAAAATTATATACTATGCCAGTAAAATCCCTAATGAAGCTTAAATTAAGTACACTACAACTTAGAAGGAATTATTGACTATAGTATATATATTTGATAAATTAAAAACTTATTTAATTAGATTCAAATGTATTGTTCATACTGATCTTTCTGCTATTAAATATTTTATGTCAAAGAAAGACGTTAAACCAAGATTGATTATATGGGTTCTTTTAATGCAAGAGTTCGATATCGAAGTAGTAGATAGGAAATAATCTGACAATCAAATTGTTGATCATTTATCCATACTAGATTAGAGAAATTCATACACTTATGAAGATGAATTAATGAGAAATTTTCTGACGTGCAACTGTATGTATTACTGATTGACACATTCTGTTGTATGCTGACATAATGAATTTCATTGTTAGTGATATTATGTCCTATGGATTAACATACTACTAACGGAAAAAGTTCATGCATGATGTTAGATCTTACTTTTGGGATGACTCATATTTGTAGAAAAAAGTGTAAGGATCAAGTAATCAGAAGATGTGTACTCTTAGAAAAAAACTCGAAAAATTATTAAAAATTTTCAAGATTCAGAGTTTGAGGGACATTTTTGTGTTGGTAGAATTGCATTTAAGATTTTGTAATCTGAATTTTATTGGCCTATTCTGTTTAGGGATGTGAATATATAAGACAATATATCTAGGCGAGATGTAATGCTCCTAAGCTTTACTTTGAAGATTGAGATTTTTTATGTATGGGGTTTAGATTTTATGGGATAATTTCTTCCATCTTTTGGAAATTTGTTCCATCTTTTGGAAATTTATATAATTTGATAACTGTGGACTACGTCTCAAAATGGATTAAGGCAGTAGCTCTTTCAAATTGTGATGCTCAAAGTGTAGCTAATTTTTTAAAGAAAAAATATCTTCAGTAGATTTGACATGCCTAGAGTGATCATTTGTAATGGAGGAAGTGATTTTAAGAATAAAAAAATCATGACGTTAGTTGCTGAATATGAAATTAAATGTAAAAAGCAATAGCTTATCATCATCAAACAAATGATTTATCAGAAGTATCTAACAGAGAAATAAAGAGGATTTTAGAAAAAAAAAACTATTAATCATAGTAGAAAGGGTTGGTCTTTTAGGCTAGACGATGCATTATGAGTTTATAGGACTGCTTACAAACCTTCTATAGGAATGTCTCAATATAGGCTCATTTTTTGGAAAACCTTATCATTTACCAGTGAAATTAGAATATAAAGCTTATTGAGTTGTTAAGAAATTTAATTATAACTTGAAAGAAGCTGGTGATGAGATTATTACAGCTAAATGAACTCGATGAAATTAAACAAAAATCTTATGAAAATGCAAAAATTTATAAAGAAAAGATGAAAAATTGGCATGATCGGAATATACTTAGAAAATATTTTGAACTTGGAAATGAGGTTTTACTCTTTAATACGCGATCGAAATTATTTCCTGGAAAACTTAAGTCCAGGTGGTCGGGTTCATATATTGTAATTAAAGTTTATCATTTTGGTGCAATCGATATTAAATAACCTAAAAGTGGTAGTGTATTTAAAGTGAACGAACATATTGCTCTATAATTAATAAGGTCTTTAAGTTGGGTCAACCTGAGTATTTGAATTTGTCGAGCTGATGAAGTTAAACCAAGTGTTTCTTGAGAGGCAACTCAAATTTGTTTTTGTTATCGTGTGTTGTGTTATTGTTTGTTGTGGAGTGGATTGTTTGATGTTGTTGTTGATGTTTAGGTTTGTGATGGCTTGCTTTGATTTCAGTGAGTCATGAGAGTAGTGATTCCTTAGCTTCTTGTTTTGACTAGACTTATATTTGATCTCTAGTTGTAGTTGGATTAATTAGTCCACTACATCTTAGTTCTCAATTGAACTCAAATATTTACTAGAGACATGATGAGCTTGGACATAGGACATGTCCATCTCAATTATATTACTTCCTTTATATGATCTTGTTTTTCATCAAGTGGGGTCAATAAATCAGCTTATAGAGGAGCATGGGGATGATCTTGATATTTTTTTCTTATTTATTGTTATTTGAGTCTAGATCACGAGATGGATTTGTTTTTGTGAGAGGAACATATGTGGATCAAATATAGTTGAACATTTTTTCCTTTGTATCAAATATACTTGAAACACGAGATGGATTTGTTTTTGTGAGAGGAACATATGTGGATATTTCCCCCTCTTGTATCAATGCATATTTGTCTTTGAGTAATATCTCTCATTGTACTTATTCTGATACTCCTTTAACTAAAGATTTTCTTTATGAAGTTATAAAATTTTTAACTGATGGTAGATGAGAGTGGAAGGGTATTGGGGGTGCTCTAATCAAAGTTCCAGCCTCTAAATTAAATGGAATATCCAAGGCATGACATTTCTTCATTTCATCTAAATTACTTCCTTAGATAAACACTAGTGAGGTAACGATGAATCGCGCCCTTTTAAATTATTGTATCCAGGAAGGTCCTACTAATGTTTGTTTTATATAGTCAATGTCACAGAGATAGGATCAACACTTGGTTTGGGGCATCCATCTATTTTCATTATGTCAACTTGCGGGAGGAGTTGTTACTAGTGAGGAGATTCTTCGTCCTTCGAAACCAATCTCGGCAACAAATATTGAGTTATATAGTTGGCATGCTAATGCTGGAAAAGGATCAAATAAGGGGCAACCTAGTTCTACTTTTTATCCATCACGCCCTCCTACTCAAAGGGAAACTTTTGCACAACATTTGGAAAGAGTAGGGGATGATACTGCAATTCTATATGGCGAGGTGTATAGATTCAATGAGCATTTACCACACTTTGATTAAAAAAAAAAAGATGATTTGACCATCGAGCCCAGTTTCGGGCTGCTCAAATAGAAATGTATAGGCAAAATCAGTGGATTGGGGGTGACTGAACAGTGGAGTTCCCTGTGTATCCTCCATACCAGTTATATGAGCAGAGCAGGGCAATGGAGGAGGATTCAGAGGAGGAAGCTGATGCTGAAGCTGGTGGTGATGTTGATGATGATGATGAGTGGATTTTTATATTGATGTGATGTACTGATATCTTTATTTTTCTTGTTGTTGAATTATTGTATTTACTTTTTGTTCTATTGTACCAAACATTCTCTCTTGGTTTTGATGTACTGTATTAGTATTTATTGTTGCTCTGTGCTTTGGACTTTATGTGAACTTATCTATTTAATATTTTAGTTTTTTTAATGCAAATTTCATGTTAAACACGTTGAACTGAGATTCACTTACTGCTGCATACTTATATTTTTTGTTTATACCTATATATTTCTTATGACCGACTCATGTTGTAGAAAGTAATTCAGTTCTATTTTCTCCTTGCTTAAAATTCTGTCATGAATGTTATAAATGCTTAAAAATAAGTTTGGGGTGAGGGGAAATTTTTTTTTAAAAAACTTAACTTTATTTGTCCTCATTAACCGACATTTAAAATTGTTATGTTTCTAAAATGACTTGAAGTATGTAGCGTTAACTTTAGATTACTTTAATTTTAATTATAGGAATGACATAGTAGATTTATTTTAAGTTCTATGTAAATAAGATTATTCTAGAGTTAAGTTATTTTGTAGATAACATGTAGAAAAATGATTTTACTATTTATTGTAGAAATTAGTTGTATATTTGAAAAACTAGTATTCCTTATATTTACATCTTATTAGAAGAATTGAGCCTTTATTAAAAATTTATTTTGACTAATACTTTCAATTTTTGAAAAAAAAATTAAAGATGAAGGAGAGTGATAGGTTTAACTTTGAGTAGATGTCAACGAAATTCAAAATCATTAAAGATCTACTCAGATATAGTAATCCTCCTATAGATGTGTTAAGAATTGAAAAAGATCCTAAAGAAAAAAAATAAAAAATTATATGAAGGGAGGAGAAGCCTGATTAAAAATTGGATTCACTTGAATTATCTTAAAGCAAAAGACATAATTACAATCTTAAACTTGTTTATATTTCAAAAAGTATAAGTCAAACTTTATGATTAGAGTATTTTAATTTTATTTTCTATACCTTCTAAGGATCCTAAATTTGACAAATATCAATGATTTTCGAAGTAGATAGAAAATCAGGATTTCTAAGTTGAATACAAGTTTTTTTATATCCTAGTTCTAGGCTGATTTACTAAATTTTTTCTTAAGTTACACTATGACATTCCTAAGGCAAAGTTGTTGATAATTTTAATGAAACTCACTTCCTCAAATTAATAAAATTAATTTTAAAAATACTGGTGTTACTTGAGAACAAGTAACGTTTGAGTTTAGGGGATTTTGATGTGTTCTAAAGTTTGCTTAATTTGCTTTATATTTTGCACTTGTTTATGGATGAAATTGTACTTTAAAGAAAGATATTTTTTTTTGTTTTCCTCGCAGGTATAACAGGTAGGACATATGGAGCGAATAAGAGCTGAAATGAAGTGAAGTGGAGGCGAAACAGAGCATATTGGAACCAAGAAACTGGCGCCTAGGCACCAGCCATTGGATGCCAAGGCGCTCCACCCAAGCGCCTTGGCACCAGTTTACTGGGTGCCTAAGCGCCATAACCCAGTCGAGCAAACTTAGGCGCCATAACCCAGTCAGGCAAACTTAGGCGCCAAGGCGTTGGTTAGTTTCTGGGCAGTTTTTTGTAGTTACTTCAGCACGACTTAGGGAGTTTTGTGGTGTATTTAAACAATTCGAGGGAGCATTGGAAAGCATTCTGGAGCCTTGGAAAGTGAAGGATGACAGATTTGTCGTAGTGTGAAGTTAGGGTTTTATATATTCCACCTTTTTAGAGAGATTAGATAGGAATTAGAGAATTTTGTATGGAGATATACTCAGCATTGTGGGGAGCACCTGGAAATCTTTTGGGGAGAAATTTTCATCTATTTTCTGAGGGAAAAAACCAAGTATTGTGTTCTATGTTGTCTTGTACTGTTTGTAAACACAATTTTAGTGGATTTGTTTTGTTGTTAGATGATTTGTGATGTTTTCTTCATGTGTTATGAGTAGATCTTTCTTATCTTTCTCTTGTGATGAATAAGTTGAATGTGTAGGATGTTAGGATGCCTATAGAATTGATCTTTAAACATCAATGTGATGATTATTTTTCAAAACATAATTTACTTTTCATAGTGGCCATATGAACTATTAAATTTGTTGTGATCCATTATGACTCGGAAGGGGGGTGGGGGAAAGATTAAAGTAGTGGGTGATAGAAAAGTAGTTCATTGGGCGATGCAAGTAGATTAAGAAATAGGTTTTGATAGGTTCAAATTGGGGTTTAAGGAATTAAAACCAGTGTAACCAAACTACTTTATGCACTCAGGAGAGGGTAAAGTAGAGGATTGATATTATTTGTCACTAGCCACATTTGCAATTTGAAGTATCTATTCATACACAATCATTTATATCATCACAAGAGAGGGGTGGTTACTTTTATATCTTGATAATCACCGATCCAATTAAGTTATGTAGGTTTTAACTTTAGAATTAATTGAAGTAGTGTAGAAGTAGTGGGTAGAATTTTCACCTAATAATAATTCCAAATTGCGTCCTAAAAGTAGTAGAATAAAACTTTTCTTAAAGGATTTATTACCTTGTTCTCTGTGAGATCGACAATCCATACTCAATAGAGCCTTATATTACTAAAACAATACGTAACGTGAGAAACCTCAATGTGCAAAAACGCTAAATTTTAAGAACTTAATCAAATTGTTAGGGAGTGGATCAAGTTTTTAGTTCTGTTTTCAGAGACTTGCATTATTGTGATAATAGTTGAGGTGAATCATATGTGCATGACTGATTATGATGAAGTCACTCATTGAAGATACTAATGTGGGAACACTAAGATACTCGTGCATGTATATGAAAAAGAATATTAACATTGATGTCTTAGTTAAAATAATTTTTAGACGGTACTCCTATTATGGTTGGAAATATATAGAATAATATTGATATGTTATTAATATAGTAAGATTTTTTGAATAACTTCAAATGTTTTTATTGGTTTAATAAAAGCTTGGCTGACATGCATATTGTTTTAAATTAATATTTCAAGTTTAATTAAGTTATTTAAACGATAAGCCATAGAAGAGGAAATGTTTATAGAAAACGTGTTTTAAATTAAAATTTTCTATTTATTTATTGAACTTCGAAACATTTGTCAATTTACTCATATAAATGCATATAAACAAGTCACAAGTGAGTATGATTTATCTTTGAGTTTTATATGATTGTTCTCTTTTATTCCTTTCTGTGTTTTGAAAATATATTAGCAGTCTTACAAAAAAGGGGCATTTACATAAAACACAATCCTTATACATTTACATATTTAAGACCTAAACTCGCGTCTTTGCAGACCGCTCGAATCATTAATATCACATTAAAAATATTATTATTATTAATTTTTTTATTTGTGAGATGTAATTTTTCATGCGTTATTTTATGACACCACAGGGTTATACATGTAAACATCAAACATCTGGTGCTAGATATGTAAAATCAAAGGATATGTATGTACATTTTCAAGCGGATTAGTCATGGTGAATTTTGATGGTGCTGTAGGAGTGATTGATGCTGAGGTTTCAGTGCAATTATGCAAGCTACAAGGAGCTATACGGGCTATAAAAATGTATTATAAGCAACGTGGCGCCAACTTTTGAAAGATAGATTTTTTGTAGAGGTGGATATGTTCCTCTACAAATGCCCTTGTTACAATTATCAGTATATAATTTTAATAAATTTAGTCGTACAAAAATTTGTTTAGTTAGTATACAGTTTAAAAAAATATTTATAATATTTTTTTAATATAATATTTAAATTTATTTTAGTTATTAAAATAACAATTAAGTTGGATCAGGATAAAATTATCAGCTAGAATCTCGACTAGCCAGTAAGGCCATGGACTACATGCTACATCTAGATTTGGAGATATATGATTAAGTGTGGGTTAAAATATGGCTTTCTACATACAACCCAATCTCTATAAATTTACATATCTAATGCCTGAACTTTGTTTCTTACATTTATACCAACCAAAATTTTCCAATCTCAAGAAGACCAAAAAATCTTTATCGCTAATCACCACCAACATTATTGTCGCCCTTTATTTCTGAGCCACCATGAAAAGTCACTGCGCCTATATTTCACCATCAAACTATCTACGTAGGTATTATTCTATTCAACAAAAACTATGAAACATTTAAATTCAATATTATTTAGACAAAAATTATTTCAACAATAATGTTCAGTTAAATATAAACCTTCAGGTTTGTTACCATCCCGCTTAAATATTATGATATTTTACATAATTACAGCAAATAGTAACTAAAGTGTTTTGCTTATAACCTAATTAGCAGCACATGCATGAAAACATGCCACTACTTATACACAGATTTGTATTGTTCAAAAATTACAGAAACTGCTCAAATGCAATTTTAAAAAAACCGAAAGAGCAAATTAAACCAAGAAAAACTATCCTTCAATATATGAACAAAATATAAATCTGTTTCATGAGAAAAACTAAGATTTATATATGAGCGAATATTACCTGTAGAATTCGCACGTACAGATTTGTGGTATTGTAGTGATACCCCGCAATCCGCACATACCTACCTATCCACCTGTAAATAACAGCAGCCACCACTACTTTCTTCCACCATTGATGCCGGCGCCATCGCCGCCGGAAGTGCCCCACAGGGTGGATGCATTTCTGGACTTGAGACTTCCATCAGGATTCCTCAACTCTATAATACCCTCGAATAACTTGTCCGGTGAGATGTAGGGTTTCGGGGCCGACGATGATCCCGCCTGCTTCGAATTATTAGGATTTGCGTAATACTGTCTCGAACCTATCGAGTTGTTGAGCCTCTGAATGGCATCCGAATCCAGAACTGGTACAGGAGCAGCGGGAACTAGAGCCATTGAAGTCTGCGAAGCAGGAAACTGGGAGGAGGTTGGAGGAGCCATTGAAGACTGAGAAGCTGGATGCTGAAAGGGAGTTGCCGGAACAGAAGAAGGCGTGGCCATGGCCGGATACTGGACAGGGGCCGTCGATAGGAATGGATTTGAAGTGATTCCAGGAGGAGGCCATGATGGAGCTTGATAGTTATATGGGTATGGCATCATCTGCTGCTGAGGAAAAGCAGGAGGTACCAGTGCCGGTGTTTGAGAACCTGCGGATTGAGCCCATGGCGCGACGTAACCGTTGTTAGTTGCGTAGTTACCGTTCGATGTGATGGGCTGAGGGTTGTTAGGATACTGCTGCGGATTAGGAGAAGTGGAGAAGGGGTTTTGATTCTGGTTCGATTGAGGAAGAGGGGAGGACGGAGTTTGCGGAGGCAGGTCGGTTGACAGAACCAGGCTAAGGAGATCGATCATGTCGTCTTCTTTCTTCAAGGCAGTATCATGAGCTGGAGGATCGAAGGGGACTAATGCGTTGGTTGCAATAGATGATGAGGCTTCGGAAACACCGGAAGTTGAAGTTGGGGTGGTGATATCGCTATGGTTTGGAGAGACCGCCAGTTGATCGCCGGCTGATTTTAACTTGGAATCTCTGCAGAAATCGAAAGATTTTTAGGGTCATTAACGGAGTTTGAGATGTTAGGTGAGTGATGCCGGAATTGGTTGAAATACCTGCGAGCTAAAGAAGACGAGTCATCTTCTTCTTCGTCTTTATCATCGAAATGCTGAATTGCAGGAACGGATGGAGGAGGAAGGCTTGGTATGGAAATTGATTGAGCTATATTGGGCGGCAGAGGTGACCCGGAAGCTATGGCATCATGCCTTGCTAGTGCAGTTTGTAAATTTTCAAACAATGCAAGAGCTTCTCCCAGTAGCTCTTCATTCCTGCCAATTACATCAGGTTCTTCGTTCAATCTTTACATCCTTCAAAATTTTAATTACCAGGAAGAAAATAAGAAAGTGATGCCACATTTTGGATCATATATATACATATATTGAAAGAATGGCCGGAGGCTATTATACGAGCCCCAGACATCCCTCATGCACCTAAGAATTCGAGTGCCACACCCTACACTCCGGGGGAATCGAACCCCAGATCAGAGGGGACTTATAACTGATAAACAAATGCCCGACCGTCTGATCTGAGTACGCGGCGCATTATTAGACCAGAGGAAAAGAGTAGGTAAAGATTGGTAGAGAAGAGGGGAGATTCCCTATTTGTAGATAGGGATCTGAGGCTCTAGCCATATTAGAAATGCTACAGAATGAGCTATATATATATACTATATCATAGTTGACTTCAATAAAATTTAATTAGTGGAAAAACAACCTACTAAATTTGAACAACAAAATTAAATATAAAAATTATGCAAAATTTGGTCAAAACATGATGAGTGAATGCTTTAGCTTCTATAGCAGATCAACATACAAGATTACAACTTATCTACAATGTAGGTTTGGCACTAACAATACTGGCTTTTTAGACTCTTAAAATATCAACATGCCAAGAGTTTCTCTATGGGGAACTTTACCTAAAAATAGTAAAATTAAATAATCAAAATTGACTTACTCGGTTGAATTAATCAGCTGCATAAGCTTCTTTTGGTTCACGCGACACTGGCTGGCGAGATCTGTGATAACTTCATCATCAACTGCCTACAACACATTAAAATATGCCGGTTTTGTTTAAATTCTCCAATCAACAGAATCCAAACAACAATTTGTCGAATCTAGGCAAAATTAAACAAAGAGAATGCAGAAGAACAAAAATTTAATTGTCCAGGAGGAAGAATTTATGTACCGTGCGATCTTCTGGGTTCACTGCCCGCAGCATATCAATGAACAACTCGGTAACACTTCGGATGTTTTTCAAGTCTGATAAACTGAGGATAAAATAATGGAAGCTGGAATAAGAACAAGACGGAAAATAGCAGATATACAATGCCAAATTTCAAACCAACCCATCAACATTGCCACTATCAACCCCTCCAAACCAATAACAAGAAAGATTTACATACATACCAGTGAATTACTATGAATTTGCATATCTAACACCCATACTTCAATTTTTACATATCTGCCACTTACCTATGCATGAAAAGGTGGTGTATTTCACCTTTTTAAAAGTTAAGATGATGACATTTTTGATATAATATGAAAATTTTGGGTGGTGTTAATGGAAAAAAATTGAAGTTTGTGTTAAATATATAAATACATAGGAATTGGGTGGAATGTATGTAAATGTTCCTAATAAGAAAAAAAGCAGCAG
>NW_018164567.1:1310563-1327611 GCF_001263595.1 Phalaenopsis equestris
AGCAGGAATTAGTGCATAGATGCATAAAAATAAAATAAAATGTCACCTAAGATTTCCATTTTCAATTGCTTCGTTGAGTCTTTCAACAGAGTTGCTGGGCATCCCATATCCTACTTGCGGGTGAAAAGTTTGCCCAGTAGGTGTGTATATAAGAGCAGCATCTTTTTGTCGTTCGGGAAACCTGATCCCAGAGGTCTGCAAATGACAATGCTTGTGGTTAGCCAATGATTAAATTAGCACATTTCTTTAAATTTGTTGAGCATTAAACTTTGATGCCAAATCTGTAAATATTCATGTCTGCTCCCCATAGAAAAGAGAAAGTGACTAAAAAAATTTCTTTGTTAATTCCTTAATAAGTGTTTATACACTAAACTATCTAGAAAATAATTTGAAACAACTAATCACAAAAAATTAAAACTTCTGCCCAAACTTTTTATTTGTAGCTGACGGGAGAAGTGAGTCATTTATATCATGGTTACTACATTATACCATTTCTACTACTGAGGATGTTCATTTGATTGATTTGCTTTATGAATTAGCTACATCAATTAATTTCAATCGCAAAATCCAACAAATAAAATATTTTCAGATCATTTTCTAAACCAAACTAAATGGCACCAAACTTTAGTTTGGCCATGTTAATTTGTTTTTGAAGAATCGAAAATAGTTAATTGTACCAGCAAACATAATTATATTTAGCTTGAGCATGTATTAAGAAGAATACTAAGAAATCTCTGTTAAATATTATAATTTTAGAATGACAATCTCTCTATTGCTTATTTATTTATAATTCACTTGCTATATTCATTTAATATTTCAAGAAAGTAATACAATTCGTATTTGTTTTGGTCGGTTTTTTCTAAAAGCAAAAGCATAACAAAAGACCAAAAATCAAAAGAGCCAAAATAACAAACCATAATTGAATCAATAAATTAACAACCGAACTAAACCAATCAAATAACATCACTTTGATTCTTTTTTGGCCTTATCCAAAAACTCCACACCCTAAATCAAACCATCATATGTTTCTTATTTAGATTAATAGCATTATAATTGATATTTCAGTTCAGAATATTTAATGAATTCTTTCAGTCCTAAGAATAGATAGTATACTTAAAAACTGAAATAACAATTGTAATGCTATTACACACCTTAAGTTCAGCATATGCATAGTAGTATTGCGGATACTTTCCTCCAGCTCCACCAAATGCTTCTTGCCAGGATTCCAGCAGTACCAAAATTTTATCCCTCACCTGAATATCTGCCTGAAAGAAGTATCCAAATTAGAGTGAGAATAGTCTTTATTAAGTCAAAAAGCAACTAAATATGCATAGCTTCATGGATTGAAATAAAAAGGGGCATTTACTCACATACCACCCAATTCATATGTATTTACATATCTAACACCTAAACTTTATTTTTTTACATTAATAACACCCAAATATTTCATATCACATACAAAACACAACTATTTTTAACTTTTAAAAGGTGAAATATATCTTTTCATGCATAGGTAAGGTAGCATATATGCACAAATTGAAATTTTAAGAGTTAGATATGTAAATACATAGGAATTAAGTGGTATGTAAGTGAATCTTCCAAATAAGAATCATAATGCCATTGAACCATATTTGAGATGTTTAGGGGAAAAAAACAGTTTGGGCCAATGATAGGATGAAATAAAGAAAAAAAATTTCTATATAGCTGCAGCATAAAAGGCAAAAGCAGGTTTTTTCTCCAGAAATGTCAAAGATGACTGGGGATTCATATAGCCAGCTCAAATAGTTGGGATAATACTAATGATGATGATGATGACGAGTTTTGTAGGAATCAAGTAAATAGGTGAATTATGCGCAATAATTAATAGACAAAAAAAATTTTTTTTTTTTCAAATTTATGCAATACATTTTGTTCTGGACAATCTTACTGGTGCTATGCATGAAAGCTAACATGGAAGAAGGCAGCACGGCACCACTAGTGCAGCTACTACCACAACATATCTAAATTATGTCCATTAAAAGCGCAATTAACTGTCCACCCAAAAAAATATTATAGAATCGTCAAACTAATTTAATTATTCTCAAATCACTTTAGTCCAAAGTTTTTTATGCCTATAAAATTGAGGCATGGAACAAATCAGCTAATTACTCTAAATAATAATGGAAAGGTTTGTTTAAATTTTTTTTTATCAAACTAATCTGCTCCTTTCTCCTTCAAAGCTTTTCATGGCATGAGGTACCTGAAGAGTACAATCCGATGGCCATGATTATATCACTAAACAGCTAATATGCAAATTTTCAAATACCTTAGAAAGTAGATGGACTACTTCAAAATAAAAAAGAGGTGGGAAATAATAAGATAGAAAAACTCATTATTTTGTTCATCGTGTTACAATAAAACCAACCTACAAAACAAATTAGCGCCACAAAAAATAACGAATAATATACAAAGTCATATGGATAAGAATACCAAATTTGACATGGTTGAATGCCAAACATCCACAAAGCAAGGAGGCACAGATAGATCCACATCAAGTTAAAAACTCAGAAAATAACAAGCGAAGATCTCATCAATCATTAAGCAATCATTTTCAAGATGAAGACATAAAAAAAGAATAATTTCACAAACCAAAACTCCAAGAATAGGGATGTTAAAAAAGTTCGTTGTTCACGAACAGCTTCGTGTTCGACTCATTAAGTAACTTGTGTTTGAATCGTTTATTGAATAAGCAAGTAGAACACGAATAAATTTTAAAGCTCGAATTATAAATGAGTCAAACACGAGCAATCCTTTATTCGATCGTGTTCAAGTTGTTTTAGCTCAAAATAAGAAAATGATAGAAATTATATATATATATATATATATATATATGTTTAAATCACTGCAACTAGCTTATTCATGTGATTTTATTGTATAGAAATGGTGCAGGTTCGAAATCAAACAGCCTTCATGTATTTATCTAATTGCAGGTTCAAACCAAACACCATACATTTATTTTCTAATTAATTTAAATTAGACAATTTCGAGCCTAACATGAGAGAACATGAACAAGAATATATAAATCGAGCTAAATATGAATACAATGTTCACAAACAATTTCGAACACAAACCGATTTCAAATAGAATTAATTTCGAATGAGCCGACACAAGCCAAGCTTATGCTCACTCAAGCTCGGCTCATTTACAGCCTTATCCAAGAATAGCTACAACACACACAATAATCTTCCTCTCAACAAAATCACAAGTGCTCGCTTCCCCTTTTCTTTTCAGTTCAACAACACAAAAGAAGCGAAAAAATCATCAAAATCCTTGTCCTGATTCCTTTCTCTAGTTACTTGCCTAGTTAGACTTTATAAAAATAGCTAATCACACCCCACTAATAGAAAAATGCATATTTAACTAATTAACAAAATGAATTAATTTGATTAAATATTTAAAGTCATACTCCTTATATGAAATCCTCTTACTAGTAAGAAAAAAGTAGCTTTGAAGTACAGTAGCAATTATACAAACCAATTAAGTCCAGCATTAGCTAAACTTGATAATAGGGATCACCTTATCAAGTAAATTAGAAGAATTTTGCTCTCGGAAAATCTTTTGAACTGAGTATTCATTTTCAATCCTCTCTTTGATAAAAAGTCATTGAACATCAACATGCTTAGTTATTTCATAATGCTTATGATGTTTTGCCAAATGAATAGAACACTCTAATTGCTACAGAAAACAACTAAGTTATTCAGATATAAAATATAGTCTTCAACAAGCCCCTCAACTAAATAACTCCTTTAGTGACTTCAGAAGGAGTTATATAATCTATATTTCTTAAGGAATCAGTAACTATAAGATGAAGTTAAGCCTTCTAAATGCAGGCCCACACACACAATGACACTCCAAGTCTTTAGACCTCCTAGCATAATTGCTAACAAAACTAGAACTTACAAATCTCACAACATTGCAACCAAATCAAACCAGAAAATGTATAAAATTATAAGATGTATAGCATCTGAGACACGTTGAAGTCCATTTCACTTCTTCCCAAATGAGCTTAAGTAGGCTTATTCATCTATCGGCTCACAATACTAACAACATATGAAATATCCAAATGAAAGCACATTAAGATTTACATAACAGTTCAAACTGCGCTAGTATAAGATACTCCCGTAATATACTTATCTTTGGGTGATCAAAGAGAAAAAAAACTTGATGAAAGAAAATGATTAATAGTGGAGAAGTTGTAGTCTTTGAATTCTACAAACCAAATCTTTTTAACAATTTCAAATATCTGAAACACCTCAACATATCTCGTGTTAGAAATAAGGTGCATGTCTTTCTATTTCTAACCATCTTTATTTTCAAATTCCTTTTTTTAAACATCTTTCATTTCAAATATTACACTTAATCAATTTTAGTTCTCACATCTGAATTGTCTCTGGCTGCAATTGATATATTATCAACATGTAAGAACAACAGCAAAATGCTTGCACACATTTGCCAAATGGGTTTTCTCCTTAACCCATGAAAGATCAAATCTTCTATCCCACGATCTACGAGTCTGTTCTAAGCTGCAGAGAAACTTCTTTACCATAAACACCTAATCTTCTTTTAACATAACTTCAAACCTTGGTGGTAGTTGCATGCGGATATCCTCAATCAAATCACCATGAAATAATGTTGTCTTCCATCCAATTATTCCATGTACAGGTCACGTATGGTAAACACTACAAAGAAAGTATGAATCCAGTTATGCTTAACAATGACATAAGTCCAAACCTTCTTTTATATAGTTTTTTACAACCAATCATGCTTTGTATGTACTAACATCTTCACCTTAGATTCCTTTTTTGTGCTTAAAGACTCATTTATAGCCAACGCTACTCTTGACTCTGTGGAATTGAACCTTATCCAAAATTTCATTCTTTTCTAAAGACTGCCAACTCCATAGTTATGGTTCACTGCTTTGATTCTCTTATGTTGATAGTATCCACTAAAACTGATGGCTTTTAATATCCAACAGACTTAACAATGCACAAAACACATGAAATCATATGATTACATGAGGAATCCTCATAAACAAATATATAAGATGGTTTAATCTATCATTTGTTCTATAAAAAGTAATAGTTGCTGATAAAGAACAACTACATTGAAATAATTACATTTTTGGAAAGCCTCTTGCCATGAAATTATTATATTAAGGAAGTAACCGTCATATGTTCAATAAAAAATCATCATATGGTTGATATTGAATGTTAATAGAACAATGACATGAGAAATATGTTATTAGCGAGCATGCAAATCATGTTGTGGCAACCTATTATTTTCCAACCTAAACTCCATGTCATAAGTGTGTCGTGTGATTTTTCCAAAAGAATTAATTAATGTAATAGTTTAACATTATAAAATATTCATTACATTAACCATTTGTGGTCGGCAAAGCACACGGTCCATTCAAATTGAAGCAAATTTAAGCCTCATCCACTTGCATGGTACGACTAAGCAAGGTGCAACCACATTTGGTAAGGGAATATGTTCAAAATTGAATCTTGGAGGCAATCCTTATATGGAAATTAGAGAATTTGGGCATAGATGAGATGGAATTTCGGCCAATGAGATGGAACCATGCAAGCAAAGTTCAATACATCATGTCCTCATAATACTCTAACATGAAGATTTCACCACAACTCTTTTAGAAAGGGAAACTTAAGCCTGAGGCCGACAAAGAAAGCAAGAGAAGTTTTATGCACATGAATGCTTATTCAAATTTTAAGCTTTGAAGGCTGGCAAATAAGAAGCATTCAGTCATGCATGAATGATTGTGTGAAATTCGACCAAGACATGTAATTATGCAACGACACAATGAAATAGGCACATGATTCAAAACTAAATTTTTGGAAAAAAAGTAACTGTGGAAGGATGGAAATCTCAGTTAAGCATGCATAACCTAGATGATTTTTATCTTAAGCTTCGAATTGACAAGAAATGCAATGATTTTAAAATTCAAGTAATTTATTCTCATGTAATAATTTTATATTTTCATCACTTTCTTTTCTTCTTAATAATTTTATTTTTGCTTAAACTGAAAGGAAAATTTTATAAAATGGTGGTCAGACCTGCAAGGCTCTATGGCGCAGAATGTTGGCCTTTAAAAGAGAAACATAAACAAAGTTATGTGTTGTTGAGATGAGAATGCTTAGGTGGATGAATGGCTTGACACTTAAGAGACAAAATGCGAAATGAATATATCCGTGATAGGGTTGGTGAAGCTCCAGTGGTGAACAAGATTAGAGAGAACTGTCTTCGATGGTTTGATCACATTACATGTCGACCATTTGATGATCCGATTAGGAGAGTAGATGTTTTAGCTTCGACTGATGTTAAGAAAGGTGGAGGTGGACCTAAAAAGATTTGGGCATATTGTATTAAAAATGATCTTAATCTATCAGAATTAAATAAAAACATGATACTCAAAAGGAGCAATGGAGAAAAAAGATTCATGTAGCAGACCCCACTTAGTGCAATAAAGGCTTGTTGTTGTTGTTGTTTCTTAAATTTTTATGTTATACTGTTATATAAAAGGTGGTATCATCATGTAATGAAGATGATTGATGATGAATGAAATTTAGTAAGTGCTTTGCAACTCTGTTGAAGATAGGGCTTGGTGGCTAAGTTTAATTATAGCTTGGTGGCTCTTCCGCTTAGGGAGCTAAGTGTCTTTTCTAAGAAAATCATTATTGAAACTATTGCTTAGGTTTTTATATTTGTGTCTCATCATGATGTTATCTCCCTCCAACCCACCCTTTCCTTTGGTTGTGATAATGCCATCTCTACCAAACATAAAAGCATAGTAAGGTGTTATAACAAACTATCAACTACCTGTTTATGCTCATTCTCAAACCTGCATAGCTTTTACCTTTTGATCTCCTAAAATCATACATTTTCACCAAATTATTGCTAAAGCATGAAAAACTCGTTGAACTCAAAATCCCTATTGATCAAGCATCTAGGTGACCTGACATTAGTGGAAAAAAGCTTAAGTGCCTTTACCCTATTTGCAAAATCAAGGAATATGAATTTCGTTATATAATCTAGTCACTCTCTTTAACAAAAGCATAAACAAGACAACAAAAGATTCTTATCAGAAACATACAAGTCAATATTAAAAAATAGAGTGCTTTATTGACCATAAGATAGAGTAGGGCATCTTCAATGTTATAATCATTGCAAGGTATAAAAAAATAAAAGTGAGTACTATACATGGCACATTATTTGATTAATTGATTTTTTAGTTCGAGTTTTTTCCTTTTTTTACTTTATTGATTTATTTTTTCCTTTTTTGTTTTCACACGCACACACACACAAGATTGGGGGGGTGCGATTCCTATCTCGTTGTGACCTTAAGCTTCTCAAAGAAACACAATAAGTCAAAGTAAATAGGAGACAATCATTTTATCAAAAAAGACAAGTTATCAATTTAGAAGCAAGCATCCCCGTCATCTATTAAGAAGCTGTTATTGTCTTCATCCAGATAAGTCAATAGTCTATGATATTTGAAAGAAATGAGTGCATTCAAGGCCAAAGGGACTTGGACACTTTACGTGAAACAAAAGAGACCTGTCAAAAAAGATCTGAGGCCAATATGAAGTGCCTCTTTTCCTTTTTCATTTCCTTGCACTTAATGATATTTGGCACTACTTTGCAAAGATGAATGTATGCTTCTAACCAATAATTATTTATGTTCTTTCCTTCTTGTCATTGCCATGCTTTTTCTTGCTTTATTATATTTTGATTTGTTGTTTATTTATAGCTTTATTTTGCTTGATCTAATTAAGTTGATTGCAAGCAATAATGTGTTACAATATGATTGTGTTGAGTTTGTTTCATCATTATTGCTTATATTGTTCAATTTATAGAACTATCATTTTATTGTGATAAATTGTGATAAATTGAAACAAACATATTTTGAAAATAGTATCTTTTCTATAACAATATGGTAATAAGGTGCTCCAAAGAGTGTGGTACAGAGCATAACAAGATCAAAACTTTATCAATATTCAACAAAAGCTTAAGGTAGGCATCAAAATGCGTTACAATGATGTACATTCCTTCATATGAAATGTAAGCAATTGTTGATTCAAATTAAGATATTTGTGAGTGACTACATCATTAAAAGAAACTCCAACCATTCCCAGACATCATGTAAAGTACTCAGTCACCAACATTGTGAAGAACCTTCACTCCCAAATCCAAGGTTCTACTCCTAAACTCACAAATTGCAAACTCACCTTCTCCACTTGTGACCATTCCTACCGCTGCAGTTCACTACCTGCAAGAGCAGCTGCACCCAATCACCCTCGTTAGTCACCCATTGTGGCCTGCCACCTATGCCCCCACCATCCTAAAAGGAAAAAAACCCGATGGGAGCCACAGATTGCATTAATTGCTTTATCTTAGTCAAATCATGAGCTCTGATACCAATTATTAGTGAGTGTGAATAAAAAATAAATCGAAGTTGTATTGTATACATGAGTGGACAAACTTGTTTCCAACCCCAATGCTTAAGTTTATGGTATTTCAACATCAACATAGGTTTCAGTTATCCGATGTAGAATTAAACCCAATACTCTCATAGCCTTAACATGCTATATTAGATTTGCATTTTAAAATTTACCGTACAATTTGCCAGGAATTGCAAGATTAAAAGTTACTACAGTAAAAAAAAATGCGGCAAATTTGTTTGTTTCGATTTTTTTCAAGAACTAATAGTAACTTAAAAAGTTGATAGACAAATTCAAAAAGAAAGCAGCGCAGGAAAAGAGAACTCGGCATCTCTATATTTGTCCATGTTTTATACTGTATTATATCTGAATTTCAAAACTTATAGCACTTTTTGCTGGGAATTGCCGGATCAAAAAGTTAGCAATGCACGCAAATCATTTCACTGCCTAAGCATCAGAAAATTCCATTACAATTCTTAAAGTTTATGTGAAAAAAAAGACAAACCCTAGAACTATTTTAATGTGGTAAATTTCATAATGATTTCTCTGATAGAAAAGAGGAAACTGAAAAAAAAAACGAAGATGTTAAACTTACAGTTTTCCTCACAATTTTGACCATTTCTGATAAAATTTCACGATCAACAACTTGGAAATGCACAAAATCACCACAGTTTTTTATCATTGTCTCCAAAAGCTGCAAAGGCTGACACAGGTTACTGCTACCGAAGTCCGATAGAACTTATGTCAATTATATAACACATATAACGAGATTTGCAAGACAAGGTTGACATGAAAATTGTGCAAGCATGACATAAATAAGTTTAAGATCAAGCTTTGCAAATCTTCAACACGTACCATTAAAGCAAGAAACTGAACTCTTGGGTTTTTATGTTGCAAACGCTTCTTCACAGCTTTCACAAACTCTTTTGCTTGCCTGATATGATTTACATTAAGGCATTTAAAGCAATCATAATCACATTCGAGAAAAAAACAAACACAGGCATAGAATTATGTTGTGAAACTAAACCATGACAACACAATTTAAGCAAATCATGATAGTTTTAAAAATTTTGCATTAGGTTTTTTAGGTTTCTTGACTTAAAATTAGGCCCCATAAGTTTGTATGAAGATTATTTGAATTATAAAAAGTTTCAATGAGATCCTCAACTTTGAAAAGAGCATGAAATCTGAAGGTTTTAAAAACTCTGAAAAAGGAAACCACCATAAAGACCATGGCTACAAGGAATGGTTTTATGCAGTTGGCATCGCACATTCTTAATTCCATAGGGATCTGTTCATAAGTTTAGTGAGATTTGATAAAAAAAAAGGTCAAATAAGGAAGTACCTGAAGCAAAATTCAAATAGAAAATATTTTTAAAAAAATCGTTCAGAAACTATAACAAATTTGAGGTATTAAACCACTTTGGAACTAGGTGATGCAAAATGTATTAAGGCCTAAAATTTCTAGGGACATTTACATACAAACCATCCGATTCCTATGAATATATTTATATATCTAACATTAAACTTTGCTTTTTTTATTTATAGCACCCAAATCTTTTACATCACATAAAAAATGCCATTATTTTAACTTTTAAAAAGTGAAATACACATTTGTATGCATAGGTAAAGTGGCATATGCCTAAAAATTGAATTTTAGGTGTTAGACATGTAAATACATAAGAATTGGGTGGTACCTATGTAAATCTTCCAATTTCTTAATACAGAAGATGTTATATTAGATGAATGGATTGACTATGCAACATAAGAGTTAAGAAATGAATGGATTGACTGTGAAAAGTAAATCTTCCAATTTCATTTGAGTAGAACTAAAACTGAATGCATGGAATGTAATTTTAGTAGTAGTAGCTCTAGTGACAGAAGTGTAACTTTGAGTGATCAAATAGTGATCAGAGTGATCAAATTATTAAAAGGTGTGAACGATTTAAATATCTCGGGTCAGTTGTTCATAGCAATGGTGATATAGATAAGGATGTTAATAGTAGAATTCAAGTTGGTTGACTGGAGTGGAGGAATGCTTCGGGCCTTGTGTGTGATAGAAAATTACCGCTTAGACTGAAAAGAAAATTATATAAGATGGTGGTGAGACCTGCAATGCTCTATTGCGCTGAATGTTGGCCTTCAAAAGAGAAGCATAATGCCAAGTTCTGTGTTGACAAGATGAGAATGATTAGGTGGATGAGTGACTTTAATGCGAAATGAATATATCTGTGATATGGTTGGTGTAGCTCCAGTGACGGATAAAATTAGAGAAAGTAGTCTTAGATGCTTTGGTCACATTAAATGTTGATCATCTGATGATCCAATTAAGAAAGTAGATGCTTTAGATTCTACTTATGTTAAGAAAGGCAAAGATAGACTTAGGAAGACTTGGGCTTATAGTATAAAAAAGATCTTAATTTATTAGAATAAAATGAAAATATGACACTAAATAGAATGCAATTGAGAAAAAGGATTCATGTAGCTGACCCCACATAGTGGGATTAAGGTTTTGTTGTTGTTGTTGTTGTACTCTTAAGATATATATCAATAACTAGTACCCTATACTGTGTGGTCAAGACTTCTCTTGAAATCACTTTAAAAGCTTTGTAAGAAGTTTTTTCTTTCCTTCAACTAAGAAAAAAAAAATATACTTATCCTTTTTTTACTCCATTATTGTAATTAACCAAGTTATTTTCTCATCTTTCTAAGTACATTCTCACCATAGTAAAATTACAGGCTAATATGAAATCAAGTATTGCTTCTCCCAGTATGTTTTTATTTCTTATTACCTAAACAACATGAGACCTCATAAAAAATCCAATAAGAATCAATTTATTAACAAAACAGCTCTATTAAATATCATTTCTTCAACAGGTATATGTAGTAGCAATTCATAAATATTTTCACAAATTACTTTTTTAAACTAGTTTCAAGTCCTAATCCAACTTGAGAAGCATATGCATTGACCACATTCATAATTTTCACATTAATAACTATCTTAAAACAAAAAACTTGTCGTTAACCTTATCAACAACAATAATTTTAGCCTTCAATTTTTTATCCACTAACAGCCCAAAATATTTTGACACAAGATAATATATAATTTTCTCGATGTCCTCAGCTTGTAAAAAAATATTATTTATTTTTATCTCATCATAATATCCACCAATTCTCTTGCCTTCCCACTTAGAGTTCAAAATTTCAAGTATCAAATCAAACTTATATTTGGACTTAGTCAAACCCCACTTACTTTTCACATAGTTAATCCATTCACTGTTGAAATTGTCATTTAAAGCATGACATCCTGATCTACACTTGCTTACCTTTCACCACAATCGGGTTAAGTTATAATATATCACTTAAGAGTGATGTCTTAGCCCAATATTGCTTAGTTCTCACAATAATTTGGTTAAATCATAGTGCATCGCTTCATGGGAAAACCCGAAGAATAGAAAATTTAAATTTAGATTAATTTCATTAATTTAAACGTAAGCTTTACAGCAATTAGCCTAGCATCAACCCTCAATATTTCTTATCCAAACTAGGGAACATATTATCAAAAAAGTAAAATGCCATGTAATAATAACATCCACAATAATAGTAAAATTATTATAATTATTTTGAAAAAACTGTTGATGACGATCACAAGGAAAACTACTAGACAATGACTACATGGATTGCAAAAATGATCGGTCAGTCACATATACAGTCACACCTACAAATAAAAGTAAGGTGATCATGTTTTGTGGAAATAGTAAATATTTACAAATATGCAAATAGTATCATTTCTCTTTAACCTTTTGATCATGGCTAAAATTCATAAGATTGATTAAGAATCGTATAATAAAGCAATAATTTCAAATTTCTAGCCATATATAAATAAATAATTGCGTTTCAACTTCCACAGAACATATCAACCATGTTTGTTTTGTTTGCTTATAAAAGTAAACACAAATTTAAAGCAAGCTAAATCAAAACAAAAACAAAAAATAAGGGAACCAAATATCAATTTTTTTTTTGGAAAAAACTATGGAATATTAAAATCAACTACTTATTACATCTCAGTAGAAACAATTTTATGCTCTAATAACTGCGCTTTTCCGATTGAAACAGTAGAATCGAAAACCAGCATCAGTTTGATCGAGAAAATAAACAGAGCAAACAGAAACCCTAAAATCAATCAAGAATCCCAATCCCAGCACAGATATAAATTCTTTAACTCAAGAACTAGCGCTCACAAGGGATCAGTATTGATGGCGTCGCAGATATCCATGTTCATCGTCCAGTCCGGAATCATCAGCAGATGGCTCGTCGCTTTCTCAACTCTTACCGTCGCCGACAGCGACGTCGACGCCAAATACGGCATCATATTAGCTCCACTGATCTCCAGAACTAAAAAGAGAAGACTTATTCGAAGAAGAAGAAGAAGAAGAAACGAAGTGTGTCTGTCAGAGAGAGAGAGAGACCTTCTTACCAGAAATATGGCAGGGGGGAAACTAATTGCTTCTCCTACTCAACTCCAAGGAGTTGAAAGATAAATTCGAGGGAAGCTGAGTCAAAGGAGCCGTCTCTCTTTTTAATTTGAAGAAAGTTGTCATCTATTTCACAAGGGTTTCGTCAGGCTTGTGGCTTGCAGCTATGTTACAGGGGCGGGCGGCTGACTGTAATTATACTCTCATTAGACTGGTTTATTGCTTGCTAAATTACTTTTGGAGATAGAGTGTATGATTACGTAATTTAATTTTGGGAAGGATTATTTTACTAAATAATAATCTTGTCACCAATGGGCCGATAATTAAGAGTCTGTTTGGGGCAGTTGACGCCGTTGTTGATGAGTTGATTTTATTTATTTTTTGTAGTTTGAAAATAGTTGTGTTGCAGTTGTTTCTGGACAAATGACAATTTTGCTCCTATATAGTAATGTTATTTGCAACAGAACTATTCATGCTAGTACATTTTATACTTTAAAAACAAATATTTAGTGCATAACATTATAAAATAAAGATAAACATCTCACTTAACAGTGGATAACATGACTACTAAAATTTTAAAAAAAAAAAAATTACTAAAACAACAATTAATAATATGATAATATTAGTTTTAAAATGTAGACGATGTATGACACCTCTCCAAGCCCAATCAGTCCCGACGGTAGAATCTTCCAACCTATCTGTCCACTGAAAATAGTCATAGTTTTCTGTGATTCTTTTTAGGTAGGGGTGTAAACGAGTCGAACACGAGTGAGCTCGTTTATATTTCGAGCTCAAAAAGTGTATTCGTGTTTGACTCGTTTGTTTAACGAGCTGAACACGAGTTGTTCACGAACAAAGAGTCCTTTTAACAACCTTAATCATGTAGCCATAAGACAATAAGAGTTTGAGCAAAATTTAAAAAGCATTATTTATATTAAAACATCATTTGAATCTAATTTAATAATTTTTATTTTATTTTCTTAATCAATATTTTAATTGATTATAAATCTTTGTAGCCTTGTAGTCAATTAAATTTTTTTAAAATACTACTTAATATATATATATATATACTTGATGAGTAGTATTTAGAGCCAAAACGAACCGAACACATCTTAGTTCGTTGTCCGCCCCCTGAATTTTGTGTTTGGCTTGTTAACTTATCAAATGAAATTAACGAGCCGAACACGAGCTGTTCGCAAACAACGAGCCGTTTTGATAGCCCTATTATTAGGCTCATGTAAAACAATTTCTCATAGCTATGTAGCTGACTTAAAGTTAACAAGGAACTTTGAAGTTTACAGTAGGAGTGTCATTCTCTGGAGGTACCTAGGGCAGAAGAAACACGAGAGAGAAAAGAGAGAGAGAGAGAGAGAGAGAGAGAGAGAGAGAGAGAGAGAGGGACCTAGGGTTCGCGAGAAAGATTGAGAGAGACAGAGAGGTACCTAGGGCAGAAGAAACACGAGAGGCGGAGCCAAGAGATCGAGATGGCCACCGGGGTAATACATATGCAAAGAAATGCCGGCTGCAGGGTTCAGTTCACATATAACACAAATTAGTATCATATTATTTGGATAAGCTGCAACATTGCAGAAACCAAATGCCTTAGTCGAGTTCCCCCAAACGGGTTCTAAACATTTAGTTTATTTTAATTTATATTTTATGTTGAATGAATGAGATATGAAGGAAACTGAGAGTTTTTATTATGGAGATATTTACCAGTTCTCTTTCGCTAAGTTGTTTTTTGGCAGGGATTCACATAGAAATCGCCAAATTCTATGTATTTACATTGAAATTTATTTTTTTTAAAATAATAACAATTTTTATGTGATATGAAAGTTTTGCGTTGTATAAATGTGAAAAGTTAAAAGATATTAGATATATAATACGTACAAATTGGGTAAATGCCCTTGATTTATATCTCTCCTCTTCCTTAAATTTAACCAACATAGATAATCTTCTCGGAAATTTTTAAGTAGCACACAAATCTTATGTATTTACATATTTCATGCCTAAGCTTTCATATTTACACTCGTAACACTTCGGTGCTTTAAAGTTATGCATAAGAAAATGTATTTGATTTTTAAAAATGGCAATAGTATTATTTTTTATGCAATGTTAACGATTTGGGTGTTGTGTAAGTACGAAAATTCAAGTGTGAGACAAGTAAATACCGAAGAATTGTGTGTTATGTATGTTTATGCCCCTTATCATTTTCTTAATTGTTAGTTATGTTTATGTTTATCGCACTCATCTGGCTGGGATGAAGAATTGGAAAACTTGTTTAATTAGTGGTGTACATGAGTGGGCTTAGAGCTCGTTCGTATTCAACTCGTTCAAATTTTTATATGTTCGAAATGAACTCGTGTTCGAAATAGCTCGCCTATTCATTTTCGGGTATAGTCAAATTCAAATTTTGTTCTAATTAGCTCGTGCTGGGCTCGATTTTGTGCTATAGAGCCTATATTCTTATTTGATTTAAACTCAAATTCATCCCCCTTCTTGAAAATCCTTGAAAGCGCGAAGGAAAAAAAAAAAAACTGGTTATATAACTGTATAAATCCTAAGCCAAATTCAACAAATCTTACCAAAACAGTAAGGATCGTCCGGCCACAATTGGGTGAGCCAAACTCGACCTAACATATCCAATCAGATTGTTCTCTATATTAATTAATTAATTAATTAATTAATTAATTATATAATCTGATTGGATATGTTAGGTCGAGTTTGGCTCACCCAATTGTGGCCGGACGATCCTTACTGTTTTGGTAAGATTTGTTGAATTTGGCTTAGGATTTATACAGTTATATAACCAGTTTTTTTTTTTTTCCTTCGCGCTTTCAAGGATTTTCAAGAAGGGGGATGAATTTGAGTTTAAATCAAATAAGAATATAGGCTCTATAGCACAAAATCGAGCCCAGCACGAGCTAATTAGAACAAAATTTGAATTTGACTATACCCGAAAATGAATAGGCGAGCTATTTCGAACACGAGTTCATTTCGAACATATAAAAATTTGAACGAGTTGAATACGAACGAGCTCTAAGCCCACTCATGTACACCACTAATTAAACAAGTTTTCCAATTCTTCATCCCAGCCAGATGAGTGCGATAAACATAAACATAACTAACAATTAAGAAAATGATAAGGGGCATAAACATACATAACACACAATTCTTCGGTATTTACTTGTCTCACACTTGAATTTTCGTACTTACACAACACCCAAATCGTTAACATTGCATAAAAAATAATACTATTGCCATTTTTAAAAATCAAATACATTTTCTTATGCATAACTTTAAAGCACCGAAGTGTTACGAGTGTAAATATGAAAGCTTAGGCATGAAATATGTAAATACATAAGATTTGTGTGCTACTTAAAAATTTCCGAGAAGATTATCTATGTTGGTTAAATTTAAGGAAGAGGAGAGATATAAATCAAGGGCATTTACCCAATTTGTACGTATTATATATCTAATATCTTTTAACTTTTCACATTTATACAACGCAAAACTTTCATATCACATAAAAATTGTTATTATTTTAAAAAAAATAAATTTCAATGTAAATACATAGAATTTGGCGATTTCTATGTGAATCCCTGCCAAAAAACAACTTAGCGAAAGAGAACTGGTAAATATCTCCATAATAAAAACTCTCAGTTTCCTTCATATCTCATTCATTCAACATAAAATATAAATTAAAATAAACTAAATGTTTAGAACCCGTTTGGGGGAACTCGACTAAGGCATTTGGTTTCTGCAATGTTGCAGCTTATCCAAATAATATGATACTAATTTGTGTTATATGTGAACTGAACCCTGCAGCCGGCATTTCTTTGCATATGTATTACCCCGGTGGCCATCTCGATCTCTTGGCTCCGCCTCTCGTGTTTCTTCTGCCCTAGGTACCTCTCTGTCTCTCTCAATCTTTCTCGCGAACCCTAGGTCCCTCTCTCTCTCTCTCTCTCTCTCTCTCTCTCTCTCTCTCTCTCTCTCTCTCTCTCTCTCTCTCTCTCTCTCTCTCTCTCTCTCTCTCTCTCTCTCTCTCTCTCTCTCTCTCTCTCTCTCTCTCTCT
>NW_018164567.1:1329373-1357646 GCF_001263595.1 Phalaenopsis equestris
ATATATATATATATATATAATTGATGAGTATCATTTTTAAATAATTTAATTGACTATAAGGCTACGTTGTTGTGCATTTTTATATTTATAATTGATCTTTGGCAGCTTTGTGTGTCTGGACCTTGTGATCGACAGGTCCTCGAGTGGGTCGACCAAGTTGTCGTCAGTCGGCTATTTTGCCTAGATGTTGGTCGACCATTGTCAGAGGTGTAAACGAGTCGATCATAAGCAAGCCGAGGATCGACTTGTTAAAAAATATCAATGTTCGTGTTCGGTTTGTTTATATATCGAGTGCAAAAAATTTGTTTGTGTCTAGCTCTTTTGGGAGTCAAACCGGAGTTGTTCGTGAACAAAGAGTCATTTTAACATATCTAGTCATGCACTCGTAGGATATCAAGGGTAGGTGCGAGATTTAAATATTCTTATTTATATTAATGTATTCATTTAACTTGAATTTAATATATTTTTATTCTATTTTTTTATTTAACAATTTTAATTGATTATAAATTCCTGTAACGCTTCTATGAAAGTAGGGAAAAACATATAACTTTACACTTTGTCCCTCCATCTTCTATAAATAGGGGGATCATTACATGTATTAGGGGTTTTTTTTTGCCTCTCTAGGCTTTGGCCTCTTTAGAATCCTCTCTAGATAAATTTTGTAGGGAGATCTCTCTCTCATCTCTCTTGTAACCCCCAGTTATAACATATACAATAGGTCACAGAGCTCCGGAATACCCCAATTCGCCCCAACGGGCAAGTCTGTGTACACTCTTGCATTCTTTCTCCCTCTCAACTCTCACTCTACATACACTCCCTCAATATTTTATTGCTCCGATTTTCTGGCATACGAATTTGGATTCAACACTAAAAAAATAATAATAATCCGTAAGAGTACTTGAGAAAACATGTTGCTCAAAATCATGATAATTCTCAAAATTAATCTACTTTACTTTCAAAGCCCCACAATGTGCATGGCATTCACTTCCCATTAATTATTTATGTAAAGTGCTGTAATAAACTGGAAGTAATTAAGATAAAACCGACTAAAATAATGTGGAAGCTAGCAACTTCAGTGGGTCTAAGCTGAAATAGATTTAAAATATTTATTACTATTAAAGTCATAACACAACATATGATACATATTCAGACTTTAAGGGCCACAGATTTTCTTTATGCAGTCTATCAAATCATTATACAATGGATTGAAATTTTTGATTGAATACACCATTTCTTATAAAAACATACGGCCAAAAAAAAAAAAAATCTCTTTGATTAATAAATTTCAGGAAATTGTCCATATGTGATGGTGGTGCAGAAGTGTTAGGTGTAAGTGAGACAGCAAGAGAGAGCAATGGTGAAAATGGGCAAAAACATAAACTGGTTAAGAATGGCATTAATGAGAACTGAATTCCCTACCAAGCTCCTCATAGCTACCAGTGAAAAGTAGGTTGTTGTGGGGCAAAGACATTCATTAACAATGCTGCCACGCAACCTAAATGACAGCCATGAAACTTTAATAGTGTGGGAGCTAAAGTTTTAGGGGGGAGGGAGAGAGAGAGATTGGGTTGTGATGTGATGGAGGGATCACAAATAATTATGCACAAAGTCATTCAAAAAAATTGTATGAACTCATCATCATCAGAAGATGAAGAAGCCATTAAATCTATATATATATATATATGTATATATATATATATATATATATAAAAGCTTATATAAATTATCCTTATAAGGATTCATGATGTAATTATTTAGGCATTGTTGGAGTCTTAGAGAAAGAATTTATATGATGTGAGACCAGACTGTTCATTGCATACATTATGACTTTATGATCAGAAGCAGCTCAGTAAGGTTTCATCGTTTCTCTCTCT
The DNA here is from genome assembly GCF_001263595.1 of Phalaenopsis equestris. NCBI lineage: Eukaryota > Viridiplantae > Streptophyta > Magnoliopsida > Asparagales > Orchidaceae > Phalaenopsis > Phalaenopsis equestris. The sequence goes on from NW_018164567.1 coordinate 1,331,248, forward strand.
TTTATTTTTTGAAAAATCATCAACCTACAAATTATGACATACATACTAATATTGTCAGAAAAAAACTTCAAAATCAAGACAAAAGAAGAAGGAACTCATTCATACAGGTCTGTAAAGATCAATAATTGCTTAAAAAATAATAATTCTCTCAAGGATATAAAATCATAGACAAAATTTTTTAAATCGAAACAAGATAATTTAGTCCCTACTTTGCTTCTCTCCATAGAGTTAATTAGTTCCACATATAATAAAATTACCTTGAAAAAAAATAAATAATTAAGAAATGTATAAATATTCATTCATAATTAAACTTACCAAAATTGCAGATGAGTTAGTCAATTAATACATGAGAGAAATTTACAGTACACTGTGAGCTAAGAGAAAAATGGCGTACGCAGCGCTCCGTACGTCAGCGAGATTATTCAGAGGGTATTGGGGGTTATATCCGCGTTATACCCCTACAACCTCCCTGTAACCTACAAATATATGAAAACAGAGAGAGATTTGTAGAGATCTACCAGAGCTTGAAAATATAGATGAGGTGAGCAAAATGGAGAAGATGGGCACATGAAGAAGAACAATCTAGCTCAGAAAATAGAGTACAGGATTGCAATGCACGTGCCCTGCTTCTCCACCATGCTCAACTCTCCTCTCCAACTGATGAAGAAGCCATTAAATTTGCAGCCAACCTCTCTATAATGGAGGAGAGAATCTTCAACATTCTTCATTTATAGTGGAGAGATTGGCTCTACTTTTCTCATCTACCGCCTATTTCGCTAATGATTTCTATCGGGTTATTTTGCAAAGGACCACCTCATACATTATGTATTTGTAGATATTAATTTTTTTTTTTAATATATAGGGCCTGTTTGGGGCATCTTACAAGTGCGGGGGCGTTTTTGAAAATGTGGCGGTACCGTTTGGATTGCGCGTTTTGCCTGCTTATCCGAAAACGCGTTTCTAATTTTACACTAAACGCAGGCCGCGGGTCGACCCCCACGGTCGACCTACGGGCCGGGTTTCAGGATAAGCTGCTTATCCTGAAACATACAAGCTGCCCCAAACACACCTGAAAATCAAACTCCAGACAGTCTGCGTTATATATATATATATATATAATCTATCTAATATATATATATATATATATATATATATATATATATATATTTCAAAACTATTCAGTTTTGAATTTTGTCCAGGTGAATCTTTTATGAAGAGGAAACAAAAAATGAAGAAAATTTGAATAACATGAAAAATGTACGAGAAAGATACATTTTAATATAGATATGTAAATATGTACGTAAGACTTGTTTGGTATGTATGTAATTTTTCCTTTTTTATATTATTTATTTGTTTATTTATTTTAAGGAAATAAGGGAAAAGAATATTCAAACTTCTTAGAAGATTTGTGACAACATATATAGAAATTAATGGGGAAAAGTTTAGTGATTTAATCGTACTATGATCATGACCAAACACAACTCATCATATGCACCATTTAGGTAGAATGTTGGCAATAGAATTATGAGGATATAAATTTTTTTATTTACAGTTAGAATATTTAATTTCACATGATATATCCTCAAAATGTTTCAAGGCCATCAAGAATTTGCTTGTGCCAACCTTTATCCATGACATTTGTTGGTTTAATGAATTGCAACCTTTTATAAATGTTTTATGAGAATTTAACACTATTATGTTCCCAATCACTAATAGCATATAGAAATATGAGATTAAAATGAATCCTTACTACAACTCAACCTATGAAATTTTTTTCCTACAAAGTATTTGAGAGATGATGTGATTCCCTAGGCATAGGTATGGGTGGGTTCCTAAATTAAGAAAGGCTATCAATATGTATTTTGCATTTTTATTTATTCTTCTATATGCATTTTTGAATCTAATTAAACCTTAAAGACTTTCATTTTATTCTTTCAATATATTAAATAGTCAAATTAATATTTAATTTCTTATGTACCAAAGCTATAATTATATTTTCCAATGAATGTCTAAAATTTTGGTGTTTGTAAGATGACTAAATCATCTTTACTCTTTATTATAGTAAATCTACAATTTGCTTGGAATGACCAATACATCTCAATATAAACTTTTAAGGCTTATATCCTTTGAAAATTGCATTTTATTTAATTATGAACATTGAAGAAATTCAATTCTTCTTAAAGTTTTAAATCATGCTTAACAGCCACTGGTGACTTTGAGGAAAAAGAGAAGTAATCGTGTTAAAATCTACCATCTTTATATCATATCATGTCTCATATAAATATAGCCACTCATATGTTGCCTATCTTTTGTAAAGCTTTACCATCTCTTTTGATAGCCTATTTTTTGCAATAGAAACAAGTCATTATTTTCTTTTCTTTCTTGAGACTTATTCATTTTATCATGACTAGATATAGATCCATTCTCAAAAAGATACCGCTAGCCTACAATTCTACAACCTCCTTTTATATCTCCCACACTCTAAACCTTAGCAATTACATTTTTTTATAAATAATAAATTGCCAATGCTCTTTAAAATAAATCATATCTCTATAATAAAATATGGTCTCATAAAAATACTTATATTTATTGTATAAAGAGTGCACGAATAATGCTGTTTTATCCTAATCATCTGCCATGATATGCATATATTTCTCCCATCCTTAACAATGGAATTAATGTCATTATTATATGAATTAATGAATGTATCTTCTTTTTTTATAACAATTACAATTATGTATTTCTAATAAATTATTTTTGAGGAGGATTTGTCGCATTAAAATGTTATCATCAGCCCCAATCTCATCATGTTCGCTTCCTTATGGATGATTATCAGACATGAAAGAATTATCTTCACAAAGTTTTTTTTTTTTTTTAAACAATCTCTCTTTATTTTGTTTACTAATAATCTTAGGAGATTTAAATTTTATATGAAAATTTTCACAAGCCTATGCAAAATTAATCAATCTTCTATTTTGGTTCTCTAATATATCTAAATTATCAAGCTAATTACATTACAGTTTATAATCTCATATTTGCACATTAAATTTTAGATATTAGATATGTAAATAAATAAAAATTATGTGACATGTATCATGATCTCCCTAAACTTTAAGGAGAAAAATCTAACTTTTATGTAAAAATCTAGAAATAATGGCTACTCAAAAAAATAAGCGGTCCTGATAGTGCCACGTGGTAGCATCGCTGCTCTATAACTTGGAGCTTAGCTGAACCTCGTTCTGTTTAATCCAAAGGAAGATAAGAGTTAGTTTTGATGTGATTTGGGTTTGAAAGGTACGGGTTCTTTCCTCCCAGCAATGCTGTAGAGTTGTTTTGGGGCATTTGCATGCATATCACTCAATTTTTATCTATTTACATAAAGAATATATATATATATATATATATATATTTTATATAAGAAGTATAGCTCCAATACATAAAAACACACGTGTACTATCCAAATATTTTTTATCACACAAAAAATAATATTATTTTAATTTTTAAAATGTTAAATAAGCAAACAATATGACATGTAATCAAATAAAAGTGGAAATTGGATATATAAATAGGTAGGAATTGAGTGATATGCATGCAAATGCCCCAAAACAACTCTTAAAAATCAAAAGACAAAAACCAAAATTTAACTAAATAATGAACAAACTTACCAGCTAAACTAACTTGCCAGTTAACTTCAACCGTCCAAACTCTTCTCCAAGTGTTGTGTTGTCGGTTGTCACAATTCCACAAGACTATTTTCTTATTAGTCCACTAAGTTTGTCCAGCCGGTGACCCTTGGGATTGACAAACTACCGCAACAAGGATCAATTTTATACAATTGGCATACATCCATAATCATTAATGAGTTACTTGACAATCATACCACCACCTTCTCATTGGGATGTCATTAATAAGCTATGTAATGCATGACCTATAATTTAATATTATTTTCTTTCTTTGTTTAAGTCATTATAGGCCGTTGACCTCAATGTGACATATAAATAGATGCATCCTCTCATCTAGTAGGGGGTTCAGACTCTCTTTGCTTTCTCTTTCAAACAATTTATTTCACCCTTGGCCTCCAATTCAGAGGAAAACTAAGATTCCAGGCTAAGAGTGCTAATCCACTTTTAGCTTCAACACCTTTTTTGTACAAGTCTTTTCCAGGTTATATGAATCCATAAATGATATAAGACCCTACATCCTAATGAATTCGACAGACAGACAGACAGACACAAACACACACACACACACACACACACAACCTTTCAATTAAAATCTAAACTAAGTTAATAACGGCATGCAAAGGATCTTTCTATTATTATGTTAAGGCTTTTAATGTGCCCTACGAAAGTAGGGTAGCACTGATCAAAATAACTTCAGTCCTAGTTTACTTGTGGTCCTACAATTAGTTGAGATTCTCTTATGAGAACTTTAATGAGTAAATTTAATGATAATTAAAATAAAAATATTTGTTAATATGCTCTAATGCCCGACTCCTCATAATTAATATAAATTATCAAAGCTTGTGTTAGAGTTAATTTATTTTATTTTTGCTTTTATTTTGCTTTTATTTTTTTAATTTGTTTATTTAATATATTTTTAAAAATTTTCCAACATGAATCATATTTCGTTTAAATTTAAAATATATAGAAAATAAAATTAAAAAAAAACAAAGTTTAAAAAAAAAGCAAAATTTATCTCAATTAACTATGTAGAATGTTATTTTAGGAGTCTCACATTGAAAGCTAGCGCAAAAAGTAGATATTTTAGGAAATTATTGCCAAAAATATGAATTTAAATTTCATCTCCATCAAATAATTTAGAAATTATGTGAATTGGTTGCCAACTAACAACCGGATAATAGATCTAAATTTATAACCACTCAGAAGAAAAATGGTCCTATAACCCCAATCTTAAAAGAAAATATTGCATCAGGACTCCGAACGTAGAGTTACTTGCAGAGTCCAATGAAATCACGCCACGTAGCGGTGGCAGAAAAAAAAATATGTCATGTAAAATAAGAGAATTTTCTTCCCGTGTTATTCATGTGTTATTGTGTGTTATTCATGTATTATTATGTGTTGTTCAAGTGTTATTGATGTGTTATTGCGTTATTATAACACTGAGAATATTCCCAGAATATAATAACATCCGCATAACGTGTAATAACACATGAATAACACAGAATAAAATGAGGGGAATATTCTTATATGCTACCAGACCGATTTTTTTTTTTTCCTGACATAATTTCATTAGATTCCGCACGTAGCCGATGCAATATTTTTTAAAGAGAAAAGAAAACATGGAGATTTTTCTAGTTATTTAAACGCATACCACAAAATTCTTATGTATTCACATATCTAGCAAATACCTAAACTTCCACACATAACACAGAAGCTTTAAAAGTGAAATACGATAAATTTTTATAAAAATAAAAATCAAACTTTATGTTTTATTATGTAAATACATAAAAACTATGTGGCATATATGTAAATTTCCAAATTTTCTAACCTTATACACGTGTTCCCTGTTTCTCTTTCCTTTGGTTACTTTCACATCAACAATGATAGTTTTTGAGGCATTAAATGAAGGTTTCCCGTTACTGCAATTGTGCCTTAGTCATTGGAAAAATTATTACATCAGGATTTTGCAAGCAGAGCTGTTTGTAGAGTCTAATCTCACGCTCATTCGTGGAAGACGGACATACCTACATAAAAAATGAAAAAAAATAATGAAAAAGCGTGAACCAGCCCGACCGATGTGTTATGTTTATTGTTACTTCTATATTTTCATAATTTTTTTTTAATTTTAAACATATAATTCATGGTTAAACTTTATAACGTTGTATAGTTTGAAATTGTTAATAGTGTGTTCATTATTAAGGAGGTAATTAAACATTTAATTATTGAAGTAAGAATTAGGTTTATGAAGATAAATAAAAGCCACAAATATGCTACCCTTATTATTATTTTTTATTATTTTGATTTGCATGTGAAATATATTTAGCATGAAAAGTCAACATGGCGGATGACCTTGTTTTTGTCCTAGCTGAGAAGCCTTTTCTATTTAGAAGGGGGCGAAGGATCTTCAAGTCATTCCACGTGCCCTATAACTATTGGTTCAACAGTAATTTTTATTAGTATCTAATAACCTATTTTATAACTAAATGATATATGATGATAAATAATAACACCTAATTTCTTAGCAACCAAATAATAACATATTAATTATAAAAATCTAATATTTGGCCATTCAAGTTAAAGAAATATTACATAAATATCATTGGAAACATTGCTATTTACAATTTAATGTCCTCCTCTTTTTGTTTTAATTACTGAATTTTGTACTTGTGCATGCTAGGATGAAACAATTGGGAATTTGATAAAAATGAAAAATATGGGTTGAGGTTTTATTGTAAATTTTGAAATTAGAGTGAGAATATGAAAAATGGATGCAATAGGGTGCTAGTTTTATAAATAGAAATGTGTTAATTGCTATGTATGTTGCATTAAATGTTTGCAACATTATAGATTTGGTCTCAATATGTTTTTTGAATCAAATTTATTTTAAAATGCAAGTGAGGTGTTGATGATAAAAAAAGTTATATGATTTATAGGTGTATTACAATGAGATTTGCATCCATCGTTCAGAACTCGTTGAAAATATCTAATATTTCGAACTCATGCATGAATGCCATAAGGTGTTATTAAGTATTATTTTATATTTTCAAATACTTTTTGGCATTTGTCATCCCAATTAAATTTGATGAATTGTGGCGGGGTACAAAAAGTTGTAATATGTGGTTGTCGTGAGTGATGAATTGTGGCCGGGTACAACAACTGTAGGTGGCAGGCGGTCAGCGACAAGTAGTGGAGGCTGGCAATAATGGTTTCCAGAAAGAGAGCAACATATTTTAGTTTAAAGTGTATTTATATTTATAAATAACTTAACTTTAACAAATTTAGAATATGTTAGTTTTGAACGTTGGGGTGAATTTTTAATTTACCGAAACTTTGTATTGCATTTCATGTTCATCCAATAAAAGACCAAAGAAGTTTGATTTACTTTATAGCAGAAATGTCGCAGAACAAATAACCCTAAATCGAAATTTTAATTCCAATACTTTCAGTCATATATCTGATTGTGGGTGTGGTCGACAATGGATGGAGGCTGCAGAGACCAGAGGTTCCTCATATGGTTTTCGCCAAAATAGGATCCGAAATTTCACTTCTTCTCTTCTCCTCTTCTCCTCCCCCTCTCAAGTGAAGAGAGAAGACCTGTTTATTACCTTTTGGGAAGAAGCACTTTAGTCTTTTGGTGCGTAATTCACTAACCACCTCACCGAACGATCCATCCTAATCCTCTTGACCATAAATAGTTTTCTAGGGATTTGGATGCCTTAATGATATCAAAATTTAGCAATATTTGGCTCTTTGGATTCCTCTCGTTAAGACCCTTGATTTTACAATAAGTATTTCAAATTTAGATTTCATTTGATCATTCAATTGATGATCTAAAATTTCTAATTATGCTTCAATGACTTGATCTGAGCTTGATTAGAATTAGATTGAACCAATTTTGGCATCATTTGGTTCGTTTTAAAGAGGCCATTAGTTTGAATATAAACTTGATAAAATTAGTGGTTGGACTATCTTAAATTTAAATTCGAAAGATTAGGTATAAAAGTACATCATGATTCATGCTTTATATAAATTTCTTGAAGAAACTATGTTCGTTCCTTTCTTTTTTTTTTTTTTTAAAAGAAGTCATTAGCTATACTTCCCTTGTCAAAGTAAATCTTTCTTCTAGATCATATGAATGATCTAGGGAAGGGAGGAATTGAAAAAGATGAACATACGACAAAGACGACAAATAGAGAAAGAACATAGAGAGCTTACATGTGATAAACCTCACAAGGATAGATCAAGCATGTCCATCCAAACAAGATCAGACAGAAGCACCTTAGATAAGTATATGCGAAAGAATACTTACATAGACTACCCACAATTAGAGATTCAGCTGCATGTGCCTACTCTGTGGTCAAGAGCACTCCCAAGGGGACGTATCCCACTTGTTTAATTACATCTTAGGGGATACCCTAGAATACTCTTGATAAAAGAGGTTTCATTTTATATTATTGTAGACCCAGGGAAATAAATCATCAAAGGAAGGTTATTCTATGTGGGGATGTCGTAAAGCTTCAAAGCTCCCCCTAATCCATCGGATAAAGAGCGAGTCTCTTACATCCCAAATGAGCAGCGGCTCATTGGCACATGAAGCCTATGAAATAACCAAAATCATCTTGATTGAGATATCCCAATATGTCAAAGTGCGTCCGAGCCATAAGAGCATATGACAAATCGTCGTATCTCAAACAAACGACAACTCATCCGCATCGGGAATTCAAGATGATATCAATGAACTCAAAGTAGTGTTAGGACTCAAAGGAGCTCAACGACAAGAAAGATAGAGTAATTCCTTAAGTTAGAGGTATTCGGGTCGGGATACCACGAACTCGTCATCCCAAGATACTAGGACCATAAGTTTACCTGGTTATGAAGTTAGTTTACCCAACACATCCAAAGATCCTTGGTCAGCAATTCGTAAATAGCGTCGTCCACGGAGACCTCAGTAACACTTAGGTCTCATATGACCTATAAAGTTGGAGTTCAAGAGGTGGGAATTACACCTACCAAAGCGACAACGATAACTCAAGAAAGAGGAGAAAGGGGAAGTTTGACTACAAAGCTGAAAAAAACTCTCAATAAAAGGACTTACAACCCGTTTGGATTGGAGAGCCTTCTGATGCCCTAGGCGCACCAGACAACCACCTATATAAAATGATATGCTAGACTAGTCGGGTTGGAGAAGGATAGGGGCTTCTCCTTGGAACATGCAAATATGAATGCAATTGTTTAGAGTGGTCCTTAAATATTGTGGAAGCCCTATTATATGACTTGGGTTATATTCATGCTACATAATCCATTTAAAATCCGAGCCATGTAGGAAAATAAAAGTACAAATTTTAAAATCATGAATATTTTAATCATAAGATTTAATTATTTTGAATATTTTATCTAGGATTTTGTAGAAAACTTTAGAATTCTAAGTATTAAAGAGCTTAGATTGCATTCGTGATTCCCACACAAACCATAAAAATAAACAATAAAATGCATTTCAAACATTTAATCGAAAGCAAGACAAATAAAGTAATAAAAGGCCAATAATACTGGGTCAGCAACATATCACAAAAAAGAAAAGAGTGGTCGGACTCTGCATATATATGTCTGGTTCCAACTTTATATATCAATATAAAATGCAAAATTAAGATATAGGACACAAGCATCTGCTCTTGGTTCTCACCACATGATTTCCATCCCAAAATACCTCAGAACCTGTGCCAATATTACATTTATGTTATAGGATTCCACAAGGACTGTAAAGTACATAGAACAAGAGAAATAGACTTAACATGCATGAAAGTAAGGTTAGCAGGGAAAGCCATGCAACGTACAATGAGCTGTGTCTAGTGGGGGAGCTAAGAGACACCTACAAGCAAGGGGTTAATTAAAATCATTACATGCTCCCCCTTTTATTATACCTATGTGTGTGTAAATATAAAGACATGAATCACTATAGAAAATCATCCTAACACACCACCATGCATATCAAGCACGCAGACACACCAAAAGCACATAACATTGGCGAGCAAAAAAGCAAAAAATAATGGTCAGACATAAAAAATACTACCTAGCATCCTAAATCCTGACATAGCACACAATCTAACGAAGAGTGTCCTAAAAAACATCTAAGTGAATGGGGTAAGATCTCCGACTGTCATATGGCTTTGATGGGGTCGCCACACCACTCCCGCCCTAAAGATCCAAGGGATCTGAAGCATATCAAAAGAGAGGGGTGAAATTTTAAAATAAGTGGCCTCACATGTGGCATAACTTATTAAGTTTTCAAGTTAGGGAAAATAATACAATAAAAAAAATCCATTTTTATAGTTTTAAAATAGCAGATTATAGAATGCTGGTCCGTGACACATATGACATACTTTAGAGCCCTTGGAACTTTAACACAGTTATACGATTTGTTGATCATGATATAGAAACTTGCATTGCTCGCTGAGGTATCTTCATGGGCAACACTCATTTGAGTATCACGACCAACAAACTGATCATTCTCATAACAAGTAGTACAAGCCATCAAAGAGAATGTGCGAGCAAACAATCATGCAAGAAGCCCACATTGTGATTGTTCGACCAAAGTATGAAATAATTAAAAAAGGACACCCAAAAGGGTGAAACACACATAAAAAAAATGAGTGCAATGATGCTACATGTAACATGAAACACATGAACAAGATATATTGGTAAAACATGCTACCTTTGGAGAGGTGTTATGCTTACTCGGGGACCCGGGGTGCCATGCAACTAGCAGACACTGATTTCAAATAAATTTGCAACGAGTAAAAGGACAACTATAAAAACAATTCACACCTTACTCGAGAGACACTCACTGAGCACACGTGAAAAGATGCAAGATATACAAAAGGTAAAGGGTGGGTATGATGTGAAATCAGCAACCTAAAGGATGGTATGCCAAGAAGGTAGTGACCCGAAAGGGTGGGCATGTCATGAAGATAGTGGCTCAAAAGATGGGTATGTCATAGAGGCAGTGAACCGAAAGGTTAGACATGCCATGGAGGCAGCGGCTCGAAAGATGAGTATGTCGAGGAGGCAGTTACCCAAGAGATGGGCATGCCATGAAGGTAGATGCCTAAAGGATGGGTATTCCATGGATGCAGTGATCTGAAGGATGGATATGCCCCTGAGGCAGTGACCCAAGAAATGGGTATGCCATGAAGGCAGAGGCCTAAAGGATGGTCATGTGTGTGAAGGCAATGGCTTGAGATGTTGGGCATGCCAAAAAGGCAATGAATCAATAGATGTGTATGTCATGAAGGCAGCAACTTGAAAGGATAGGCATGTTGAGGAGGCTTGATACACCTAAAAATTATCTACTTTTTCATATATATTTTATGCTCAATTTTAATTATTTTTAATGATATTATATTTTAAAGGAATGTATTTTGTATATTTTTGGTTTCAAGTATAGGAAAAGGAGTTTTGGAGAAAAAGAATAAAAAATGGTGCAATTTAGAGCAAAAATGAGCAAGAATTTAGAGCAAAAATGAGCAAGAGAGCAAGAAAGAAAATTCTGTCCTGACACATTTTGATATGCCTTTCTATGATTAATCTACTTCACACTTCTCACATATTTTTAAATGAAACTATACTTTAAATAAATATTGTTTTCATGCTTGTTTTGGAGGTCTATTTGCTAGGAACGAAACACAACTGAAACAGGGCGAAATAGAGCTGAAACGGTAGAGCTACTGCAGATCGATGCCAACTGAATCCAGAGAATGATAAAAATATGTAGCAGATGGCACCTGAGATAGGTTGAATGCAATTTTGGGAAGTTATGGTCGAGATTCAATGTATTTGGATGATTTTTAGAAGGTTGCTTGATGCATCTTCTGGGAAATTCGTCCCTACACTATAATAGAGTAATTTTATGTCAGAAAAGGTGGTGTGTGTGAGGGTGGTGTGTGTGAGTGGAAGAAAAGGTGGTGTGTGTGAGTGGAAAAATGTGGAGAATGTTTATAGATCTTAGAATAAGAGTAGAAATATAAATTTCTACCTTCTTAGAGACATTAGAGAGGGGATTTTGAGAGAATATGTAAGAAGTGTACTAGCATTGCACGGATCAGCGGGAGACTTTGTGGGAGAGATTTTTACCTTTTTTCAAGGGGAAAAACTAAGTGTTGTGTTTTTCATTATCTTATGATTTTGTAAATGCTTATCTAGTAGATTTTTTTGATGAAAAGAAGTTTTCCGTTAAGTTTTTTTCGTGCTTAGTGATGTATTTTTCTTACTCTTTCTTTTTATTAGCAAATAGTGAGATGATAAGATTATGTCATTGTTTTCCTTTTACTTTTCTTTTGTAATGAGTAGGATTCATGTTTAGGATATTGAGATGCATGCTAGAAGAAGCTTTGATTATAAATATGATGGTTTTTACTTGCACTTCCTTTACATTACAATAAGAGTCCGTAGTAGTGTTAAAATTCGTTGTAATTGCATTAAGACCCGAGTGGGCAGTGTAATTCTCAATAAAGTGGAACCACATTCAAATTTCATGGATGGCGAAGTTCATGAGGTTGAGTGAAAATAAATAGAGAAATATATATATATATATTATTGGACGAAGAATTGAAGATTCCAAGGTGACAGACTAAAATCCCCAATTTGGTCTTAGTGTTTAAGAACTAAAAAAAGAGTTAGCCTTCAAGGGAAGGGAAGTGGAAGCTCTGGAGTGAGAGTCAGTATCCTCCTAGTTTAACCGTAAATTTAGACTAAACCTAATATTAGCCAACGATTCTCTATAACACTTGACTGAGAGTAGAGAATTAAAATTGCTCATATTTGGCACATACAATATTTAATGTATCTTTTTCCTTTACTTTATCTAATTCACTACATAAAAATATCAGTTTTTAACATCTCAAAATTCTCCAAACCAATTCATCCAAAAAGGGTTATCTTTAGAATTAATATTTTCATTTAGGAATAATTATTAGTTGTTTTAAACTTATGACTTACATTTAGGAGTACTTATTTGAAAAACCACTTAAATCGGTCTTCCAAACTAAGGACTAATAGTAGTAGACTAGAATTTGACTAAGGACCTCTTACTTCGCTTCTTCGTAGGATTGATACTGGGTTTTTATAGAAAGCCCTATATTACTTGAAGTGATATGTGCACTTGCATAGAACACATAGTGTGTGAACTAATTTATATATTTTATATAAAATTTAAATTTTGTACATTAAATACTTAGTATAAATTGGGTCAAGTTTTTTGTCATATTTTTGAAAACTAAATTAATGCGTAATTTTTTGGGTCAAGTTTTTGACGCCGTCTCAGGGAAATTAAATTGACATAAAACACGCAGAAAAAAAACACACACTAGGGGCACTTCAAACCCAAACTGATGGGCATGGCGAGGAGGTAGTGGCCCGATAGATGTGTTTGTCATGGAGGCAGTGACCTGAAAGTATGTGCATGCCAAGGAGGTAGCGGCCTGACAGATGGGTATGTCATGAAGGAAGTGACCTAAAAAGGATGGGCATGCCAAGGTGGTGGTTGCTAGACAAATGGGTATGTCATGAAGGTAGTGACATGAAAGAGGATGATCCTTACTGGGGAGAATCACACATTGAGATGAACATACTATATGATGTTGAGGCATACAAGCATACTGACATTCAAGTGTTTGGTAACCTAGCGTATAGGACACCACCAAGAAGAATTACATCTTGCTCCATTAGCAACCAAACACACATGAAAATGACAAGCACATACAAGGCATAATGCAACACGCAAGAAAACAAACACATGCACATGCAAATAAATATGCAATATGCAAGAAATGCACACACACATGCAAGTGGTTGGTTTATCAGACCGTGGTGGTCGGTCAAACTGAAAGGTTGGATTGATCGATACGGGACAATCAATCAGACCCAAAAGAGCAGAAGATTGACACTTGATGGTCGATTAAACCCAGAAGATAAGGCAATCAACCCAGGTTGGTCGATCTAACCCAAAGCAGGTGATCGACACATAACAGCTGATCAAACTCGAAAGATTGGGTGATCAGCCCGGGATGGTTGATCAAACCCAAAAGACATGATGATCGACCCGTAGCAGTCGATTAAACCGGAAATATAGGGTGCTTGGTCCGGGATGACCGACCAAACCCAAACCAGGTGATCAACATGTAGCAGATAATCTAACATAAGAGATACGGTGATTTAGGCCCAGGACGGTCGATCAAACCCAAAGTGGGTGATTGACATGTAACAGTCAATCAAACCCAAAGAATAGGTTGATCAATATGGGATGGTCGATCGAACCGAAAATGGATGTTCAACACAAAATGATCGATCAAACCTGAAGGATAGGGTGATCCAATTGGGATGACCGATCAAACCAAAAAATGGGTGATCTCCATGTAGAAGTCGATCAAACTCAAAGGATAGGGTGATCGAATCGAGATGGTTGATCAAACCCAAAAGGATCAGAGATTGTCCTAGGATGGTTGATTGATCTGAAGTGCTCACACAATCGTGCATACAATATGCGATATGATTCACATGCCAAAAATTTCATGAATAGCCATGCATATGCAATGCAATTCAAATGCTCGACGGCACATTGAAACTTGTCTTAATGACCTTGCATAGGTACCTAGGGTTGAAGCTCTTAAATCTGCGGCATAGCCACCTCTAACTTTGGTGTGGAGATGTGGAGGACTTTGCCATCCAATTTCTTGTAGAGGAAGTCCTTCACTATTCGTAGGGTGGACTAGATGCAAAGCTTTTTTCCAATCTGTGAGTTCCCATGATCTTACAGGATGGGCTAGCTACAAAGCTTTTCCAATCCCTCGAGATTGAACTCAACCAACCAAAGGAAGGTTGGAAGCGCAAAGCCGCGAGAAATTAGGATTCTGACCCATTGGGATTTAGACTTAAGGCTCGCAGAAGGGAATCACTTGACTCTGTATAAGACTTGGCCTCACATAGTTCCTAACCTAGGGCCTCTTTTAGGAAATCAACATCTTATAAAAGTGAGCGTAGCAGTACCGAGATTGACACGAGTATGACTGTGATAAGAATCCAAAAGATTTAACTGGTGTCATCATGTATGTTACAGGCCCGCATTTAATATACCTTATTTTAAAGGTAATTTTTTTTTCTATTTATTACATTTGACATAATTTTTAAAATTTTGCATGTAGAAAACTATGTCATATGTAAGGAAAAATATTTTCAAAATCCATCATAGGTGACACCCTTTAGATCCCTTGGGACAGAGCCAGTGTGGCGACCCCAACAAAGTCATACGTACCTGGAGTCTTACCAAGTACTTTGATGCTAGTTAGGGAACTTTTCATTAGATGGTGTGCTAGGTTAGGACTAGGATGCTAGGTAGTCTTTTTGATGCCTCTCGTTTTTATTCTTTGCTGACTCCCTATCACTATTATGTTCTTTGGTGTGCTCGTATGCTTGATATGCATGATAGTATATTAGTGCATTCTTCAGCAAGGATCCCTACATAAAAATATGCACACACGTAACCATCATTAAGGGGGGTGCACGTAATGACTTTTATTAACCATTTTATTGTAGGTTCTATTTATCTCCCCCGATGAAAATGCACGACTCATTATACATTGCATGTTTATTGGCTTTCCCACTAACAATATTTTTCATGCAAGTTATATCTTTATTTTCTCTTTCAAATGTATTTGATAGAGTCCCTAGGCTGAGTCTATATAAAAAATAAGGTAGGGCATGAGTTTCAAGGCAAACGACTTATTGAACCATGTTACAGAGACCACGAGCAGCAGCTCGTGTCCTGTACCTTAAGCTCGAATTTTATATTTTTGTATAGATGTAAGATCTGACATGTATATGTGGAGTCAAACTACCTTTTCTTCTTTTTCTGGGTTATGTCACCGATGCAAAATCATTGGCCTCTTTTATATATTTTGGAGTGCTTTTACTTTATATTATGTGTTTGCCTACTTAGATTGCTTTCCTAGCTTCTTTCTGGTTTATCTTGGATGATACAAAAATTATAATTTAGGCTCATTGAGGACCTAAAATTTATAAATTTTCTATATAAAAATCCTAATAAGAGATTAAAGATAAACTAAAATTTAGGATTAAGAGATTCACGACTTTTAAAACCTATTTTACTTTCCTACATAACCTCTAGGTCTGTTTTAAAATGAGTTGCATAGCATGGATATCATCGAAGCCATTCTAATAGAGTCTCCATAATATTTAAAGACTGTTCTAGATAATTGTATCATTTGCTTGTCTTGGGAGAAGCCCTTGTGCTTCTCCATCCTAGTTGACCCAACATAGGTTTCTACTTAGATGGTTGTCTAGTACGCTTAGGTCCTTAGAAGGCTCCTCGATCCAGACAGGGCTTAAGTTCTTTTGTTGGAAGCATTTCTAGCATTGTAGCTGACTCACTCTTTCTCCTCTTTTCCAGAGGCATTTTAACCACTTCAGCAGGTATAAATCCTACCTCTCGTAGTATCACCTTATGGACATAACATAGAGTTTCGTTCCTTTGACCTGAGGGCTACCGATGTCTCCACGAATGAAATAATTCATGGATTGGTGATCAGGGATCTCTGGATGTGTTGGGTCAAAATATATAGTCCTTTTAGACACATTTTTATACTTATTTTTGAGATATTGCGCTTTAATGGAAAGTACTTTTGTGTCTTTCTTGCAAATACAAGTAAAAATGGGAAAATTTCTTGAGTGAAAAAAGATCAAATTTGGAGCAAAAATGTGAAAAATTGTGCAAAAGAGTTTTAGCGCCTAAGCGCCACATCTGACGCTTAAGCGCTGATTAAACAGAGAAGGTCGCGCCTAAGCGCCAAGACCCCGCGCTTAAGTGCCAGTGGCAGTTACTAGACGAGTAAAATCGGTTTTCACAAATTTTGAAGAGCTTTTTGAGGCACCCATTGGCTTAATAGGTGGTTGTAACCATCATGGACAAAAATTATCATGAAAGGATGCGTCTCTTGGGCAAATACATCGAATTAAGACACATTTTGAAGAGATCCCAAGACACCTCTTAGAAAACTATAAAAGAAAGAAGAGAGGACTTATAAACGAGGCTTGAAAATATTGATAAGTTTTGAAAGTTCTTTTTTGGGGAGTTAGTTCGGAGAAATTTTCAGGAACAATTTTTTATTTACTTTATCCTTTTGTTATTTTGTTTTGAGTGATTGTAAAAGAGAAGAGATTCAAAGGAACTTCAAGAGTTTGGTGGACGACTTGAGATAGGTTTTTATCTTTTTGTTTTAGACTACTTTTGGTTTTAATCGAGACTTGTTGTTGGTTTGACAATGATTTCTTCTTTTAATCTAAAGTGTGGTTTTGCTTTCTCCATGAATTCTGAGTAGTTTTATTTATCTTTCTTCTTAAAATGATAAGTAATTAAGTTTTGGATGAAAGTTGCGGAGAGTATTGATCTTTAATATTGGAAGAATTTGTGCTGATTTAAATCCATGGACTTCATTTACTTCTTGAAAGAATCACATGAGGTTGTATGAATGAGAATGTAGTTCATATGATTGAGTGCAAATAAATAGGGAATTATTCATTGATGGGTGTAGAGTTAGAGGACTTTAAAGTGACAAGTTAAAACCCCCAAATTGGTTTATTATTTTAGGTTCTGATACGAGAATGTTAAACCCCAGGTGGAGGGAATCGAGGGAACTCTAGAGTGAGAGCTAGTATCTTCCCTGCCTAACCGGTCTTTAGAACTATTCAAACTTTAAATTAACCAATATTCTTTATAACAACTCTAGTAAGGGTAATGAATATTATTACTCCTATTTGGCACAACACAATTTGCATACTTCCACAACAGAATTCTTATACTTATTACTAATTCATGATAAGAAGAAAGATATTTTCATATTAAGTACTTTTCTTCTACAAAAACTTTAGTTATCTTTTTACTGTTTCGTTAAAATATCAAAAATATAAAAAATATGTTAATTTTAAATTCCTACAAAAAAATCATTTTTAGTTTAAGTAATTATCTTTTTAAAAATAGAAAAACTTTCTAAAAGTGCATATTGCATAATCTTCCCTGTGGGTTCGATATTCAGGTCTTAATCAAAAAATCCTATATTGCTTGATAATGATATGTATACTTGCATAGTATCCCAATATAAATATATATAAATTAAAAAGTTAAATTCTTATTTTTCTTCAGGATCAAGATTTTGATTTTTTTGTAAAATAAGAAAATATAAGTGAAAAAGACCATCAAAACTATTGCTATACTGTGTATAGGCCATTGAGTCGGGATCAGTCAACTATCTTTACGAACAGGTAAACTTAAGGTCTTAGTGGCTTGGGATGACAGATCTGTGGTACTTAGACTTAGTTACCTTTACCTTCTAATGATTACTCCTTCCTTCCTTTGATACCTATTTTGATCCATGTTCCTCTTACCTTTGTTGGTATCATTTTGCCAACCTGATTACCGGTGAGCTACAGTCCATTTGAGATATGAGAATTTATCCTCTACCCTTATGGCTCAGACGTGCTTTGACGTATCAGAATTTCCTACGTGATGATTTAGTTATTTTGTAAGATTTGTATATTGATAAGTCTGCCACCTATGTGGGACCATAAGAGACTCACTCTCTGTCCTGTAGCTTAATAAGAGCTTTGAAAGCATCGGAGCATTCCCCTGCGAAATAATTACCCTTTGATACCCCAATGCTAATTTTCACTTCTAATGTAAGAAAAACTCCTTCAGATCAAAAGTATTCTTGTGCAACCCCCAAGAGGTAATTAACCAAGTAAGATATGTCCTCTTTGGAGCACTATAGACCCGAGAATAAGAAAACACACATGAATCGTTGGTTGTGGGTAGTCTACACAGGCATTCTTGCTTAGATATTGATCCAAGGTGCTTGTGTCTGATCTTGTATGGGCAGACATACTTGACCCATCATTGTGAGATATCTCACGTAGGCTTTCTAAGTTCTATTAGTTGTTTGTTTTTTTTGTTGTATGTCTGTCTTTTCTGGTTAATCTCTTCTTCTTTTTATCCACATGATCTAGAAGAGAGAATTATTTAGAAAAGGGAAGTATATGATAATGGATAAACCATTGACTTCTTTAAAAATAAAAACAGAAAGGAATGAAAACACCTGGGTAAAGATAGTTCATGCCCAGAAAGTTGATGTGACAGAAGGAAGGACAGTGTAGTCTCATGACAATGGAGCCAATACTACAAGTTTTGAATTTTTTTTTTCTATCTCTAAGACTATGGTGCTGATACAGTTAATTTTCATTGGTGAATTAACCATTATTAAAAGGAGACCCTCGACTTTCACTAAAAATTATCTGTTAGGCGCAGTTCCTTCACGTAAAGGTTGACGGGAACCCAGGGAGCCATTTATTGTCTTTAAAGAGAGCAAGGCTTAGGAAGTGTCCTTTGAGAAAAGGGAGAGAGCACAATCTGTTTTGCCTCATTTGGATGCCACGTATATTGGGCTCTTTATTTAGAGTGAGGCCAGTCATCCTGATTCTACTGCTCAAACCGCATCACAAACTAAACCAGAGGCAGAATCAATAAAGGAGGTGTATCATTCGGAAGGGAAGGAGCAAGTTTTTGAGTGAACTCAACTCCTTCACCTTCTCTCTCCTATCAAAATAGAAGGAAGAGTTTCCCAGTTGAAGGAGTTCACTCAGAAGGTAAAACAACAGGAAAAGATCTGGAATAGCTCTGTCTGTCGGTGCACCTTCTTCGACAGGGAGGTGGATTGGTATGATGATTTATCATCTGCTAAAGTCTACCTATTTGTGTTTGTTGAAATGATATGGTTCCGAGCCTTCTTAAACTCCCTCTGGGCACTTGAGCATCTAGAGATTTACAAAAAGATGTATCAATATTGACCAAAGGAAAATATGTTGAGATTTTCATACACATTTTACACTATTTTTGATGATATTGCACTTTAAAGAAAGGTATTTTTGATGTTTTGCTACAGGAAAGATGAATTATGGTCATTGGAGCAAAAAGATGCAAAAAGGAGAGAATTTGGAACACGAAAAGGACCAAAACCAAAATGTGAAGAATTGAACTAGGGCGCCGACGGCGAGCCCAACGGCGAGATTTTCCCGAGACTCCAGACAATTAATTTAGAAGGCCCGCCGACGGCGCTCTCGAGGCCGCTGACCGCGAGATCGACGGTTATTTCCAAATGTGCATTGAATGTGGACGATTTTTGAAGGGATGCTTAGGAAACTCTTAAGAAAACTCTTCCACATCTTTAAAAGAAGATTTTGGCCAAAAATTGAGGGAGAGTTCGAGGAGTTGGAAGGTTAGAACAGCGTCCAAGAGCCCCAATAGTGTGTAGAGAGTTTACTTTAGGGTTAGATTGTAAGGAATTCTTTGAGAGATTGTAAGAGTGGAAGGAAAGTGAGAGATTTCTTCCTCCTTGCCGCTTTGAAGAAAAATTTTGTGTGCTGTAAAGAAAGTAAGAGATTCAGAGGAATTTCGAGGAGTTTGCTTGGGGAGGAATTAAAGAAAAGTGTTAATTACTTGTTGTAGTTTGAATGACTTTGCTTTTATATATAAATTCTGAATTTTGTTGTGTCTTCCCCTTGAGTTTTGAGTAGTTTTCTCTGTCTTTCTCCTTATCTTGAGATTTGTGAAATGGTGATTAGAAATGGTTAAGCTATGAAAATATTAAAGAAGTTGTGATGATCTTTTCACTTCAATCTTAATTTACTTTCAATTTGGCCAATTGATTTGTTAAAATATGTTGAGTTTTAAAACTAAAGTGAAGATTACATCCAAGATTCAGGGAGGTCAAAGCCATTGGAAATTGTGTGCAAATAAATAGAGAAATAAAATTATTGGGCGTAGAATTGGAGATTTTAGAGTGACAGACTAAAATCCCTAATTCGGTCCTATTGTTTGAGTACTGAAGCGGATATGCTAGCCCTCAGGCGAGGGGAATGTAGGAGCTCTGATGTGAGAGCCGGTATCCTCCCAGCCTAGCCGCAGAGTCAGTAAAAAAACATACAGTAAAAAAACATAGGATTAGTCAATGTTCTTTATGCCTGAACCAAAGGGTAAAGAATATGTATGCTCCTATTTGACACAATACAATTTGAAATAATTCACTTTATCCATTCACTATAATTTCTTGACCAGGAGAATGATGCTTTCTTATATATTGAATTTCACATTAGAAACTTTATTAGTATAATTAGTTACGTAAGAGTTATTAAAATTACATATTTATTTCAATTGCCTATTAGTGACATATAAGCAATTTGAATTATATTGTTGTGATTAAGTATATATTTTCTAAAATCTTAGTTTGTAGCTTCTAATATTACTCCTTGTGGGATCTAGGACTTTATTAGAGCCCTATAGTACTTGAGCGATACGTATACTTGCATTGATAAGTGTGACTTTACCATTATTGAATATTTTACATATACATTTTTATCAAATCTATAACCGTTATTAAGTTTTTGGTACCGTAGCTGAGGAATTAAATCTTCTAGAAGCAGTATTAAATACTTGTATTTTTAAACATATATAAAGTTGTTGTCCAATATCATCTTAAGGCTTGGGAGTCTTCCACATCTAGTCGATGGCGCCTGACTGAGAGGAAATGAAGTGGGTTGCCACTTCAGAGAGAGCTAAAGCCTCAACCATGCTTGCTAAGAAAGAAAAGAAATGAGCGGTAATATTCAAGCTAAAGCTGGAAACAGTGGAGGAGGAGACTATTACTCTATCAAAACTTCTGTTGATCGTTAAACAAGAAGCTCAGGAGATGAAAATAAAGATGATTACCATGAAAAACAAAGAGGAGTTCGTATAGATGTTTTCCTCTCATTTGCTTCAACAAATGATTCTGTGCGAGAATCATTGGGTCATATGTGTCATGAAAATTGATTAATTCACTTGGTCGGGCATTGTAAATCTAAAGTTTGCAGGCTTGGATGAATTTGTTGCACTGTATGTCAACTTTGAAGGATCATTGGGAGGTGACTTATATGTTGGAGGTAATGGAGGGTTTTTCACTCTGTATTCTAGTTGGCTTTATGGAAAATTTTCTAGAAAAAAACTTTGTAAATGTTGATTTTTTTGTGAGCTATCTTTTGTATAGAAAAATTTTTACTTTTTTGCATTTTGAAATGAATGAAGTTTTTTGGTCAATTTTATTTTACCTCTGAGATTTTTATTATTTTACCTTTACCACATTATTTTTTTATGATAATTGCTTGGTGATGAATGTTAATATTAGTTGATGACTCAAATCTTGGGAAATATTGTTGATTGTTTTTGATAAGTTATGATCTGACCTAAATTTTACTTTGTGTGTCTCATTCGCTTGGTGGAATTGTTGTCTCAGTCGGGTAACCGATGAGACTCACTCCTGGGGTGATTTTCATTATGAAATTTGTAGAGATTGTTGTTATTGGGAAGAAAACTACCTTTAGGGCCTTATTCGTGCTTATCCTTAAGATGGGCTTTTTGATGATTGGCATTCAGGGAGGATTGTGTTAGGACCCCGATTGGACGTCTATGGCATCACCGTCAGTTGTCTTTATTATTTTCTACCGATTGTACATTTATGATGTCACTGTTGATTTATTTTATAAGTTTGGCACTTGGCTCGTGTCTTAAACATTTTAATTTCTTGGCTGCTTGGTCTGGATTTTTGCCTTAGTTGACCCACACCTTTCACCAAGATTTAGGCAGTTCTTATCACTGCCATTGTAGGAATAACTGTCGAGATTTTTTGCTAGGGTGATTTGTACCATACCTTTTATAGAGCTTGTTTTTACTAGACATGGAATCACTTCCATAGCTTTTTCTCATTCAAGTTTGGAGACCAAGATTTGCGATGCGGGAGTGTTTTGGGTTGTTATACCAACCAAACCTCTTTGGGTTGCTTTCGATGTTTTTATTTGGTTAGGAGTTCCTTGAGTGTCAATTGGATATGGGAAAAAATTAAAAATAAGTTTTGGAGTAATGATCCCTTCATTTGCTGAGCTAGTTAGGTGTCAATCAACCAAGCATTCCTCAAGTATCACTGATCAGTTTTTTCTAAGAGAGCTCTCCAACCATTCAGAGCTGACCCTTTATTATGTGGTTCTTGCCTGAGCACCAAAGCTTCTTGGAAGACAATGAAAATACATTTTTTAACTCTTGGATTTATTGTTGCATGAACTCCTTGGTGCGCTCCCTGTTAAGAGTATCTCTGAGATCTATTTCTCATCGTCAGTGTCACTTCCCATTTTGTTAATAACATGCTCAACGTTTATCTCACCTTTTAGGAAGTTGAATCAAGAATTTTTCATTAAAGTAATAGGAACAGTGATGGAGAGGTAGAGAGACACAAAGGGGGAGAGACGGGAGTGGAACCAACCTCCTTTTTTATGGGGGCAACTTGTCCCCATCTAACCAACATCGGAGCGGATAGGCTGATATTTTATAAGGAATGAAAGACCAAATTACCCTACCATAGTTTAGTAGAAATTTGAATTTCAGGGATTTGGGAGGGGGGAGATATTGTTTTATAAATCCTACCATGATCTGCCCTTGGGAAGAGAGAAGAAGAAAGTGCACAAGGCTTACTTCTCTGGGAAAAACTGGGGTATTCCCGGGCTTTGTGAGTCATTTTATATATTAAAAGTAGAATTTAAAAGAGAGAGGGGGAGAGAGTTCTCCCTACATATGATGGTTCTAGAGAGAAGACCCTACAAATCCCTTAATACATGGTAGGGTCCCCTATTTATAAAATTAAATGTTTTACCCTTGCTTTTGAGGGGTTGTACATGCTATTATGGTTGTTTTGTATGTTTAGACAGATTTCTTGAGAGGTCCTTGGCCTGGTAGACTGAGCTGGTTTTGGTTAGCTTTTATCAGAACACCGATCAGCCTTCTCTCTAGAAATTCAGTCTATTTTTTAGTGTGGTTCTTGGTCGAGTTGCCTAATTTTTGTTCCTTGGTGATCTTCAAGGGAGCTATTGAGAAAGCTTTGCATTTATACTTGTTAGATTTTTGGGGGTGTTAGATGTTTATTCAGTTGTCAACATAGATGTTTGTCCTTTGTTGCCCCCTTTGGTGGTCTAACCTTTGGTTAGTTGGCAGCCCTTCTATTGATTGCATGTCAGTCGAACGGTGGTCTTCAACAGGTCATATTCACGAGGACTTGTAGCTTTTCATCAGGGGGTTTCCCACCATAATTCCCTTGATCTGGACTGTTAGATTGTCTCGAGATTCATGTTGACACATATTTAGTGACACATATATACTCTAGTTGTATGATAATAGAAGGAATGTAAGACTTTGAACTTATATTTTAATGGCATAAATTCAAAATTAAAATGGCAGATAATTATTATTAATCATCCAAATTGAATTGCACACGTGCACCAAAACACACACACACACACACACTCACGTACACATAAGATTAATTAAATTATAATAATTACATGGTCTCACTCAGGTACTTTAGATTGTGATTTTAATTGAAGTTGAATTATACCTCAAGAAAAATTCCTTAAAATAAGTGCCATCATATCATTAATTTATGAATAAGCTTTCAATTGATGATCTAAATCACAAGTTCAACACCTAATGAGAAAGATAATAAATTAGAACATCTTACTCCAAGAGAATCCATCAATCCAAGCTTATTAAGTTCTTGCAAGTGTGCACACTTTGTGCAGTATTTTATCAGTCTTAATTTGATCCTAAAAAGGAATTCCCTTCAATGCAGGTCTAAACTTTGAAGGAAAGCCTTTTAGAGTCTGTTATGATGAATGATATAGTTCAAGCATCTCACAGAAGCCACCACAGATTCTTATTTAGTACCCCTAAAAGTGAAAATGATTTAACCTGGTGGCAATGAAGATAATATAAATAGGTCATGAAGTTGGTTGTGGGCAATCAAGACAACCCATTTTTAGAGATAAAAGTGACATAACCTAGCTGGTAGGTGAGGTGAAGCATGGACATGTGGCTGATAAGTGGTTGAGATTGTACCTCATTTTGGAGGAAATGATGGTTTGATTGGGAAGAAGTGGATGAGGCTCCACAAGGCAATCCCTCTAAAAAAGACTGCATTAACTTAAGATGGCAAACATATTATCACAAGTTATTCCATTTGATACAGGAGGGGGGGGGGGGGGGGGGGGGGGAAAAAAGGCACCCAAAAAATAGGCCACCAAAAAATTTCACTTGTTAGCTAGAGCTCTACAACTCCTTATAACCACCTACTTACATTGTTAAAACAAATATAACTTGGATTCCTTAAAATTTTTTTTATCATGTCATGTTTTTCCTTCTCTGAATTTAACCTAATTATTTCTTACTCTTATCGTGAAGGGACTAACCATATCACCCACCTTGATTAAGAATTAGTTCGACAATGTCTCTAACTTACCAATCTCCCACTCAGTCATATTTAGAAAAGATATATTGCAAGTAAAATTAAAGAGAAATAAAGTGAAATGAAAAACAAATCTTATAAAAGAAAAGTTATGATAAATTTAGGTTTTACCTTAGGTCAAGAATGATGGCTACAAGATTCATGACATGTGCTAATTGGAGTCCACAATGGCCTTGAAATGGGTTTTGTATATGGCATGCATGTGCTAAACTTTATTTTTGTAACTTATACCCTTTGGGTTGGACAAAAAAGTTACCATTAACTATTCAATCATCAAAGTTGCATCTATGCTGAAATCAATAAGAGTTCTATTGAGATGTCAAATCTTGAGTTCAATAATTGAGCTTGATGGTAATTGCTACAAATTTTTTTCTTTGAATTTTTAAAAATATTTAGGGCATCTGCATAAATATCACTCACTTGTTTTGTATTTACATTACTACCAAAATTATGCTATTTTTCTTTTTATGAAAACCATCAAATCTTTCATGTGACATCAATAATATCACTATTTTAACTCTTAAAAAGTGAAATACACATTTCATGCATAAGCAAGGCGACATTTATGTAAAAATTTGAAATTTAGTTGTTAGACATGTAAACACATAAAAATTGATGTGTATATTTGTAAATCTTTCATATATTTAATGCATAGAGTAGGGCTAAAAATTTAGTTTTTAGTAAATGTATGACCTTTAGACATATCATTAAAAGTATGCAATGATGATTTTGAATCTTTTTTGCCATATTTTGAACATATGATTAACATTTATGAGGACAAGAATATTTATGAAAAAAATGAATCTTTTAGTCATATATTTGTCTTATATTTTGACTGAGGGTAATAGTTCCATTTCTATACATATCCTACCAATTTAATATTATGTAGTCTAAATTTATTAATATTCTATTTATAGAATAATTAAAATCCACAAATTAAAAAAAAAATTAATGACTTTTAAGTTTATGTAGCTATCATTCAGACGGTCATCAGCTTTAAATCTTAGAAATTGTGATGGGCTTCCATCATGATTGGGATTTGCTTTGTTGTTTGTGCAACTTAGATATTTTGAATAGAAGATTTACACATATATACCACTTAATTCCTATGTATTTACATATCTAATACTAAAGGTTTAAAAAGATGTAGAGATTGATTGTAGAGGTGTAAACGAGCCGAACACGAGCGAGGTCAGCTCGTGTTCGGCTCGTTTATATTTCGAGCTCAAAAAGTGTGTTCGTTTTCGGCTCGCTTCGTTTTCTTTGGGGGCCGGCCCCGGGC
>NW_018164567.1:1357844-1366672 GCF_001263595.1 Phalaenopsis equestris
ATATATATATATATAATTGATTAGTAGTATTTTGAGCCAAAACGAGCCGAACATGAACGAACAAGTCTTGGTTCGTGTTGTTTGTATTCGACTTGTTAACTTAGCGAACGAGACTAACACGAGCTGTTCGCGAACAACGAGCCGTTTTGACAGCCCTACTTGATTGTTGTATCTCAGAAGATGACTTTTATAAAAAGATGTAGAGATTTACATTTATGTATACAATTATGACAGCAAAATATTATAATATAAATATGAAATTTTTGGCATTAGATATGTAATAAATGCATAATTAAATAAATGAAAAAAGTTGGTGGCATACGCTGAACATCGAAGGCACCCAAAATATTTATTTATAAGACCTTGTTTTGATAAATCTATGAATAAAAATATATATTATCTTTATAAAAGTAAGCCATGTTGACATTTTTCATGCAGTAAAAAAGATTTTAGTGCAATGCATGTAGATAATTAAGTTTGGGTGTCAGCTATGCATGTAAATACATAAGAACTAGTTGGCAGAATGTAAATGAGATGAATCAGTTGAACTCTCTCTCTCTCTCTCTCTCTCTCTCTCTCTCTCTCTCTCTCTCTCTCTCTCTCTCTCTCTCTCTCTCATCTCTCTCTCCCTCCTCTCTCAGTTGAATCAGTTATACGTGTTAATTCGACCCAGATGGATTCGAACTTGGGACAGAGGGGACTTATGCCGAAGCTGTCATCTAACAAACCACCTGTTGCATATTAATATGGTCTAGACCTAAACTTTGGGTTATATCTAATGTGGATTAGACCAAGGGATTAAGTTAGGGCTAATTTGGGTTAGACCTAAAGTTGAATTTAGTGCTTTTAAATTAAATTTTAGGCCAATTTGGGTCAAAGGGTAAAATTTTGATTTTACATTTTTACTACTAGCTTTCTAATTTTCA
This sequence comes from Phalaenopsis equestris, assembly GCF_001263595.1. Classification (NCBI taxonomy): domain Eukaryota; kingdom Viridiplantae; phylum Streptophyta; class Magnoliopsida; order Asparagales; family Orchidaceae; genus Phalaenopsis; species Phalaenopsis equestris. The sequence continues at coordinate 1,358,771 of NW_018164567.1, forward strand.
TTTTTTGGTTTCAAGGTGGAAATTGTTATTTTAAGGTTCAATTTCACAGCCCTAAATTTTCTAGTCAATTTCCATTTTTATTTTCATTTTTTTTTTATTTTTCATAATTATTTTTCAAAATAATCACAAAGTTGGTAAAAAATTAATCATTTTGATGCTAGAAAAGCCCCTCGCCTTGGAAAAATCAAGGAATGTTTCCAGGGGTGGAGGGGAGAATACCTAAAATTTTCACATTTTTTTAGATTATATTTAATTTTTAATAATTAAACTCTCTTGAGTATTTAATTATTCAAAAAGTAAACATAATTTAACTATTTTCAATTTTATTTTTAAAAAGTAAACATAATTTATTTTTATTTTTTTCTCTTTATTTTTATTATTTTCAATGATGCTATAAAAGCCCCTGATCTTGTAGCTTTATCGAAGTGAGGCAAATTTATCCATACGGTTAAGTGGGCATGCATTGTTGTTTTTCTTCACAAAAGACCAAACTAAGGTTAAAAATCTATAGTTCGAGCCATTACCTTATCCCAAAAAGTGAGGCCTTGATTGGGCTTGAAGGAAACAATCGCCTTGGACGTGTGCACCTCCTCTGAAATGGTTTAGGCGAGGATCCAAATTTAACATTCATGTTTTAAGTTTAATTTAATTTTTTTATGTTAGGATTTTTTTTTATTTATGGTTTTGATATAAAGGGTGAACCCTTTCCTTAGCTCAGAACTAGTCTTATGCCCAATGGGCTTGTTCTACACCAAAGAGGGTTTACTGGTGGTAAACAGATGATCACAGGGATTTCTAGCACTCTGGGCCCCATGTGTTACCTAGAGCATATTCTACCTATAGACATTCAACTTGGGCTTCTAATGGTTTAAAACCCTAATCATCCCACCAAAAGATTAGGATTCAGACTTAGCCTTTGAAACCCTAAATGAATGTAGAATTGGTTTGAAGTTCAATGTAGGTGTTGGTCCCATTTCTAAGCATCTACGAAAGTTAATAGAAAATCCTAAGGCTAGCTCCTATGCTTCTTTATAAATTTATAAAGAAAGAAAGAGCCTCACAAAAGTGAGGTCAACATGCACTTAATTATTTATAAAAATAGAGTTAGTAAATAACATAAATCATTTAATTGGAGTGAAATTTAACAATCTAGAAATTGTGCCATTCAAAGGAAAAACATAGGGTTTTGAAACCATAAACCTAAATTCTCCAAAATGCTGTAGAAATAATATTTGAAATATCAGATACTAAACTAATTATATGCATTACATATTTATCACCCAAATATCTTTTTTTTACAAACTTAGAATTTAAAAACTTAAAAATCTCATGAAAAAGAGACAAAGAAGAGAAGAAACTGCACCTTGCATTTGGAGAGGAGTAGAGGTTGCCGAAAATGTGATTTTGCCGGATGAGAATGAATAGGGATAGCCGACTAGCTTGAGGGGGGAGAAGTAGCTGTTGAATCACCAAATCAGATAAAACTGAAGAAGAAGAAGAAGAAGAAGAAGAGGAATAAATGAGGCTCCATCATGACCTGGGTTATTTTAGAGCATTGGCATCAGAATTTGAGTTGACAAATTTTGACGCTAATAAATTACTTATTCACATCAGATTTCTCAGTCCAAAACGAATGTTGATTCTGATGCTAATATATTGCATCCATTTTCTTGAACATGAAACACCAAGTTTTAAGCGACTCAAGTTTAAATCAAATCTAAATTAGCTCAGATTCAGCTCGAGAGTCTAACTTAAGCTAGTTTTTGCTTAACTCGGGAAGGTTAAATTGAGTTAACCCAGCCTAACTCTGGTTACCTTGAAGTTAAGTTAATCAAACTTGGATCAACTCAATCCCGTCTTGGGTTAGCCTAAATCAAATCTAGCTTAGCTTGACCCCAGTCAAACTAGGTCAACCTGGATCAATCCTGCTAAACTTTGGTTGACTTAAGACAATTCAAAATCGATCTGAGACGAACTCGAGCTAGCTCGAATTAGTTAAATTCTCTCTTCTAATTAGTACAACCTAACTTGAGCTAACCCACACTTAAAAAAACTTTGACCGGAGGTTAGGGAGTATCTGTCTTATTGTTCAAGAACAAAAGCACATTTAGCCACAGTCAGGGGGTAACTTTGGGACAAGGTACAAACCAACGTAAAAGAAACGACAAAAAATTCACCCTAAAAGCCACTAAAACCTAAACTTGAACCCAAAAATGCAACTTAATTTGAGGAGGTATTTTGGAGGAGGCAACCCATGGATGCTAACAAAATATGTTCTAGTCACTCGCGACAAATCATACTGCAATGCCCATTGATCCCGTAAAGATGAAACAATGGGATCTTGACGGAGTCATTCCATACAAAACAAAAAAAAAACATAAAATGACAAAAAAAAATAATCAACTAATAATTCTTAAGCAACCTAATATTTTCAACCCCTAAAATTAAAAAAAAAATTATAACTTAAATGAAATCTTAATCAACATAGATCTCCAAATGCAACCTTAACCCTTTTACCGGGGTCTACAAAAATCTCTTGGACAATGCAACTCATGGTTGCTGATGGGAATCTCCTGGTCGGAGTAGTTTTGACCAACTCCCAGACTAAGTAGATTGGAGAACCTGACAATCTTAGGATGATGGAAAGTCATGGGCATCTTAACCAGGTTATCTAAAGTAGAAACAACAACCAACCAATCAAATCAAAAATATTTCATGCTAATTCTATTTTGTAGGGCCGCAGAAGACAAAATGTGGGTATCACCCTAGATTTTTTGTGCATGTAATTAGGGTGTGTTAACTATATTTTGCAAGGACAGAAATTCAAAACCTGTGAAATGGTTCAACATCAACTAAAATTTTAACGACAATATAAAATAATAAGAAAGTTTGGGATCTTGATAAGATCCTTTAGAACCTTCAGAACTCCACTACCCTTAGGATAAGATCTTGGAACTCCCTCATTTAAAAAAAATGACATTTGAACTTTCTGAGGATGAGTAACTACCTTAATTGGGAGTTTTCTTAAGCAATCTCTAGTTACTTAAGATGTAATTAATTATAAGAGCTTGTCATTATAGGAAGAAGCAAACCGAAGAACATTTATAACAACTTGAAGCTCTGGTTGTACGGTTTGTTTTCATAAGGTATTCTTGGTGAATGTGTCTCCAAAATATTTTGAGCTGGTCTTACAAATGATTTGGAGCTCTCTTTGTGAAGTCCACCTCATGAAAGCTTTTCCTCACATGTTTCTTTTGTTTTTCCCCGTCATTATATGCCTTAGCCCTCAAATCTGTTCTCTCTTCAGAAAATCCACATGATCAGAGAGAGAGAGAGAGAGAGAGAGAGGCTATACAACATAAAATAAACTGGTGACTCCATGACAATAGCGACAACGACAACAATGTTACGGTTGCGGCCATCAGCAGCGGCAGCCATCACCATTCATCCATCTGATAGAATGGAATAACATCTGGGAGTCCCAGTTTCTAGTGTTCCCTACTCTTTTTTTTATTGGCCTTTGGGAAGAATTATTGCAGTTTAACACATTTTTTTGGTTAACTTCCAAATTAAGCATCCTTGAAATCCATCATTATTAAGAAATGTATAGGCACTATTTTAATTAAGAGTGGTTCTTTTTTGGGATGAAATTAAATCGAGAAGTGTGAAACTAAACCTTGATTTATTTTTTTAGAACATGAGAAAATAGTTTAGTACACTGCCCCAAAAAGTAGTGAAGTAATCACAGTTGAATTTTTTGTAGGGTAGTAGTTTCATCAATTAGGGTGATTATTATTGTCTGATGTCATATTCGCTCAAAAAAGAGAAATATCAAATCTCTTGTGCAACATACTACTACATCAAACATCCTTCTATATAAGCGAATGAAAATTTTCTCTTGAAAGGAAAAACAATGAATAATTCATTGTTTTTTTGTAGCTTATGACTCGACTTGTGAACTTGAAGTTTCAATAACATTATATAGAAATTTTAAATGGAGTTTAATATAAATTCATTTGAATATATTGAAAATATTAATATGCTTTATGCAAATGTGGTGATAAATAATGTAATATATGTTCTTAAAAAGACTTCCCGAGTTGGCCTATTGAGTTGCCCCACCGAGCCACCTGTTGTAAAGCTGTCCTGGCAAGCCACCAATTGCCAAGTTGAGCTACCTAGCTTCTAAATGGCAATTTGGCTTACTATGCTAACCAAGTGGCTAAATTCTTAAGCTAACTTGTCAAGTTGACCATGCAGATGCAAGATTGACCTACCAAGCTGTCAAGTTCTAAAGTGGCCAACCAAGTTGACATATCTAGCAACTAGATGTCAAGTTAGTTTATCGACATGATTTCCCATGGTACCATATGTCAATTTGACCAACCAAGCTATTTGATGTCGAGTTAACTCTTAGGACACAAAATACATATGACTAAAGAATGACTTGACATAAAACTGCAAAATATGATATGATATAATGTATTTTTATGTACTTCTATCAACTTTATATTTATTTCTTGTCAAATCTTACACTAATGCAAAAAAGGAAACCTAAGTATATAAAGAGGGTTCAAATGTTTAAATAAGAGGGGGAGGGGTAGATGGAGGGTTATAACACATTTTGTGTTCTTCCTCTCATTTATTTTCTCTCTCATCAATGCTAGTAGGATTTGGACATAAGCCATAAATGAATCTGGGTTTAACATCTAAAGGGTATGGACACATGCCTCAAATCTAAAGTTACATGTTGAAATCTTTTGAGGGAAAATAAAGTTCATGCTAGAGAAAATCTCACTAGAGATAGTGACATATTCCATCCTTAAATCTTTCTTTTTTACTGTTATTACTTCATACTTTAAACTATATTATACTTAATTAGTTTGTTATTATGTCTTTTTATGTTTTATTCGTGAATTTGTATCCCAAAATATTCTTGATAACTTGGGGAATGAATAATCTAAGATCTATATTGATTGGTAACACACTAATTGGTACTAAAAAGCTTACTTCTTAAAGGCTGCTTATTAAAAAATAATAATTGAGCCACCTTTCTTGTGCCTTATTAACACAAGGTCAAGCTGTAAAGTAGTGAAATTACCTCCATGAGAAAATTTTGCTGGTGTAGCAAAATGAATCCTTGTAAGAGAGCTAAGAGACCCAAAAAAATATGAATAGTCAACAATTAGCAACAAATTGACCATCCTAGCCTGCTTAAAAGGAGCAATTCCAACAAGTGAGTGAACATCTAGCAAAAAAAAAAAAAAAACTAATTGTAAGTGCTTCTACTCAAAATTGCTAAAGAATATGAGTAACCACCCCAACATTAGATTATAGTTGTTTGTCTAGCTGGAACCAAACTCTTCCCCTTTTTAGCCAAGAATGCATTGAGCAAAGAGAGTCTATTCAATTTGACAACCCAAATAATTGCATCCATGAAAATGCAAGTCCATATAAGCTAAAAATTAGGATTACATGGTTTCATGCTACCTAACAATATAATTGGGATGCAAAAGTTATTTAAAATTATATCACATAGATGAGTAAGGCATATAAGCCTATTATTAAGTAATTAATTAAATTTTTTATTATCCTCTTTTATTTTTATTTTTTCTCTTTAAAAATACAAGAGCATTAGAGAACTAAGTCTAGACATCTAAAAAGATTTACTAAATTGGCATACTAAATTGACCTACAAATTGCTAGGTATCGAGTTGACATGCCAAGCTGTCAAGTGCCAAGTTGACTTATCAAGTAAATAGAAGCAGAGATGGTTTGTTGAATTGGCTTATCAAGTTGCTAGGTGCCAAGTTGACTTTTTTAATTTACCCTTTAAGGTGTCAAGTCAACTTGTTGAGTTTTCAGGTGTTGAGTTGGTCTATTGAGTTGATCTATCTATCAGCTAGATGTCGAGTTAGCTTGAGTTAGCCTGTAAAGTTGCCTTATCGAGTTGGCAAGTGTTGAGTTGAACTACCAAGCTATCAAGTGCTAAGTTGACCCTGCTAGATGTTGAGACACTAGCTGTTAAGCCGACATGCTGAGTTAACCTGCTCGGCTGCTAGGTTTCGAGATGACCTTGCTAGGTGCCAAGTTGGCCCGTTGAGTTAGCCTATTAAGGTGACCTATCGAGCTACTAAATGCCGATTTTGAGTCTCAAAACACATATTCCATATGACTATAAGGAATAACATGACACAAAACAACAAAATGTGATAAAAAACGGTAGGCTTAACATGAAATTATCCACATTTATATATTTCTATCTATTATTTATTTATTTATTGTCAAATCTTGAAATCTATAAAGAAGGGTCAAATGTTTAAAAGGATGATGGGTCGGGGGAGGGGGAAGGAGAGACTCTCTTCCCTCAGGCCTTTGTTCTCTCTTTTTTTCCTCTTCTCCTCAATGTTAGGAGGTTCAATAATATATAATTCTTAAGTCTTTATCATATAAAGTTCTCCAAAATGTTAGCGATACAATTTGATTGAATGTATGAAGCGGCTTATACTTTTCGAAGTGACCTTGAAACAAATCTTTATCTCTAATAGTAGACTATGGAGTACTATGGAGAGAAGACTCTCCTCTTTCTTTCTCTCCTCTCCTTAAGCTAGTAAGATTTGGGCATAATCCATAGACAACTTTATGCACTTGAAGTCTTTATTCTAAAAGTTGTCCAAAATCACAGCCATACAATCAAATTAAATGGATGAGGCTATTTATTCTTTTTCAAAGTGATTTTGAAAGAAAAAAAATATATTTTAAATAAAATAATATGGATTGGACCACTAAATTGAATAATTTTAACTTTGAATTATTACAAATTAATTTTGAATCAAATATCTTAAAAATTGGCTATCCTTGACTATTATAGTTGTCAAAAATATTGGTCATTTGCGAGCAGCTTATAATTAGCTTTATAAGTAGCTTATATTCAATCCGTTCTATAAGAAAGCAAGCAAAACAAGAACAATTTTGTTGAGCTAAATTTATAAATAAGAATAGCACAAATAAAATTTTGTTCAGTTGTGTTCAACTCAAATAAATTAAATAATTAAATAAACATTATTTATTATAACAATTTTATACTAATTCTTATGATTTATTTAAATAATATAAATAATTATTATTTCCTTAAATATTTGAGCTAAACTCAAGCCAAGAAAAGCGCTAAAAAATGAGCAAATGAATTTGAATTGAATTGAACATGAACATGCTACTCAAGAGCTACTTCTAACACATGTCGATTACAAATAAAAAAGATTCAAACGAGTCAAACAAGAACAAGCACCCCTAACCACCATAAAAATCAACGTGCACAATTGGTATGTAACTAGAAAATATTTATTCATCTTCTTTTTAGATTAATTGGAAGAAATAAAACATGAGCACAATTTATAAATTCTTAATATCAAGAAGGATGCATTGAATGTAGAAATTAAACTTGTAAGCTAAGTTTGACAAGTAGTTAAAAATATATAAATAAATAAATAAATTTTACCTATTGTACATGTATGATGCTCCCCCACGCCTCTTCAATTAGCCACAAAATTTATAAACCAATAAGTTTTACATCACCTTTTCATCCACCATCTATCATAATCTATATATCAAAAACAACAAACATTAAGCTAAAATATATGCATTCATATTAATTGTGGGGGAGATAATTAATCATTAAACGTGACTAAAAATTAATAATAAAGATGATTCATGCGACAAATAGCAAGATCAACCAATCCAAAATGTATCATTCTTTGTGAAATAATCTTGTCAAAGTGTAGCTTTCATGCCATCCATATGATAAACTGATAATGCATGCATTTACCACACCCATCTACATCAACCCCAAAAAGAACAAGAAATAATGTGTGTGTGTGTATAAATTTCAATATATATATATAT
>NW_018164567.1:1366682-1381229 GCF_001263595.1 Phalaenopsis equestris
ACATATATATATATATATACATACATACATATATATACATATTTAACATATAAATTTTAATATTTACATTAAAAATACGTAAAAATCATAATCACATTAAAGTATATGCATGTATATTTTATTATAAGAAAAATCAATAATAGTGGCATTATTGATCTGATGCTAAGAATCTGACTGTAATACAAGTAAATACTAAAATTTAGATATTTGGCATATGTGCAAATATAAGATTATATGGAATATATATGTAAATAATGATGTGTTTTCTCCATTTAGAATAAAATTGAGTATTAATTCAATACCCTTTGGTTTATGATTAGATTCATGTATTATGTAGGCCAATATTTCTATTTATTTATAAAACTATTTTTATTGTTCCTAAAATAAGTACGGAAAAAGAGTATAATTCTTACAAGGATTTCGTTTTCATCATGGGAGAGATCGAGATTCTCACTCTTCTCTTAAATCCAATTCTAAAAAGACACATCAAATTTATAGAAATAGAAAGATGATAGCTAAGTTGCATTCTTATGATGCAAAATTACACATTTTAGATATTGCCAATGTTCAATATAATATGTGAAAACGTTTCACATCATTTGTTGCGAGAGCATATCTGAAGATATGATTTTGTTGCGAGGGCATATCGGCGATGCATTAGTTTATATGTGATGCTTATATGATATTATGTGAGGTGAAATGATTAACCTCTTAATGTTTCATTCTTTCAGCATATGTTATATTCCACTTGGATGGCCACCTAGGCAACCGTGTGAGTAATATAAGTTTTTTTTTTTGTTTGGAGGCCTATGATAAGATATAAGACCTTAGGGGGTTCTTCAAGATGATATTTATGTTGCTATGGATTTTGACATATATGAGATTGATATCAGAGCAACCAAGACCCCATTCTTTTTTTAGCCACGTGATTGTTGTGATTCCTCTGGAGGACCTTTGTGATGATATGCTTCTATGACATGTATGAGCTTGGTATGACGTAATTTAAAGAAAACCAATAACCATTTTCTTTTAAGGTTTTCTATCTTCTTATAATGACATATTATTAGTTAGAATATCTTTACTCTTAGACCTCATAATTTTATAATTTTTTATCCAAGTTGTACTATCAAGGCAATCTAACATTATGTTTGTGATTTTCAACTTCAGTAAATATAAGCTCGAGGACTTTTGATGCTTCTAGATTTTTGTACTATATTTGTGGATTGCACTGGTCTTTACTTGCATCATGAAGAGACAATAGCTTTGGGAGAAAATTTTATATATGTCCAAGGAATAGATCTGCTAAGGGTAGTGACTTTTTTAGGTAGGCAGATCATTTTGATTATTCTACCTCAGATAGTGACCAAACACGGAGAGTATCTTTGAAGAGGTTTTCTCATAGGATTGACCGTCAATATTTTAAAATTAATATTTTGATAATATTAATTTTTGTTCTTATATTCTTATTTTTAACTTTGATTGTTGTATTACTCACTTTCAAGTGAGATGTCACTTCTAGATGTAATATTTGAATTTGTGAGTTTTTTAAGATTTTGAATATAATTTATGTTCTCATTTATGAACTATTAAGCCTGAAATAGTTACCTTACAAATAACAAAGTAATACAGAAATAAAAATATCTTCTTTTCATACTGCATCACTGAACTAAACAAACAGACACAACATTCCTGCATACAACATCCTCTTCAAACACTTACAGTTGCTTCGAATAGACCCTACGTAAAAATTAGGCGTTTGACATGTAAATACATTGGAATTGAATGATATGCACGTAAATGCTCCTTTATCTTAATAATCTTCCCAATATCCTACCAATGTGGAATCATGTTGGGGGAGACACTTTAAAGTGCGCCATTTTCATTGCAAAATAAAGCCTAGTATGAAATCAAAAGAGGCCTACAAATGTGACATTCGCAAAAAATTAGTAGGCATACAAATTAAATTAACTGTTGCTATTAAAGTTTGAAGCATTCGTAACTTGAGAAAATATAAACATGCATAAGCAAGGCAAATTTCCATTTCATGAACAGTCATTCGGCTTAATATCAATCATAAAATATGGATTACTACAGGGGTATAACTGAGCCTAGCGGAACTGAGCTTACTCGGGTTTGGCTCGATTAGTGACTCGTGAGTTGAGCTCGATGAGCTTATAAGACAAGCTCAAACTATCCCTGGTTAGACTTGATAATTTGTGAGTCGGTCCCATTAAAAAATATTAATATAAGATATACTAAAAATATATTAAAGTTCAAGAGATTTATCTTTAAATTATTAAAATTGTTAAGAACTAATAATTAATATTCTATACCAAGTGATTTATTATTATTTATTTTATAATTGCTTGTTCTAATTATTATTTTATTATAACGCCAGCATGAATCAATAATATTTTCTTGGGGCTTTTACATACATAGCATCCAAAATTTTCATATTTACTTATTTCACCCCTAAATTTTTATAATTACAAACATCATATAAAAAGTGACACTAATTATCAACTTTTAATAGTCAAATCCATCCTTTCATCCATATGTAAAGCGCTATATGTGTAAAAATGAAAATTTAGGTGCGAGATAGATAAATCCATAAGAATTATGTGCTATGTATTTAATTTTCACCATCTTTTTCTTTTATACTTACAAGTTGGCTCATGATCAAACACGAACTCATAGAACTAAGCTTGAATTCAAGCTTTGACTCGATTAATTAGCCAAACTCAAGCTTAAGCCGAGGGCGGGTCAAACTTAACTAGACTTATCTACAGCCTTAGGATATTAGAATTAATTTTAGAGCATTTGGCTAAAATGTAGGGTTATTAAATTGCTAATCAAGCACATTTTCATGAAACACACTTTTGTTAAAAGGCAGTTTCAAATTTCTCAAGACATAAATGGTATTCACAAATTTATAAAAATAATCTCAAATACTTTTATGTTCATCATTGTAAGTTCATGCGCTCTTCTTATGGATGATTTTTCATATAAAGATGAGTATTACTAATATTTAAATCATATTATGATTAGTAAATTAGCAATTTAAATTTTTTATTTATTTTATAGATGCATAATTATTAATTAATAAATGTGTAATAATTATTTAGTAGATATTATAGTTTAAATTTAATGTAGTTTGATGACAATTCAAGTTTTCAGGTCGGGTTCGAGTCTAACTTGAGATTATCCCATCCGTAATCTATTTGACCCAAATCTGACCTAAAGATTAAACGAGTTAGAAAATCAAAACGAACCTAACCCGTATAACTCATTTAACATAAGTCATTACATGTTTTTGGTCCAAAATTGTGTCAAATTTAGGTTAATTTTGAGTCGATCTCGAGCCAAAATCTGGTTGAATGGCTGAACCAAGCCTGAAAATTAAACTAGTTAGGATTCCTAAGCCAAACCAAACTCAAATATGATTCTCTTAACCCGAACTAGAATTTTTCAAGCCAGATTCCAGTCGAGTTGGCATTTCCGACCAATTTCTTACACTCCCACAGTTGATAATGTTTGTTATTTAATAACTATATTTATTTGGGTCTTTTAACTCACTGTCATACTAATTTTTACCAAACAATATCATCTGTAATTATGAACACAATATAAAACAAAACAATATAGCACATGAGACAATAAAAAAATATAAAATATGAAAAGAAAATTTCATTCATTAGAAGTAAATGCCTTTCTAAACAAAAATTCAATGGGAAAGCAATATAAAAGTGGATAATGGCATAGAAGAAAATGATGAGTAAACTTTAAATTTATATATATATATATATATATATATATATATTTTTCTTGGATAGGTTTAACATTAAGATAATGTTTTAAAATATTTTTAGTGAAGGAATGGAAGAGAATTTCTCCTATAATATTACCAAGCTTAATTAGTAGGACTAGGCGCAAATGCCCTTCACCAAATTCCATCTTTAGATATATAATCAAATAATAAAAATCACTGACAAAATAGAACAAGTAGCTATGAACTAAATAATATGATGCATAATTAATATCAAAACACACACACACACACACACAAAGCCATTAATTTGAGGAAGTTCAAAAGTCAAGGAAATGCATAAGGGAAAGATTCTACATGAGCATTTAAACCCAAGGCTAGTACTGAAGAGTGGGGAATATTTTCTTTTGAGTAGGTGAGCGTTCAAATCTAGCTAATGAAATTTATCATTTTATTTCCAACCAATGAGTTGTCTTTCAAAGGAGTGTCAAATCTGGTTTACTAGTCGGGTTTAGGTCTGCTTTGAAATTGACATTACCGATTATGTGTCAGGCAGTTTAACCTGTGATCACCTAGCCTTCAAGCCCAACGACCCAAATTTGACTGACGTAACCTGTTTAACATATGCATAACAACTATCAAGTTTTTTTTGGGTCAAGTTCAAGTTAAATTCGAGTCAATGTTGATAGATTGGTCAACCTGAATCTAACCCAAAAAATTAAATGTGTTGGAATTATTGACTCAAACCTTGCCCAAAAACTAATTAGTTCAATCTGAAAGCGAATTTTCTAAGTCGGGCTCGAAACAAATTGACATGTCCCGTCATTTTTTTATGCCCTTAATTTTTGATAAAATAATAGAAGCCATGTGGGCCATTTAAGCATTAGTTAGGTTTATAATGTCCAATTGACGCACATGGCAAGCCTGGAAAACCAAAGAATATAGTTGGCAGCACAATAGTGGTGGAACTCATGCTCACCTTTTTATGAACTCTTTGCTTTCTGTGGGAGTGGAGCTGCCATTTTTGTTCTTTCAGCTTTTTGTGCTGTGGCTCCAACTAAAGTAATGAGTTGTGTGGAGACCAACCTACCAATTGTTCAATTCTACAATGACAATTGATGAAACATAATTGAATTATATGATAATTTGCATTGGTTTTGTTTTGAGTATAAAAAACTCAATGATCACATTTTGAATATTTTCTTAAGTGCATATGCTTTGTCTAGCTTTATCTTTTGTTAGTTGATTAAGAATAACTTCAAGTTGTTAGATGATTAATTTTTTAGTGTAAGAGTATCCTAAAATTTTGTTTAAGGGAGTGAATTATAATGCATTTTTTTATGGGTTTTTTTTTTTCAAAATTTAATGGGCATATGAACTAAGTATTCGACAAAATACTTGTGGCTCAACTCGATTAAAGCTTGTTCCTGATCGTTTGATGAACTAATCAAACAAGCTTGAGCATTTTCATAAGTACTCAATTGCTAAATGAACAAATTTGAACAACTTGTTGTTTGATTCATTTATGTTCATGAACAATATCATTTATAGCTCGCGAACAAGCTTGACTAAGGCTCTATTACGACTTGATTACTACTCGATCATGAACAATTAATATTAAATGATTATTTTTATGCTCAACAAGCATTGCTTGATCAACCCGTTTATTTTTCTCAATAAGCTACTTATAAAGCTCGATTATGGTTTGATGATAGCTCATTAATTTTGTTAAACAAGTCGCTCATTAATAAGCTTGATAATCTCTATATGAAACGAGCTCGAATCTAATTAGACCCTGGCCTAAAACAAGGTATTATAAATGACCTTGAACTTGAACATTATTTTAAAAGCTCAAATTGAGCTTGAGTCGATCTAAAACATAGCATTTAATAAATGAGCTCCAGTTCAAATGGGCTCTTAATAAACAAGTTCAAGCTTGAATAGACACGTGCTCGGCTCTACTCGGCTCATTTGCAACCCTACTCTGAAAATGTTTTTTTCAATCTCATATTTATGCTCAAACAGAAAAGAAAGATAAATCACAGAAAATTTTGAACAATGATTTCAAGAATTGCCTACCTAATTCAACTTATTTGACTAATTCAATTAAATTGAAATTAAATATTATTAAAAAAAAAACATTGAATGTATTAGGCCAACTTTTGATAGAATTTTCTTTACAAGTAATGATACACCCTCCAAATAAACTCCTAAAAATTATATTGAAATCTAACTTATTTAAATGGATGAACTAAGATGAAGAAAGAAAAAAGAATCGAACATGCATATACTTGAAAGTGTTAGCTGATCTATATAAATAAAACAGATCAATTCCACTATTATTTTTAAAATTTTACTTGAAGAGTGAACACAGCTTGCAACAACAACAAGCCTTTGGGTTGGCCACATAAATTCTCTCTCCATTTTATCCCATTGAGTGCTATATTTTCATTTATTTCTAATGATCCCAAGTATTTTTAAGTCCATCTCTTTCTTAGCATGTTAAATCTAGAACATTCACTCTCTTAACCGGATCATCAGATGGTCGACCTTTAATGTGACCAAACCATATAAGATAGCTCTCTCTAATCTTGCTTTCAACTGGAACTACTCCAACCGTTTCACAAATATATTCATTTCATATTTTATCTGTAAGTGTAAAGCACTCATCCACCTGCACATTCTCTTAATTTTATGCTTCTCTTCTATAGGCCAACATTCTATGCTATAAAATATTAAATGTCTAGCTACCATTATTTTCCTTTTATAAGTCTAAGCGATACTTTTCTATCACATAATAGGCTCAATACATTCCATCACTTCAACCATCCAGCTTGAATTCTACTTATAATATACACATCTATATCACCATCACTTTGAATAATATATTACATTATTACTTATACAGTTCAAATCAAATCACAAAAGAAAAGTAAAAAATGGTCCTCTGCAAACATTTTAATCAAATCCTCACAAGACCAGAAAAAGTGGCTCCCGGTCAAATGTGAAAAGAAAATAGCTCTTAATCTATAAGAACTGTACTATGGAACTTATATGAACTATTCATCAAATGTGACAGAATTGTGCACTTTCTACAATCAAAGCCGCAAATTTTAACAATTTCTTATTGGGAGTTGCTGCTCTTCATTCTACCGTCAAATAAGTTGCTGAAATCAGAGTAGATGGCAATGCAGCTTGTAATCACAGCTATTGCAATCATGGTTCCAGCCAAAAGCTTGTCCTTTCTTTTACATATCCCATGTACATCCCTGTGAAATTAGATGAACAAGACTCATGAAGAATAATAAACATTAAAATATAAGTTAAAAAATATGAGGGTTCAGTTTTCTCCCAGCATATGTCCAAGGGAGAATAGTTAAGATTTTAATTGTTAAGGGCTTGTTTGATATCAATAGTATAATTTATTTTTTTTATTATTTTATCTTGAAAAACATGTTTGTTTAGTGCATTTTTTCGAATTTTTATATTTTATTTTAAAAAACAAGTTGACTTGAAGGTCAAAACGCTTAAAAATTTATTTTTAGTGTTCTTAAAAAAAAAAACTAACGGTGTTATAAAAATACCAAACATGTTTCATTGTAATTAAAAACATAAAAAAAACAAAAAATAAAAATCAAAAATCAAAATCACAATTGATCCCAAATGACCACTAAGAAAAAGGGTAAGCCACAATCAAAAGAGCAATTTGGGATCATTTTTTTTTTTTTATTTGAAATAAAATATGTTTGGCATACTTGATTAAGATATAATTTAAAAAAAAAACAGTCAAAACACCTAAAAATTATTTTGAATAGCATGTTAATTTGTTTTTAGAAATAAAAAATAAAAATATTAAAATATACACTAAATAAACATGATTTCAAAAATAAAATAAAAAATAAAGATAATATACACAAAAAATTTGATGCCAAACAAAGCAGTTGATTATAGAAATAAATCTTGAGATAAAGGTGAACGCTTCAATCCCCTTAAACACCTAGAACCAAGAGGGTATATGAAGAAAAAATGTGATCTCCAACTTACATAGCCGCCTAAACTTTTTTGTCAAAACAAGAAAAGATGTTGTAAGCCTATGATGGATATCATGGTGATCCATGCTTAAGAGAGATGCACATGTATTGAGTAACTGAATATATCTCATTGTCCTTGTAATAAATACCGATCAATCTCGAAGCCGTCTAAAACACGATTCCAAGAGATATCGTATCAAATCACATAAGGGTAACTGAGTCAATATAACAATTCTCCCCAACTTAGAACTATGGCAAAAATATCTCTTTGATTACTCCAAAGTCAAATATTCCAACCTCTCAAAAGTTTAGCATAGCGCAATCTCATTAAGAAAATATTTCGCTTGAACGAAATAAGAGATCTCTATAGCAGAAATGTTGCACTTCAAAATAGTATTACAGAGTCTGAGTGTGCACCAGCTAATTAATTTTCATATCTTTTAAGTGATTGAACCCTAATTTTGAATATTATAATTTTCATATCAACTTGTCCTTAAGCTTGTTCAAAACTTTTTTCTACAATTATAAGCTCACTCTTGTTTGCTTCCAACAATTTGAAGCCATGATTGCAAGTGAAGAAATAACTATAAAAACCTTGAATTTGTGCTTTGTAACACAATAAACACGGACTCTTCTAGTAATCATGACAACTAAGCAACCATTAAAAACCTCAAGAATCTCAAGATGCCCAAAAATTTTTGATTTTGCATCATTATAACACTCGAAGAAAAAGGTTGAATATCAAATTAAGCACATCTTACCCCAACAACTGTCCAAATTACACCTTCAAGCTAATATAAATAGTGCCAAGATCTATCATGTTATGGAAACCATCATTTCAAATACGCATATGCTTATTACATGATTTACAGCAAGGAAAAAAGGAGGACTTGTTAAGAAATATAAGAACATGTTAAATTAAGCACACCTTAATTATTATGCTTGTAGCCTGTAGTCATGCAAATATCATAATCTAAATTAGTCATCATTGTATTCATTGTCTTATCCTTCTAATGGCTGCCATCTATCTTTTGCTCCATCTTCAAATTCATACAATTTCTTTTCAAGTCCCCTTATCGCTTGTGATAAAAACAAGGTTAGTTTTGCAAAACGTCTGGCTTATATAGACATACCCTTTTTGCATTAGTACCCCCATCACTAAAATTCAGTAGCTCTTTTTTCTTTTCAATAAGATCCTCCAGTCTAAAATAATATAATTTGACAAATACATTGTAAGCCCTTCATATCAGCTAAGCGGATGATATCTCTCTCATACAATATGGTGTCATAAATAAACTTCGAGAGAGAAATATCATAACAAAAATTGAATTTGATACGCATCATCAACAGTTACATCAATGTTTCCCAAATCATAAATAATTTAACTAAACTTGATTCACTTGTCACTTGATTGGCAAATCTTTTTGCATGCACAATAAATATAGCTTTTTCTTCTAATAGACTTTTGATGGAGATGTTTTGGTTTATAAATAATGATTCTGATTTGAGCCATAAATCTATCGTAGTTATATCCTACAAGTCCTATATCAATACCTTACCCATCACAATAACATTGTATAGCCGAATGTAGGTGCATTTTCATCCATCTTTATTTTTTTGATCTTCGCTTGCTCGAACCGTTGACATCCTAATAATGCCTTAACATTATCTTCCTGAATAAGAACTTGTGCATCTCAATGTTCTCTAGAGAAAAAAATCTTGTGACAACTTGACATGCTTAATATTGAACTCTATGATCATCGTTATGAGAATTTTGCTCGAATACAAATTTTTCGTAATGACGCTAAAAGATAATTTGTGGAACCATCACCATAATTAAGATAATACATTGTTGAACTTCAACCAAACCAATTTTTATTGGAGAGGAAAAAATATGTGATCCATTAAAGAAAATATAGAAGCCACAACAATAATATAAAACACAAGCCTTGCTTTATTCTCAAATATAACCACAAAGAACAATCTAAAAATCTTGCCAAGAAATTACCTCATAATCAAAGTCTTGTTTCTTCTTTCATTCACCAATGAATATGCCAACCCTCCAAAAAACATACCCAAAAGGCATTTGAGGATCAAGTGACATTACCATAAATCATGATGCTTTTAGATGGAAAATCCAAGAAATCAATGACACCTTATGTAGTCACACAAGCCTTCAAACCAATCCACAGGTAAGCTTGAGATGCAAATCCCAAAGTCAAGTCAATTCTGATGGCATCAAGCGAATTTCCAAAGTCAATAAAACTCTCCCACAAATCCTAAGTGCCATATCAACTCATGCAAAGGATAGTTGATTGAGTAAATATAACACTCCCACAAAATGTGTCCCAATAAATGATATGTCATGTTATGTATAAGAAGATAGATAGATAAAAAAAGGAGGTTTTGGGCCAACTCGCATCTTCTTATAGCATATCTCAGAGTATTATCGCAAATGTATTGGCTGTAATAAATGTGAAAAATATTTCTCACAAAACAAAATCATGCAAGGCGTTCACCATATTATATCATGATTAGGTGATAATATATTTAAACAGACTTTCGACTAAAAAATTGAAGGAAATATATCAAATTAGCCCATTTTGAAATACGATGTTCAAACCTTACTTAGTGACAGAGTCGGAATAATTTTTTTTCTAGCACCATTAGATTCTTCAATTTATTTCCGACCAATGTTCTACACATTCAAGCTTATGATAAGGATAGTATGAGCTCTAAATGATCAAGGCCCTTGGTTCAGACACCAAGATAGCCTAGTAATCAACACAAAATCCACAGGATAGTCCGTTTTCTGGCCTAAGAGGATTTCGAGGACACAGTAAGATTCATGTTGATTAATTGTATGCCTAAAATCTACCAACCAACCACCATGTAACAGGGTTAGGATACAAATCACACAACTGTGTAACTCACAGCTAACAAGTTGTGGCCGCCAACCTGAAAATGACTTGTTAATTTACCGGGCAACTTTTTATCAATAACAAAGTTTAGTTCAACCTCGTACTGACTGAAGAACTCTAGCGTACATCCTAATTTATTAGGCAAGCAAATTTTAAGTTTCAGATACGCAAGTAGATAAGAATCGGGTGGTATGTATGTAAATGCCTCCCAAAAAAAAGTTATGAAGATTTACAAGCATACCACTCAAATCTTATGTATTTATATATCTAAAACCTAAACTTCAAATTTTTACAAATAAGCCACTTTACCCATGAAAAAGGTGTCACTTTTTGAAAGTTAAAATGGTTGTATGTTTGATGTGATATGAAAGATGTATGCAGTATAAATGCAAAAAATAAAGTTTAGGTTTAATTATGTAAATACATAGAAATTGGGTGTTATGTATGTAAATGCCCCAGATAAAAGGGAAAGTCGGTTACCTTAAAACGATGGCTCCTGGGAAGATCAAGGATAGGCAGACTGCTGTGGTTGAGCCGGCGAATTGAAACACCACCCATATGTTGGGAATGACCATCGCTGCCAGGTAAATAAAAACCAACAGCAGAGCAGTAAGACACAAGAACCTGCTAGTGTCAGCTACGAGCAGCAACCGTGCCTTGGGGAAGAGAAGCTCATCTATGTTGAGCCGAAGCGAGTAGAAGATCAAAGGAAACACCAGCACCAGGTGGAGAGCATAGCTCAGCCGGACCACAACGTCAAGAAGAGGGCTCGTTAGGCTCCTATCAAAGTTAGAAAGCACATCGGACATTGTCTCTTCACCGAAGAGGAGGTAACCGGCAAGCCCAACAGTGGCATAGATGACTGAGCAGAGAAGAAGGGAGGCACGCACAGCTGGAGTCATGTCTGAGACACGCCTCATCTCTGCCCGGATTGGGTGTACTGCGACATTCAACAGTTGAGAAATAAACATTTGAATAGATTAAAGAGGGGAATGCCGTTAATTACCGTTGAAATGGAAGGTGAAGGCTACAACAATGACAGGAACGGCAGTGAAGAGCTCCAAGAAGGAATGGTGGGTAAAATCCGGAAGCAGTTTGGGTGTTTGAATGGTGCCATGGAACAGAGCATAGATGGCCATTCCCAAGCTGATGAAAACAAAGACCACCGCAAGGAGAATTGAAACTGCTGATGTAAATCTCAAAGAATCTGAGAATTGCAAGCAATATATGTCAAAACGCTAATATCGTTAAATTCATGTTTAGAAATCATTCATACCAAACAAGTAATAAATAGAATCCGGTTGATAAAGTGGTCAATTGGTTGGAATTCTGCTGAGTGTGTAAAGGTTCGACTTTCAAATGATTAACTTCAAAAATAATTAAAAACCTATCTTTTAGATGTTGAGCATTTGCATACATATCACACAATTGCTATGCTTTTATATACCTAAGGCCTAATAATTCATATTTACATTCATATCACTCGAGTTTTTAACATCACATCAAAAAAATGTGTTGAGAATTGGACCTTATAAGAGTCCTATGGATAAAAAGAGAAAATTGAAGAAGTACAGATGTTTATTTGGAAAACATTATCACACCCTATTTAAGTTTATGGTATGAATGCATATATTAGGTTTTGAACAATTCTTTCCATTTGACATCAGAGCAAAAAACCCTATCCGTCTCTAACGTTGGTATTTGTGTACACGTACAAAGACCTAAAGCTGCCATATGCCAGAGATTCAAACCTGGGGCTTCGAGTCTCTATTCGTCGCATCACTGATCAGTGGTATACAATTGCGATTAGAGCCATGAGAAGGGACGCCGTGGGATGGTCGTGATACAATTGCGATTAGAGCAGTTGAACGACTGTTGTTGGAGCTAGCAGTGACGCCACGGAGGATCACAGTTTCTAGAAACCTTCAACTCACGTCCTTTTCCTGTTTCCGATTCTTCGGGATAGAATGACGGAGTCCGGACAAGAAGTCCATGTCGAGTTCCGATGATCGCAGCGTACAAACTTGAATGATCAAATTTGTGCATGATCTGTGTGATCTAGATTTAGATCATTGTGATTAAGAATATCTAGAGATGGAGATATTGCAGGAGATAAAGATTGGAGCTTATGGGGAGGATAAATCCTAAGATTTTGAAGGTCTTGATCAGGCTCAAACAGGGAGTCATTATTTTGACTGGAGTCACCACCTCAATACTTACTACGACGCAGGTGAAGTTATATCTCCCTCCTGCGGATCTAAAGCTTGATGGACCAGCCACATATCTGAGCTGGTAACGTCGAATTGTAGCGGCTCTAGTAGGAAGAGACTAGAAGGATATCTAACCGAGGACGAGCCAAATAGTGACAAATTTGAGAAGAATAAGTGGAGGACCATACACCTTAATCTACACCTGGTTACTCAACTTGATGGTTTTGTCAATTACATTCTTAGTAGATAGCATTCGAAAGGTGAAGAACACATGGGCAAACCAAGAGAGGATTTATGCTAGGAGTGAGAATCACATGAGAGTATTCTAGATTCAATGTGAGATAAAAGCAGTGATACATGATGATAGATCGATTCAAAAGCACTCCATAGAGCTGGAGCGGTTGTGAACAAATCCTGATCACTTCTCACCAATATTGAATTGTGTTGATCCAGAGTGTAAAAGGAGATCTTTGCATAAATGAGGACTATACAATTTCTGACCCATCTGAACTCGACTTTTGATCAAAGATTTGTCCTTTTAGCTCAGACGATTATCCCTTCACTGGATGAAGTCATTACTGCAATGATACAAAAAATAATTCGCATGAAGCTACACTCTAAGTCGAATGGACTTCCGAGCGGATGATCAGCTTTGGCTAACTTGAGTCAGTTATAATAGGTGTCCAGCGAGAGACTCACAAGTGCTACAGCTGTGGTAAAATTGTGCATCTAATCAAGTCACGTTTTAGGCCACCTAAAGAGAGAGACAGTCGAACGTTGATAAGGTGGAGGTCATTGATAGGGTGGAGGTTGTGGTGGTCAAAAAGTTGGGAAAGGGAGCTACCAAGCAAATTTGATGGTAGCAAAGGGAGAGACATGTGTGGTTTTTACCAATGAGGATTATGAATGTCAAGATTTGTTGAAGAGGAAGCATAAAGCAGTAGGAGATGGGGTTGAGGATACTTCCAACCAGTCATCATTAAGGGGTAACAATGTCACTTATGCTCACTCTGATAAAGATACTTGTGATGCACATGCTCTTATATCTATTTTCACGGTAGGATCATCAGAATGAATAGTAAATTCTGGTGTATCTCGACATGTGACAGATACTGCTAGAGAGTTTTCTTCTTATACTCTAGCAGTATTAGAGATCATCTAGACTGTTAATGGTATAGCATATTGTTGACCTCATTTTTAGTGAGGTTTAGTCTTCCGCTTAGGGTTTAGGATCTAGCCTTAGGGATTTCCCTTCGACTATCTTAGAACCTTAAAAATGGGACCCGCCTCATTTTAAAAAAATTTAACCCGTTTCTGTACTCTTTTGTGGTTTCGCATGTGTGGTATCGACTTCTAACACTTAAAAGGATGAAACCAACATGAGGAACCCAAAAGAGATTCCTATAGGACCTTTTGAGCTGCACAATTCGCACTCCCGCACACATAAACTTCGCAATTCGGAGAGTCGACGCGTCCGATCGCCACGATTCACATCGCTTGCACTGTTATTCGTCGAGGGCTCGAGTAAACCTTTTGAGACGATCGATCGCGGGTCGAAATTTTGTGAAATTTGAATTTCGACGCGTTTTTGACCCGATTGTCGACGACATCGTCCGAGC
>NW_018164567.1:1381459-1383001 GCF_001263595.1 Phalaenopsis equestris
TATATATATATATATATATATATATATGTATATATATATTAATTTTTATTAAACATATTTTCACCTTTCCTCTTTAAGCCCTAACTTCCCACTCTCCGCGTCCGAGCTCTGCCTCCCTTCCTTCTCCCGTTCGCGCGCCTGGCCCTTTCTCTTTCTCGTTCTCGAGCCGATCGAACTCTTCCTCCGCGCGAGAGAAGGTTGACCTCGTTCGTCATTGCCTGACATGATCTCGCCGCTAGGACCAAGAGACTTCGGTGGCTTCGTTTTCTGTGAGCAGGGAGCGTGTCCTTTTCTTCTTTGGCCCGATTCGAGTACTGTGGACTGTTGAGGGTGATCTTCTTTCTCTTCTCCTCTATTCTCTGCCTATAACACAGCTCCTTTTGAATTTTTTGAGGTTGTTGAGAAAAGTTTTTTGAGAGGAGTGGAAATTTTGGCTGTGAGAGGAGCTTGGAGAGGGAATTTCTGTAAGGGCACTTCTCTGGGGTGAACTCTTGTTTTGCAGGGCTTTGCTTTAGCATTTTTGAGGCACTCTTCTTCCCCCCTTCTGTGGTGCCTGGTTGCCTTTCGATTTTCCCTCTGCCGAGCCTTGTGCATGGTTCTGGTGGATAGTACAGCATGCTAGTTCTCTTTATTTTCATATTTTTTTGAAGCATTCACTCTAGGAGCATGTGAAGGATAGAAGTATGAGCATGTTTTAGGAGTTCGATTTGATTACTTGCTTAGGACGGTGCAAGCATAACACGATAAAAGTGTTCTTATTTTCTCCCGTTAGCTTGAGATGGAATTGTAGCATGTCCCTGTTACTTTGAACAGGAGGGTTGAAACGTGGCTTTGAAATAATTTTAGCTCCTCTTGCAAGCATGGTGGGATGAGTATTATGACGCTTTTCACTTATTTTCATTTAGCATGAAATATTGTAGAGGTTATTTGGCCTTTCACGAATGCTTGGGAGTTCATTCTACTGTTTTATGCATGTTTGGGGGCTTGGTTTTTGGCTTCCTGCGGCTTTCCCTAGTTCGAAATATATGCTATAAGAGAACTTATTTGATTTGGAAAATGTTGTAGTCTGTTTTGTGATTTGGGTTTTCGTTGAGCTTAATTTTGACTTCTTGTTTCTTGTTGAACTCAGATCTGGTTTCTGGTTCTTGTTGGGCTTGGTTTTGGCTCGGTTTGGAACCTCGGCTTTGACTTGAAATGGCTAGATCTTTAACGCTTTATAGGGGTGGATTTTAATGTTGTTAGGCTCGATTTTGGGCTTCGAATGGCTCGGCCTTGGCTTTTGTTGGTATTCGGTTTTTCATTTCAGAGGCATTGGGCCCTTACTGATTCTCGATTCGTTTGGATATGGTTGAGATTTCAATTTATATTAAAACTTGAGTTCGTATCAATGTGTTGGCTTTGTCTCTAGTTGAGGGCTGGCTTTGGTTTTATTTCTATTTGGAGACCGGCTTTAACTTTGTTTCTTGTTAGGATGGCTTGGGTTTTGGTTCTTGGTTGAGCTCGGTTTTGGCCTTGTTTCTTGCTGGGCTCGGTTTGGCTCTA
>NW_018164567.1:1383492-1398687 GCF_001263595.1 Phalaenopsis equestris
GGGCTGTGTTGCTTTGTTCAGCCTTTACCCGAGGAATGGTTGGGAGGTGGCTTTGCTGGCTTGGGTTCCTACTCCTTACTCGTGAGGTCTGTTGCAGGTCTTTGGGTGTGATTTGGCTTTCCCTGCTAGGCTTGAATTGTCTTGAGAGTAATGAATGAATCAAGTTTGTCATCCAAAAAAATTATAATTATTTTAGTTATCCTTTCAGTTTGTTAGGGAAGCATAGTTGTCTTTGGTGGTCTTTTTGTCGTCTTTAGCCGTGAGCCCTTTGTGCTTTGAATGGCCTTGGGTCGTGGGTTTTTGCAGCTGTTCTTTGCTGGCCCTGACCGTGAGCCCTCCTGTCCCTATTCCTAGCTTTGGGCCGAGAGCCTTGTTGGTTGTTTTCTCTTATGTGCCTCGGGTCTTGCTTTGGCCGTGAGTCCTACCTGCTGTTCAGCTCTTTGTAGTGATCCCGATCGCAAACATCCATTTGATTTTATGGGAAGATTTTTATGCTTGTTCGATATGTAAAGTTATGGATTAAGTTGGAAGTCAAAAGATTTTGATATCAACTTTGGGATCTGGGGAGGATTTGCAAGCTTTATTTGGGAAAGTATTTGGTTGATTCGATTAATCCTGCGTTTTTGGGGTTTGGAGAATCAGCGCAAAGGGATATTTTATGTTTGTTAGTAAAGACCTCGGGCCCTACTTTTTCAAGTTTTTTCGATACGAGTTTTGAGAACTGATCCAATCTCATTTTCGGTGTTTTAGATGGATCAGTGTCTCCTCTCTCTCACCTCATTTTTGTTCTTTTATTTCCTTGCTTCTTGGTTCGGTTTTCGATGCTTATGTCCGATGCATAAGTGTCCACGTATAGCCAGTGAAACCATCAAGCAAGGTCGCAAGTAGTCGTTTTGGGGCGTACGGTGTTGATGATAAAGGCACACCGAAGTTAGAGCAAAAAGATGTCATATCCTATAACATCAAGATCCATGCATTTGATGAATAATAGTTTAATATACCTTACCCCGACATAAGTCTAGCGCGAGTTGGGTCGAGCCTCCTCAGTCGGTCGGCGATCTTATGCCTGACAGTGTAATCGTCTTGTGGACAATAAAAATTGCCAAAATCTATTTCAAAATATAAAATACATTCCTCTTCATAAAACAAAATTTGATAATCTTTTTCAAGATTTATGTGTATGTCAAAAATATAAATTTTAAAATATGTTTTTAAAATACATTGTCCACCTGACGAATACCTGTTTAGGCTGGAAATAGCCCCCTAAGTGAGGTTCAACAAGACACCCTTCTAGACGAGTGGCGGGTTCTATACGTTCGGGTGACCGAGCAGCCTTCGTGGATCCTCGAGAATAAATATATCTGAGCCTAGTCCCATACGAGTGCTTGCGGTCCCCTTCACTTGAAATCTTCTTTTGTTTTATCGAAGTTTTGAGACGGAGCATTCGTGTTACTCGTGTTACTTTTCCTTTCTTTTGGAATTTCCCCGGGAGTTTTGAGGATTTTCTTTTACTTGAGTCTTTTTTGTTGATTTTCTCGAGTTTCTCCGCTTTTCCTCTGGTTTCCTGGACGACGTTTCTTTCGGACTTTGTTTTTTGAAGTGCATTTAGGTTTGATATACTTAAGGAACAGCGGATCTCACGGGCGTACAATACGACATAAACCCTAACTCGTTCTAGGTTCCGAGGTTGCCGTCCGATACGACATAAACCCTCATATCTTCTAGGCAATTTGTGTGACTCTGTCACGCAAATATAAGCCCTAATTAAATGAAAATGACAGGATAAAACACTTTAATAATTTCTTCTTAAAGTTGGAGCCAAATCATAGGATAGACTGGGAAGTCACTGAGGTTCTCCTCAGGATCTGTGGTTTCTCCTAGTTTCTCTTCATTTGGATTCCTTAACAATGTTCCAGATTTGAGTTTTTCCCCCTTCAAACTTCTTTGTCCGATTTCGTTGTAAAGTCCTATCCTTTTGACTTCTTTGAAGATGATATTCCCTGATTTTTATCGAGAGTCTTCTTAGGTGACTTCGGTCATTTAAGATGTAATTAACTATAGGGGCTTGCCCTTATAGGAAGCTTTTCCTCTTAGTTTATTTGATCGAGCCTCATCATCAAGTCTTGTGTTTATCCCTTGGGATAGATACAGGATTTGAGGTAGAACGCTCTTTCATTTAAACTGTGAAAAATATGAGGTCAGTTTGATTTCATATTTTTCTAAAATTATATATATACGTAAATTAAAACGTCCTTCCGAAGCGGGCGACGAGATTTCAATTCCGGCTACCGACAGCTTCTTACGGGCGACCCCCCAAACTTTCTTCAAACCTCCACAAAACAACTTTTTAACTGCCGACACATAGTCTATAGTTGGCAATGATACAGTGAGGAGTATAAATTATATAACTTTATCTAATGTTTTGCATGTTTTTTCAGTGAATATTTAATCCATTAATGTCATTATTTTCAACTAAAATGTATTTTTTCTTTAAGTATCCCTAATTTAATCTTCCAAGAGAGAAATCAAACACTTGGAACTGGAATATGGCATAGTGAACTCTAGTACTTAGACTGGGAGGGGATGGACTAAATGTTGACATTTATGGTAGAGACTAATAAAGTGGAAGAATTTGGGAGGAGTGTGGATGATGTGTTGTTGCTACATCACAGACACACGAGACATTCTTTTTTTAGTTCATTGAGTTGATTATATCATTCTTTGTATAAAAAGACAAACAAAAAAAATTATATTTGTAGTGTTTGGAGCTCTTATATTAGTTCTGGGAACAAGAGTTCTGTTGTTTTTGATTTATTATAATTATTGGGAACCTTATTTTACAATTTCTATGAATGGTTATCGATGTTTTGCAACATTTATTGATTGTTTTTCTTATGTTATTTGGTTATATTTAAGGGTGATATGTTTTCTTGCTTTAAAGGCTTCTACAAGGCAATTCAAACTCAATATGATGTAGTAATGAATGTATAGTGGTCTGATAATGGAACAGAGTATTCCAACAAAACATTTGGGGAATACTTGTCAGTCAAGAGGATATAACATCAAACCACATATCCTTACACATCAGCATAAAATGTAGTAGAGAGGAAGAATATACACATCTTAGAGGTTGCCTGAAGCATGATGATCGCAATGTATGTCCCGAAGTACTAATAGGGGTGAGCGGTTTTGATAGCTGCCCAATTGATCAACATGATGCCATCAAGGTTGTTGGATTGGAAGTTTCCTTGTCAGATGTTGAAAAAAGATAACAGTGATATTTTCCCATTGAAGGTTTTTTGGATGAGTATCTTCTGTGAAGGATAATGAACCATCAGTAGGAAAGCTGGATCCTAGAGTTGTGAAATGTGTATTCGTAATTTATTTTGCTACCCAGAAGGGATATGTCTGCGGGAGCCTGATAAAGAAGAGACTGTTTGTGAGCATGGATGTGTCATTTAGAGAACTTGAACCATACCCTTCTGTGACTCACCAGATACTAAAAATGAGAGCAATGTCTTTTCAATATCTGATAAGAAAGTGGTGCACATGAGAGAAATGCCTTGTTCTGTGATATAGAACGAAACAGTTGAGGAATCGGAAAATGAGGAGAGTGAACCCAGAAGTGGGATTCAGATTGAATGTGAGCTAATGGTGTATACAAGGAGAAGGAAGCAAAATGAGGGAGCAGTGTCTGTACTGCCACTTGTGTTGGCTAATCCTTTGTCCTGATCTTCCCCGACCCTTGAGACACCTACACCATCCACCTCCGACTCAGGACTCCCAGTTGATATGATTCCTCCTCCTAACCCCCCAATTTTAAGGACCTTTCACAAAAATACGGAATATCCTCTTGATCGTTGTGGGTGAAAACATGACATTCTTAACTTTGTTTCATAATCTAATACATCAACTTTACGTGGAACATTCATTGTATCTTTGAACATTGTCTTTATATCCAAGGGTTGGCGGTCACTAAGGAGAAGCCCAAGTGGAAAGCAGCTATGCATGAAGGGATTAGGGCACTCGATAAAAATCGAACGTGAGAGATAGTGCCATTGTTAGTAGGGAAAAAAATAATTTGGAGCAAGTAGATCTTCACAATGAAACAAACTCTGGAAGAAAAGATGGAGCGGTACAAGACAAGACTGCTGACAAAATGATATATTCAAACATATGTCATTGACTATGACAAAACTTTTGCACCAGTAGCAAAGAAAAGCACAATGAGAACATTGATTTCTCTTACAGTTGATGGTGGGTGGAGGTTACACTAACTCGAATGGAAGAATAAATTTCGTCATGGTGAGTTACTGGAAGAGATATATATGGAGATGTCATGAGAATTTAGTACAATTCATACAGTGGGCAAACTGTGTAGGCTCGGAAAGTCATTGTATGGCTTGAAGCAGACTCCTTGATCCTGGTTTGATAAGTTTAGAAAGGTTGTGTTGGGCATGTGATATCAGTAAATCAATACAGACCATATGGTGTACTTTCAACATTATTAAGGACACATACATTCAATCTTACCTTTAGTTGGGCAATCTCTGTCTCATCATTACCGGTAACAATGATGTCATCAACATATACAGTAAATATGGTCGTGTGACAGTCATATTGTCAAAAGAAATCATACGGTCTGCATTTATATGCTGATATCTCACGCCCACTATAGTCTTTTTAAAATTATCAAACCAGACTCGAGAACACTAGTTCAATTCATACTCTGACTTTCTTAGCCAACACACCTGCCCACTGTCTAAACTGTATTGAATCTTGGTGGTATCTCCAAGTAACTCACCATGAAAAAATGCAGTTTTTACATCAAGTAGATATAACCTCCACACACCATGCACTATCAAATAAATTGATATCCTCACTGTATTCATCTTCCCTAGTTATGCAAAGGTTTCATTATAGTCAATGTCATATATTTGATTGTGCCCTTTCGTCACAAGTCATGTTTTGCATCGCTCCACCTTACCTTCTGGAGTTTATTTCACTGTGAAGATTCACTTGCATCAAACTATTTTTTTCCCACTGGTAGTGGCACTATATACCATGTTCGGATTTTATCGAGAGCCCTAAGCTCTTCATGCATAGCCACATTCCACTCGGGATCCTTCTTAGCAACCTGCCAACACTTGGGTATAGAGATAGTGACTAAAGATGTAACAAATGAAGGTGATATGTTAAATATGAAACAAAGTTGATAATATAATGTTCCCACCAAAATGATCAAGAGGAGGTATCGCATTGATGTGAGAGGTGCTCCTTAAAGTTGGGGGGGGTGGGGGGGGGAGCTAGGAGAAGGATGAGAGAATCATATCACTTAGGAGTTCTGAGACCCAGTCGATTGTGTAGATGTCTCAAGAGTCAGGAAAGACCAGGATAAGGAACTAATTGACACAAGTGGTACAGACATTCCCTTATTTTGCTTCTTTTTTTTGTGTATACACCCTTAGCTCACCTTCAGCCTGAATCTCACCACCTCTGGGTTCATTCTCCTCATTTTTTTATTGCTCAACTGATTCATCCCACATCACAAAACAAGGCATTGCTTTCACGTGTACCACTCTCTCTCCATTGCTACTCACCCCCTCTTGTTTCATATCTCCGGTGTCTGGCGAGTCGTCAAAGGGTGAGATCACCTTTTGGGTGTATTATGATTCAAATATCTTAAATTACATATTCATGCTCACAAACAATCTCTTCTCAATCGAGTTTCAATAGACATACCTCTTCTGGGTAATAGAATAGCCTACGACCACATATTTCACTGCTCCAGGATCCAACTTCCCTACTAATAGCAAGTTATCATTCACAAAATATACCCATTCAAACATCTTCAATGGGAGGATCTCACTATCATCATATTTCATTATCTGATAAGGAGACTTCCAATCCAACACCCTCGATGATATCCTGTTAATCAATTGAGCATCTATCAAAATTGTTTACCCCTCATAAATACTTTAAAACATTCATTGCGATCATAATGCTTCAGGTAACCTTTAGAAGGTGTCAATTTTTCCTCCTTAATAATTAATTTTGTGTCGGTGTGTATGGACATGTTGTTTGATGTTGTTATCTCTTGGACTAACAAGTATTCCTCAAATATTTTTGTTTGTATACTCTGTTCGATTATCAAATCTCAATACATTCATTGGATTGTGTTGTGAAGGTTTTTAAAGCAAGCAAACATATCACCCTTATTTTTCATCAAATATAACCAAATATCACGAGAAAAATAATCAATAAAGCTCACAAAATATCGATAATCATTCATTGAACTTGTAAAACAAAGTCCCCAAATATTAGAATAAATTAAGTCAAAAACACCATTACTCTTAGTAAGCTTGTGAAACTTTCATGTCAAGTGTCCAGTCTGTCCCTTTCACTTGGAAGAACACTTTAGAAATATCAAAAGAAATAACACATTTTAGTTGAAGAATAATGACACAAATGAAAAAATGGTTCACCGAAAAAAAAAATTTATTCTACAAAACATTTAGCAAAGTTATATAATTTGTACCTCCCATTGAACTCTTATCAACTAAAGACTATGTTGTACCATCAGCAGTCTGGATGTTCTCTAGTACTCTTAGGGGAGTATAGAAAGAAAACCCCTTAGCAGTACCATCACATATCGAGATGCACTAGAATCTACTATTCATTATGATGATCTTGTGGTGAAAATAGAGGCAAGAGCAAGTGTATCGCAAGCATCTTTGTCAGAGCATAAAGGACAATGTTACACTTTGATGATAATTGGTTGGAAGCATCATTAGCCCCATCTTCTATAGCTTTCCACCTCTTCAATAACTTCATATACTCATGATCCTCATCGGTAAAAACCATACATGTTCATCCCTCCTCTGCTACCATCAGATTTACCCGATAGCCTCCTTTTTAACATTTTTGACCATTACAATCACATACATGACCTCTACCTTGTTAGGGGAGTATAGAAAAAAAAACTACTTAGTAGTACCTATCATATATCGAGATACACTAGAATCAACTATTCATTTTAATGATCTTGTGGTGGAAATAAAGGCAAGAGCATGTGTTTCGCAAGTACCTTTGTCAGAGTGAGCATAAGTGACAATGTTTGTCTTTGATGAGAATTGGTTAGAAGCCTCTTTAGCCTGATCTATTATAGCTTTCTGCCTCTTCAATAACTCATGATCCTCATTGGTAGAAACCATACATGTCTCTCCCTCCTCTGCTACCATCAGATTTACCCGATAGCCTCCTTTTCCACCTTTTTGACCCTAACAACCATATACACGATCCCACCCTATCAACATTCACCTGTCTCTCTTTCTTTAAGCGAGTTAGGATAGGTCTTGCTCAGATGCCCGACTTCATCATAGCATTAGCACCTGCAAGTCTCCTACTGAACACCTATCATGCTTGAGCTTCAGGCAGCCAATGTTGATTCTTCGCTCGGAAGTCCACTCAGCTCAAAGTATAGCTTCATGTTACTCTCCTCCTATATCATTGAAGCAATGACGGGCTAAGACTAATCTCCTCTGATCAAAGGTCAGTTTTGTGTAAAGATCTCCCCTTTCCTACACTTTTAATTGTCACAAATCGACATTGGTGAAAAGTGATCAAGATCTACTCAAAGCAGCTCTAAATTTATGGCGTATTCCTGAATCAATTTTTCACCATGTACCATTACTTCTATCTTACACTGAATCTGGAACACCCTCATGTGGTCCTCCGTCCCAGCATAAATTCTCTTCAGCTTTGCCCAAATGCTCTAAATTTTCAAATGTGCTCTACTAATGAGGCAATCGATGGAACCATCAAGTTGAGAAGCCAGGTGTAAAGCAAGGCATGTGTGGTCCTCTACTCGTCCTTCTCAGCACTATCACTCTTTGGCTCGACCCAATCAAAAATCCTTGTAGTCTCTTTCCTACTAGAGCGGCCTTGATCTGACGTGACCAACTAAGCTATGTGGCTGATCAATCAAGTTTTAAATCTATAAGAGGGAGATCTAGTTTCACCTACGTCGGAATACGTGCTAAGGTAGTAGTTCTTGTCGAGATGTTAGCTACCAATATGAGTTCAACCAAAACCTTCATAATTTCAAGATATATCTTCCCTAGAAACTCAAAACCTTTGCCTCCCTCGCATTATCTACGTCCCGTGACATCTTCAATTTAACAATTCCCCAAACTTCGTCGTCCTCTCACGCGAATTGAACAAAAGTTCTCTCCTCCACTGCTCTGATTTCAGGAGGCGCTTCACCCCCGCTACGATCCAGCAACCGAAGGCATCATCAAATCGCACGCCCGAGCGCGATTGTATCGCGAGGATTCACCGGTTCGCTGCAAATGCTCCTATATCAGTAGCATACTTGCCTTCACAGTTAGCCGAATGTTTCCTAATCGGAAAGTTGTAGATTCACGAGTATAAAATGTAGGGTAGTGCTTTGAGGACTGTCCTGCCATCGTCGCCACTCCCTCATCCCTCTCTAGGTGGCAAAATTTGTCCCTCCGTCGCAACCGCCAAGACTTCCCATGTTTCGATACTTGTTGTGGTGAAGTCCACCATCAACTTCAGCAAGGTTGCACACAACTTTGTCTCCCTTGCCACTGGCACCTCCTCGCACTAGCTCAGCATCTTCTTTGTGGCTTCCGCCTCGGACGACCCAACGAGAATGTTGAAGCTGAAGAGAATAGAGGGGAGCTCGACAGTTGAGAAAGGGACGGGTTTCAGAGTTCCATGTCTCTGAACGCTGATTCCAACGATGCGGAAGTACCAACGACTATTGCCTAGAGTTAGGGCTCTGATATCATCAAGAAAGAATTGGTCAAAACCTACTGTGTAGGTTCAAAAAAATGGGCTTAAATAGGGTATTACAATATTTTACAAAGAAACCCCTAGACTTCTTCAATATCCTTTTTTTACCAATAGGATCCTAAATTAGGTTGTCAGATGTAACGAAGAGAACATTTCATACTTGTAGTGGCCACCATGAGTTACTGGTCCTATCATTCAAACTTACGAACATTCCAACCACCTTCAGAGAATGAATCATAATTTTACTCTCTACTTCTACGCCCATTCAATATTTAAATCATTGACAATGATTAGTATAGTTGAAGATATTTGAACCGCACAAATAACACTTCACACTACTCAACAAACTCCATAAGAACGTCAACCTTGTGCCAAATTCTTAACATTGAATTACTCACTATACAGCATTTTTATTTTCCTTGGAATGGTGAGTGTTGAAGAGATCTTAGTAGATCCACAAAAGATTTTAGGCATCATAGAATGTACGATATCAACTTGCGTATCAAAAGTTACAAATGTTCTTGAATTTTTTAGATATCATTGATGATGTGTTTTGGCCTTCTCGCAACCTTGATTAAATGAATCGACTCATCAAACCATAGATGAAAGATGCACAACTTGCCTACCAAATTCATGCTGAAAATAAGGCCTACCAAAATTAGAATATGTAAATAGCTAAACAAACAAATTGAAAATTACAATTTACAAAATGATGCAATTCTATGAACATGTCTCAAATAATTCAGCCTAGGAAGAAACATTTTAGAGAAGCATATTCTACAAAATTGTATATAAAAAATATGCCACGTTGATCCTGAAAATATCTGACGGTCTAAAGAAGACGAGAAAATTAAAGGTAGGTCCACCGACAAAAGGACCAGAGACTCACAAAGCTGATCAAATACATTCAGACAAACCAAGGCTCATAAAGCCGACCGGATATATTCAGACGAACCAAGGCTTACAAAGCCGACTGCATAAATTTAGACGAACCAGGACCTACAAAGCCGACTAGATACATTCAAAAGAACCAAGGCCTACAGAGCCGACTAGATACATCACACTTGTAAAATACCAAGAGTATCTTGTAACACCCTCATTAAAACAATGTCGCAAATGTAATATTACTAGATCTTACTCAATCTCCAATAAATAGAGAGATCATTTCATGTACAAAGAGCAGAATAATTTTTTATAAAATTGAAAAGGTCTACCCCAAGAAGACCCCGTTAGCGCCGAGATAGCAAGTCATTTTGCACTCCTCCCTTTATTTCTCACCTCCTTTTCTTACTTCACGCACAAACCAAGATCCAATATCCTAAAAGGTGGGGTAAGTGTGGATCATGCCCCAGCCAAAAAGAGGAGCAGCCCACAAAAAAGAAACCCACAATAGAAACATCGTCAACATGGAGTGCACCAGAGAGTTTGTGAACAAACAGATCCAGGAGTTGAAGGATTAAGTGTTGGAACTCATCTGACATGCATAGGCTCGGGGGAAGAGTCCCCAAGGGGAAGGGCCAACGCCAATCGACCAACAACAATACTTCGATAGTGTCGGGTAGGCACCAATCGACTGACATCGACTAGGATGCGCTAAGACGCCCCAAAATCTAGAGAATGTATTCTCGCGACAAATCTCTGAAGCCCGGCTACCAGAGAGGTTCAAGATCTTGACAGTAGAGTCCCATACAGGCACATCCGATCCAACCAACCACATAGCCTCATTTGAATCAACAGCGTCTACTGAGTATCAATGACCCATTAAAGTGTCATCTTCTCTTCGCCACGCTGAGGTCGACTCTTACGTGGCTCGACATCTTTCCACCATGAGTGATCACATCGTTCGTTGACTTCAAACAAATATTTGTGGTGCAATTTTCCAGCGCCCAAAAGCCCCAATAAAGTTCACAAACCCTCCTGCAAATCTAGCAAGAATAAAGCGAGTGCCTTCACTCGTTCATCGCACGTTTTCAAAAGGAGAAGTTGGAAGTGCAAGACCTGGAGCCCGCAAGGGGTGAAAAAAGAACTGTTCTGATACTCGCTAGGCCTGCAGTGACCGAAGACCCTAGCCTAGCTATTGGAGCTAGCCAACAGTCGCATTTGACAGAAGAATACAACTCCTCCACATCATTTAGAACTTAACGAGCCAATTGGAATCCACCTAAAAGAACCGACAATGAAAAAGCAAGAATCAAGGCACTATTTTAACCACTCAACTCGAGCTCGCCTCAAAGACTTACAGAACATGCCACCGAGGGAGTCGGGACCGATATCTTGACTAGTGGTCGACTCGATAACTACTCTGACTGACACTCGGGGAACTTTGGGAGTTAATATAATAGTTTGTTTTGGATTCAATTGACACTCGAGGAATTCGAGCCTACTTGTTAGCAATACTTCATTCAAGCAAAAAAAAAATGATTGACAACAATACTCAACGTCCAATCGGTTCAATTTTCTTAAATTTTCGACAACGACTAATTATCAGCAAAATTCATAAGAACCAACCCTTAATACTCACTCTTCATAAGAACTTATATCTCTTAACTCGGAACGGGCCAAACCCTGGTAATGATTCACTACCCATGAGAGATAAGATTCACAGTGGATGGTGTATGAATCCCCCCGGCAGTAAATCTCGACAGTTGCCCAGCAAAGGCTGGGATGAGATTCACTTAATACGCCTAGCGGCCCATCCAAGGCGAAGACATAAGAAGTGTGAGACCTGAGCCAGGCAAAAACTCAATAAAATTGACCAAAGGAATCCTTGAAAAAGCCGACTCATCAATCATTATAATTTGAGCATATATTACGAGAAAAATAAAAAACCAAGTAGAGGTAAAATGTCAAAAATAAAAGAGAAAACTGACTGACCGCTTCACTTTATTTCATACTTATAAAGTTACAAAGAAGTTTCTACACATTTCTATACAAATGATAAAAACAAAGAAACCAACGCCAATCAAGCTCAACAAACCGACAAAACACCGACTGAATAGAGTCGGTCGAACCGGTCCTATCGTCTCAAAGGCCCTGGGAGAGTACTTCGGAGCCATTGAAACAGAGCACAAAGAAAGCAAAATTCGAGGGAATTTAATTATTAAGTCATAAATATGATCAAATTTTTTGCATTAAAATGCTCTTATTCTTATCGCAACTTCATTTTAAAAAAGTAAGAGAATCGAAAAACGAGATATGCATAAATATGGTCATGCTGATCGTGAAGAGATCTAACGGTCCAGAGGAGATGAGAACAATAAAGGAATGTCCACGAACAGAAGACAAAAATGCTCACAAAGCCGACCGGATACATTCAGAAGAATCAAGGCTCACAAACCCGACTGAATACATTCAGACGAACCAAAGCTTGCAAAGTCGACTGGATACATTTAGAAAAACCAAGGCTCACAAAGCTGATTGAATACATTTAAACGAACCAAGACCTACAAAGCTGAATGAATACATTCAGGCGACCCAAGCCGTATAAAGCGGACTAAATACATTGCACAAGCAAAATATTAAGAATATCATATAACGCCATCATTAAGCGGGGTCACAAATGTAATGTCACTAGATCATTCTCAATCCCCTATACATAGAGAAAATATTCCATGTACAAAGAAGAAAACTTTTTGACAAAATAAAAAGGTCCACAAGAGGCCCGAGAAGACCCCATTAGCCTCGAGATGGCAAGTCACTGTGCACTCTTCCCCCTGTTTCTCACCTTCTTCCATCCTTGTGCTCTATTTCATTTACCAGAGACCTAACAAGATGTACCTAAACTGAAAGACCTATGTTTGGTAGCTTGTATTAAAGAAAGAAATCAAAGACCATGTGGCCAAGTAATTAACTTGCGACTGGAAAATACAAATAACGGAACAAAGTACTCCATCTCTGACCTAAAACTTGTAATTGTGAATGAAATATAACATATTAATTGGATTTAAATGGAGAAATGATATTTCATCAATATAATCTCAAAATATGGCGGCTCTTTGTAGTGCGAGTCAAATTATTTTGCAAACCTTACTGGTTGCAAAATGCTTTTTCATCAGCAAATCCTGCTAAATGAGCATTATTTCATTCAACACAATTGTTAGTCTGAACTTATGGGAATGCATTCAGTTATTGCAGTTTTACCAAAAAGCCATTACATATATAACACTATAAATTTCAGAATTTACAAAACTACAATTATTTTACCTCCAATTTCCAAATTTTCACCTAACAATCGAAATTCAAAGGAAAACTTAAATATCAAATTTATGTTTTTTAAAATTCTAATGATATGATCGTGCGAGTAATTAAATGATTTTGATAAATAAAAAACAATATCTCGAGCATTAAATTTGTAAATAGATAAACGGTAGATATGTATCGCTCTCACACGTTTAGCCAGGACACGGCAGCAGCCAACCGATATCAAATTATTGATGATGCTGATGGGCAGGCCCCCCATCAAATTAATATTGCAGCCTGGCCGTCGGCTATAATGATACACGTCAGTTGCCTAAAACGACAAATATCTGTAATCCTGAAGCGTACAGGCGAGGCGACCATGCGGTCTATAGCTATACTCTCAATTAAAATGTTGGAATATTTAAAACATACCACTAAATTCCTATGTATTTATATATTTAACACACACAAACTTTACATAAATGTCTCCTTATGTATGAAAAAGATAAATTTTAGGCCTAAATGTAAAAAAGATAACTTTCGGTGTTGCACGTGTAAATACATCTAAATGCCCAAAAATGTTTTGGTCAGAGTAATGTATAATACATCACATAAGTTTTATATATTTATCTATCAAATACTTAAGTTTTTATATTTGCATATATTAAAATAATTAATATTATAGTAAAGTATCATATTTAAACTTATGGGTATAAGGCCAACTTTTGGTGTCCAATGACAGGTGATCAAGCTCGCAACACAGTTGCCACAAGGCCACTCTTATTGGACACCTTAAATTTCTCCCAAAAAAGGCATATAGTAATCAAAACAAGCTCGCAACACAATTCGAAGCAGGGAGGTTATAAAAAGGTTACCTACCTACTCGCCGGAGAAGCACCAGAGGAAGCATCACAACAAAGACTGTAACAGCAATGGCCGCCGCTCTCCCCGTCCACCACTCCTCCCCAAACCACTCCTGTAACACGCCCAAATGCACCGTTCCCTCTGATCTGTTCCCTGACAGCACGTCCCCTGCCACAAAAGCACAAAACCACCCACATAAATCATCCACCACAATCGAACCTCCCCACAAATCACAAAACTCTACCGATAGCCTACCGATGATGATGAGGTACATGATGAGCGCTCCCATATTGGTAAGCGCGACGCAGATCAGAAGCCCTAGCGAGCCCATTCGGCCGAAGGACTCCGCCATGACGCCTGAGTAGGAGGCATCCGCCGGCGAGTCTCCGGCGGCGGTGTAGCGCATGAGGAACTCGACTGATGCGTCGCAGAGGAAGGGGACGACGGCGAGGAGGAAGAAGGCGGGGCCGATGCCGAGGACGCGAAGGGTTGCTGGGATTGACATGATGCCAGCTCCGATAATGCTTGTGGAGATGTTAAAGACGGCGCTGGAGAAGGATGCGCCGACGGGGGGAGGTGAATCGGGTGGTTCGATCTCTGGAAGTAGTGGGACGAAGGCGTTGCAGACTCCGGGTTTCGCCTGAGATTTCATGGCGGTTGGAAATGGGAATAGGGGATTTGGGGATTTTGGGGCTGTGGAGTGTCCCGTGGAAATCGTGGAGCTGTACGGTTTATATAAAAAAATTTTGATGGATGCGGAGGAGCAATTGCAATCGCTAGCTCAACCCAGAGCAGGAGAGGAAGGATGCGGCCATCATTCGCTGGGCCGAGCTAACGAGCACCATTGCCCGCCCCAATATGTAATTCTTATTCCGCATGGTCCTCTTTAGCTCCATGACATGCTCCAACGGTATCAGGGTCTGTTTGGGGAAAAATTATTCGGTCCGACCACCGCATGTTCTCTGCATGCGGTAGCAAATGGCAAATTAACACGTGTAATGGTGGGCCCTCATTGAAGAGAAATAAGCAGAATGCGTGACCCGACCCGAACTCCGCCCAATAACCGGAAAAAACGTATATTTGTGCTTATGGAATCCCGCCAAATCTAGCATTTGGACATTTTCGATCCCGCCAAAGATTATTAAGTGTCTTATGGATGTAGATTTTTTTTATTTCGTCGTCTGTTAGTAGTCGACGAGTAGGGCAGAGCTCGTCTGTTAGCATTCGACGAGTAGGGCAGAGCTCGTCTGTTAGCATTCGACGAGTAGGACAGAGCTCGTCTGTTAGCATTCGACGAGTAGGACAGAGCTCGTCTGTTAGCATTCGACGAGT
>NW_018164567.1:1408282-1417152 GCF_001263595.1 Phalaenopsis equestris
GTTATATTCTGGTAGTTTTTCCGTTGTATTCTGTAATTATTATAGTATTATCTCTGTGATACTCAGGTAATATTATTTAGGATAACGTTATATTCTAGTGTTACTCAGAATTAGTGCTTAGGTTATATTATAGAAGTTTTTCAGTTGTATTCGGGTATTATTATTATTAAGGTTATATTTTGATGTAGAATTAAGGTTATATTCTGGTCATTTCTTCGTTGTATTCTGTTATTATCATAACATTGTTTCTGTAATACTGAGTTGAGATTTAAGGTGTTGTTAAATAGTGGTTGCTTTTGTATTATAATTAAATAGCAAGTTTTATTGCTGTTTAATGATGATTTTTAAAGGTAATATTGTGTGCACGTGTGTAGAACTCAAAAACACTAAAATAAAAATTACCTGGATGAACCCTCTTCGCTTTCCTTCTTCTTTCGCTCTTTTCCTTCCTTTTTCTTGGGTTTCTCGGCTTGCATTGTCGATTCCTCTTCGGTTTCCATTATCACGGGCTCTTCCGTCTCCATTCTCACTGGCTCTCTTCGGTTTCCAACGACAAATCTAACAGCCTGAGTTTATCTGATTCAAAAACCCTAAAAGATTGAATAAAGATTGAATGAAGGTCCTCTGTGCGATCCTCGCTCGGGCGTCGTTTGGTTTTTCGAGGAATAAGTTTCTTTCAGGCGCTCAGTTAACTTTTACACGTTTCGGGCCAGATTCGGGCCGGGTCGCGCCGTATACATGCCTCAATTTAATTTTTTAAATTGTGGGGCCCACTATTCCAGGTGTCATCTTTTCGTTGGACACCGCACGCATAATTGCGTGCGGTGTCCGCACAGAATAAGAACTCCTGTTTGGGATAGTCGTGGCAAATTTTTATGATAGATGCTTGTCACCTCATGGGATGGAAAGTTCTAGAGTGCCAGAAAATAGAGAAGCATCCAAGGGGCTCTAGAAGATTCCACCATATTCACATTTCAAAAAATGCTAGAAGGGAACGCTCCAAGGAAAAATCAAGAGTAACCTAGAAAGTTCTAGAGTTGTGTATGTATATAAGAGAAAAGTATAGAACTTTCTAGAAACTAGAATAATATAATGTACACTAGAATGTTTCATTAGACTTGAAGTGGGCTATAAATAGGAATCTCTCCCCTCATTTGTAATCACTTAAGCATTCAATCAAAGTTTTTAAGTATTCAAGTGTGAAGTGTTCATTTCTCTATACTCTTCTTCTTAAAAGTGTTTGGTGCTCACAAGTTCAAGAGTTGCGAGGAATATATTGATTTGGTGCTACAGAAGAGCGTTAAAGCCGCACGAGTGACTTGGGAAAAGTTAGTCCATGACAGTTGGTATCAGAATCTCAATTCGAAGGAATGACAAAAAACATCAAAGAGCACATGATGGAGTCGGAAGCCACTAATGTGGAGTCATCTCAAGGGCGAGGAAATCGGGAGCAAAGAGATCCCGTTGCACCCAAGATATGTAGAGAAAGGTTTGTGCTCCATGTCCACTTTCAATGAATTCAAGAGAGAGCTAAAGAGACAGTTCTATCCCGAGAATGTCGAGGAAGAGGCTCGAGTCCGACTGCGAAGGCTTATGCAAGAGGATTTGATTCGAGACTACATTAAGGAGTTTACAAGCTTGGTTCTTGAAATCGAAGATATGTCAGACAAGGATGTTCTCTTCAACTTCATGGATGGGCTCCAACATTGGGCAAAGACCGAGCTTAGGAGACGAGGAGTGTAAGATCTTGTCACTGTCATCTCGGTTGCTGAAAGTTTGGATGATTATTTAAAGGAGGTTAGAAAGCCTGAAGATAAAAAAAGTTGTGATGTCAAAGGTGGGGATGGCAAGGGCAAAAAAGAGGAGGAGAAACGTCGAAAATCAACCCCAACTAAGGTAAGGGACAAGGGGAAAACTAACAACAAACCCTATCAAAACTGCTGCTTTCTTTGTGAACGACCTCATTAGGCAAGGGATTGCCCTCAGAAGAAGGCCTTAACTCTTTTCCTGCAAGTCATAAGGAGGAAGAAGAAAGTGATAGGGACAATGACATGGAGGCACATGTGGGATACCTTCAACTACTGAACAGGATGCAAGCTCTGACAAGGGAAGGGGTTACTCTTTGTGGAGATTTCAATAGGAGGGAAGATCACGAGGGCAATGGTGGATACAGGCGCTTCCCACAACTTGATCTTTAGCGAGGAAGTAAAGAGATTGGGATTACAGATGACAAAGGAGGGGGGTTCATTAAAGTCGTCAACTCAATAGAGATGTCAATCGACGGAGTGGTTAACAGAGTTAAGACTAACATTTAGGTTCATCGCTCATTTTAGGTTGTTGAAACCTTTTGAGACTAATGATCTTCTATGATTTTTGAACTGATACAATATTGGAAAGACCAAGTGTAAGAAGTGGAAAGAAAAAGAGGAACTTCTTAGAGAGAATAAGAGAATTTTTTAGGTAGTTTGAGAGAGAGAGAAAGAGAGAGAGGAGAGAGCAAGAGAGACAGAGCATTAACATTTTTGCCTACTTTCTCTTTTTGCTTCATATTTGTACACCACAAAACTTATGTACTCGCACGGGAGTCTAAAGAGTAAATAAAATATCATATCATATTCTATACTACATATATCCTAGATAGACTCGTCATTGATAAGATATTTGACATGGATGTCAGGTGGTTAGCAAACAAATATGTGCTTGATGATGAACTGAAGTTCTATTCCTTCTGCCTGAAAATTTGTTCATCGAGTTTGGTGCTCTAGTCAAGTGGCTATCAACGAGCTTGGTAGGATGACTCAATTAGAACAGGCGAGCATAGAAGAAGAACTAGGGAAATGTTAGCGAGCTCGACTGAAGGAATTTGTTTGGAGATTTAAGCTTAGTTAACCTAGTCGAAAGAACTTGCGTCAAGGCTGACAAGCTTTGAAAGTATTTGTGGGGTTCTTCTGGGCGACATTGAGCTTTGTAGCCCTTTACCTTCAAATGTACGAATAATGAGTATTGTTGTTATGATCAGACTCATCATTAAGTGCATAGTCATTGGGTTTCACCCCTTAGACATATAAAGCCCATTAAGTACTCTGGCTTTCCGGCTGCTTAAGAAAAACGCATTTTGGATGTACAAATATGTATATTAAAAATTTATTTTCATTAAAATATAAATACAATTTTCTACAACAAATTATTTATCCTAAAACAATGTTATTTTAGTTGAACATATATGGGATTTCACTTCAAAATTTGTACTTCTAAAAATTTATTTGATCTGCAACGAATTGTTTATATATATATATATATATATATATATTATTTAAGAGCAGTTTTTACTATAGTATATAAGAAATCGGTGCGGTAACACATGAGAATATTCTCCCTGTGTTATTCCGTGTTATTCAGACGTTATTTTATGTTGTTAAAGTGTTATTGTGTTTTGAGAATATTATCGATATTATAATAACATAATAACATATCAATAACACTTGAATAACACAAAATAACACCTGAATAATACACAATAACACATAAATAACACTGAAAAAATATTCCCTCATATTACCAATCAGATTTTTTTTTCATGTCACCGCCAGGTGGCGTGATTTCATTAGACTCCGCACGTAACTCTAAATGCAGAATCTTAATGCAACCTCCACAACTTATCACGTATATGAGCCCGTGTTCAAAATGCCAATTTTTTGGGTGCTTAATTGGGATTTTTTTAATTTTAAAAATAAATTAACTTATTTTAGAAAAATTAAAATAGATTTATTCTGAATGCATTATCGTCGCATCGCAGCCCACCACCATTTATCACCACCCGCTCTTTATTTGCCAACCCATAAATTAATTATTTAAAAAATCCATCAATTTTGCTCGTGGGAGTTGAAGAGTTCTGACCTTTTCTCTTCTAAGTGGACACGTTTTTCCTTAGTAGAACCTAAATAACGCGTCTTATATATATATATATATATTAATGATTTCTAACACGTAGACAATTCTTACTATTTTTGTAATTTAAACAAATAAATAGTGTTTGTTTAAATAAGTAATTAAATTATTTTTTTTGTTACCAAAGATTTGCTTTATAAAAGCTATTTTCTTACAAATGTAAAAGAAATTAATTATTTAAATCAATAAAGCACAAATCACCCCTAATAAGACCTCAGAAATCACATTATAGCATTTATGCCTCCTAAAAGCTTTAGAAACATAAAAATATATGTACAAATAAACATATAATGTTATGTGTTAAAGCCTAAATTGTCTTAGAGTAGACACACATCGAGAGTTAGAGTGTGAATAGAAAGAAAGAAAGACAGAAAGACACTCTCAATTCAAGAAATGAGTGTATAGCCCCTAGTCATAGATCAATCTTCTATTTATAATCATAGGTGGCTTAAATATACAATTATATTATTACCCTTACTCACTTATCAGTTAGTGGGTGTGATCGGTTTTTTTCCTAATCCTAAATGGGTTAATCTAACAACCTGTATAATACAAATAACGAAATTGATTCGACTATCATGAATGGTCATGACAATTGAATCTAACAGTTGGCATGATATAACTGACTTTAATCTCTTGCTGACGGTCGCCTACGACTTGGCTGATTCTGTGGGCCGACTGATTCTACTGACTGTCTATGTTCGATGGATTTACCAGTCGATTTGGCAGATGCACTGAGTTAGCATGTCATTTGGATTTGATTGATGATCCTCATTGTGAAATTCTGATTGACATATGGGCATTCTTCTGAATCGCTTGATCGTTTTAAGATCCGTGCCGATATTTTTTCTGCATATAATATGATAATTACCTGGACCTATAGAACTTGAAATATCATATATTTCTCATAAAGTTGACAAATTTGACCTACAGGTTTCTCACATATGTAAATCACAAATAATTAGAATAAAATAGTATTTGGTGTTTATTTATTCTATATGATGAAAAGTATTCATTGCGGGCTTGTCGACGAAATAATTTTATATCAAAATTTTTTACATCTTTAAAAAAATATTTTATTAAATTCAATGATGAGATGACTTTTGCAGTTATTGAGTGGTGATCAACAATGGTATACATGATTTTTATATTAACTTTAAAATGAAATTGGGGTGTTTACTTTCATGCTTCCCAATTCTTATGTATTTACATATTTAAGGCCTAAAATTCATATTTCACATCTATACCATCGAAATGTTTCATTCCGCATACAAATATGATTATTTCTGTTGAATCGTTTTAGGATATATACTCTCATATTATTC
Organism: Phalaenopsis equestris; assembly: GCF_001263595.1. NCBI lineage: Eukaryota > Viridiplantae > Streptophyta > Magnoliopsida > Asparagales > Orchidaceae > Phalaenopsis > Phalaenopsis equestris. The sequence goes on from NW_018164567.1 coordinate 1,413,556, forward strand.
TCGAGTACATACAAACTCGTCAAGATATAGCTTTTGTAGAGCAAAGGTAGAAGAGAGAGATAGGTGTAAGACTGAGAAGAGGTCTCAGAGATTATATACTGAATTCAAGCCTCCAATGAGTTGGAATCTCAAGAACCTCAGATGTTTTTTTTGTGTTACAAAGTTTTCTTGGAGAGAGAGAGAGAGAGAGAGAGAGAGAGAGAAGAGAGAGAGCATCTCCTAGCTTGACTTTCCATTTATACATGAAAGATAAATAATAAAAAAATATTTTTAATACTACTCTCATTCAATGTGTCTTGGTGAAACGTTCGTGTTGTGGAAGTCAAGCATACCTTTTAAAGATGAATAGACCAACATCCTTGCTGCTAATGGTGACCGTCTCTAGCATTTGTAACTCTCTAAGTGAGCTAGGCTACCCCTTTTAGTGAAAGATGAATTCAACCACTTCTGCTCATGGGTTCGATTTAGCCACTTCAGTTAGTGGGATTGATTTAGCCACTTCGGTTGGTGAGCTCGATTGAGCCCCTTCGGCAGGTGGGCTCAACTCAGCCATTTTGGTAGGTGGATTTAAGAGTGCATGTAATAGTCCCATATATTCATATGCGTGTTTACATTTAGTTTCTCAATTCTCTTGAATGTTCGATTAGATTTTCATGAGAAAAACAAGGGAATACATTTTGACTGATTTGTTGACATTTGGCTTGTTTTAAGTCTAAATAACGTAACATTAAGGACATTCAAGACAAGAGTTTAGTGTATTTCAATAAATGGATCTGTTCAACCCTAGGGCTCATTAGTTTTTCAGCAAGGAGTCAAGTCATTCATTCTCATTGGCGAATCGAGATTGACCTTTTCCAAGGGACACTTTGTTCTTCACCTATAGTGAGTAGTCTCTTGAGTAACACTGATGAGGGAGACTTACTTCATCCTAGGGGGCTTTGGCTCTCTTATTTGAAAGAGTCATTTTGAAGTTATTTGCTTAGTTTGTTGAGATCCATTGAGTTATGAAGTTCACAACTTATTGAATTTAGCTTGGTTATTTGATGATGATATCTTTGTTTAGTTAAAACTTATATTTTGACATTTGAGTCTTCGCCATTTATGTTTCTTGAGAAAGGAAAGGAGGTACAAAGGGCTAGTCAGTCCAAAAATAATCTTAATTGTGATTGTTAAAAACCATTATAAATATACTCCCTTCAAAGATATAGGAGTATTGCGAAAGAATCATGAGTTTTGCTTTTTTGAAAAAAAATGTGTTATGTTTTTTTGATAATTTTGTCATATCCATGACCAAATCCCAAAATTTTAGATGAAAACCTCATTATCCCGCAAAGAAGTGAACCTCCGCCGCAAGAAGCAGTTGGCTTTCCGAAATCAGAAGAGGAATCTTGAAAAAGAGAAGCAAGCTTTTTGTGATATAATTAGAGGATGGTCCTTCTTTGAGTTTGTTGCTAAAGTCGTTGAGGTGTTTGGATCCCTTCACTGGGGTATTGTGGAGAGTTAGGTTGATGAATAAGTTTTATTGCCTTTATCTGAATCTTGCTTGACGGGGAAGATTTCCTTATATTTGAAAAATCCAGAGGATGGCTCACTTCCTGATTAGGTTAAGGAACAAGAGAAGCCTGACATGAAAACTTTCGATAGGCTTGACTTTGTTGGTGAAGATGCCCATCTTTCTAAGCTTTTAAGTTATTCATTTTTGTAGCAATGCTCTACAAGCTTGTTGTGTTGTTGCATGTGAGGCTAAGGAGTGACAACCTCCCTTAGGAATGATTGAGATCCTTTTAAGATTCAAGTAGTTTAGGAAGAAGCTACAGATTAGAAAAGCGTTGGTCGATTTCCAGAAGGTAACACAATGAAATTTTTCTCTTTTAATGCTCCTTTCCATTATGAATATGATATGTATTTGCTTTCAAAGATGCTAATTAATCAAAGTATGAAAGACCCCTTGATAGGAACTATTAAAATGATGACCCCATATGAAGACGGCCACTTAATGATACTCCAACTTCTGAAAAAGATATATGTACAGTGACCCGGGGGGGGGGGGGGGGGGGGTGCGGGGTCGCGTCTGTCGCGCTTTCGACTACGACATTAGAAACTGCACTAGAGCTAAGCCTTATAACCAGTTTCATCCCTCACTCAAAAATTTGAGATAATTTCATTGATCATTTATCCATGCAGGAGGGTGAACTCTTGGACGCACAAGGACACATTGATGATTTGGAAGCTAGTGTTCTAGTTACAGATTTGAAGCTCAGGAGCGAAGGGCTGATTTCAAAGATCTTATTGAAGTTAGTCGCAGATACATTCATTCATCGACTCTTAAACCTGGGTAATCCTGACAATTCTATAGTTGGTGACTGGCTAGTACTCTGTCACCTTCTTTTGGAGGGATTAATCAACATAGAAGATATTAGAATGGTTGATTTGTATTTTTTCTACACATAATCATGTAGTTTAAAATTTGGTTAAATCCTTATTTTTAAACTTTGACTTTTGCACTCGTAGGACCTTTTATATCCCATGTGAATATATTTATTCTTTATATGTTGGCTTCAGTTGTCTAGATTTCTTATAATGTGTTACTGCCATTTTTATATCTTGTGTTTTATATTTTTCTTAAAGTCTTCACCAGTTGGACTTCTCATTCTTTGTTCAAAACTTGGAATGTTGTATTTTATATATATATATGTTTACTTTTCTTGTTTATTCCTCTGAACTTAGTTCTATTTGTCATCTTGAAACATTTGAGATAGTGTCAAGGTCCGAAAAGAAGAGTTCATATGTCACATTGGCAAGGTAATAGAGGAGTCATTTGATAGAAAATGAACTTCTAGCATATGCTCATTCTAAATTTATATTCAATAAAGTTGTGGCTTTTAGATTGCCTGTGAAGTAAGAGACTCCTAATAGAGTGTACGAGCATGTAGTACGCGTTTACTTCAAGAAATTTAAATTTAGCTTGAGGTTCCCACTATGCACAAAGCAAGCTAAGATTTTAAATTTCTTCAGGCTCATTTTATCCCATATCAATCCCAACTTGATTGTAAGTATAATGGTTGTCATCATGTATGTCCACTTGGAGAGCTTCTTTTGGTCTATGACTTTATTTTGCAATGCCTTTCATTTGAAAGTGCAAAGTGATGGTATAATCATTTTTTCCTCTCAAATAAAAATGTAGGGACTTGCCAACAAGATATCAGTTGACTAGAAAAAGTGATTATGCTTCACTTGTAGCAGAAGTGGTTGGAATGTTCTGATCAAGATGCACTAATAAGGTGGAGAGATGCCAAGTCTCTTATTGCAGAAATTTGAGAGGGAGAAAAGTTTTTGAGCTCTAAGGAAAGTGCGGATTGATATTTTTATTTACCTCATTTAACATTTTTTTGGAGATGTTGAAAGGTGAACCTCCATATTTGCATTAATTAGCTAACTGGTTTTGTTGGCAATTGATATGGACTAGATCTTATGAGTGCATATGAGAAGCATAGATCTATCAGGTTTCTTGCTTATCATACTACTTCTATTTAGAGTGTTACAATGCATGTTAGAATTGCAGGGCCTTTTGTCGGCACTATTTTTGGTGTGGGGTTT
>NW_018164567.1:1417514-1460394 GCF_001263595.1 Phalaenopsis equestris
GGTGTTAGCCAATATTAGGGCTAATTTGGGGATTTTTGTCAAAGATGGTCAAATTGACCAAATTGGACCAAGGTATAGTTGGACAAAATGAAATTGGGAATATTTTGGATTTATTGGGATTTTTTAGGAATTTTTTGGAATTTTTTGGAATTTTTAGATTTTTAAGTCATGGAGGGGCATTTTGGTAATTTGGCCATTTGTGGAAATTTTTGTCAGTTTTGGCAAGTTTGGATATATTCAAGGTGTTTGAAATGTGTTTTGATCAATTTTGGGTATTTTGGCAAAATTTGGGAATTTTAGCCAAATTTGGGTCCCAAGGGTAGTTAGGTAATTTGGAGGTGCCTAGGGGCAAAAGACCAAGTTAGGCATTTCACATAGAATTGGATAGATATCCATTCTAAATGAGCCATGGATTAATGTATTGTGAAGATATGGTGTACCCTAGTTCAAAATCAACACCCAGGGTCAATTCTAAGGCCAAGTAATCCTATAGGAACTCCTCTTGAATCCTCTCACAATGATCTTACCTACTAAATGCTAGAGGTTAAAGTCAATATGTGGAACTTTAAGTTGAGTAAAGAGAAGAGTTTTGAATTTCTAATGATGAGGGTACCTTTTCTAATTTTCTAAGACTAGTCAATAGGAAAGTCCTATGGCTAGACCTAGGCTACTAAAGAAGTTTTCTAGACCTCAACCAAAAATGAGGTCACACTAAGGAATGATTTAGCTGATGTAGACATGTTTTGCTGTTGAAGATGGATGTACTGCTCACAATACTAGCTCTAAACTCCTCATCGTGGTGAGTTTAAATTTTAGAAGTGTCAAATTGTAGAGATTGACAAAGTCTTTGATATTGGTTCTCTTGAAAGCTATCTCATTGTTGGAAATCACTCTGTGCGGTAGACCAAAATGGTATACGATTTGGCTTTTGAAAAATTGTAGAACATGCTCTGCTATAGAACATGCTATTCTGTAACCTCTCGTAATGACACTACCTCTGTCCACTTAGAGAAGTAATCCATAGCAGCAAGAATAAATCTGTGTCCCTTAGAAGATGGAGGGTCTATCAGACCTATTTTGTTTATGCCTCAACACTCGAATGGCCATGAGACAACAGTTGGGTGTAGCACATTGGGAGGTTGGTGTAAGACCACCCCATACACTTGGCAAAGGTGGCATCTTCTAGTTGTATCCATGCAATCGAATATCATCGCTGACCAATAATATCTGAGTCTCTTGATCTTCATTTTCATTTTTGGCCCTGACTGGTGAGCACCACACAATCTGACATGTACTTCTTTGACAATATTATGTGCTTCGTCTTTGCTTAGACATCTCAACCACTTCTTATCAAATGATCTTCTGTAGAGGAAATCACCCACTAGAGCATGGCATAGCCCTTCTCGTGATGTGTTATGCCTAAGAATTATCTTCTCACAACTTTTCAATTTGCAAATATTCTATTAATGACTTACGCCAGTCCTTGTTGATGTCAACAACTGCAATCACCATCCCTTGTTCTTTTTTAAGCTTAAGTAGAATGTGGAGGTCGATCTGAGATAGAACCTGATGCCCTTGTACTGTAATGTCAATGAAATCCTCTGGTGAACATGCCAATTCTTTGGCAAGTTTTGCTAAAGCATCGACATGGGCATTATCTCCTTGAGGAATCCGGTAGAGAATCACACCAGGGATCTGTTTAAGCTGCTTCATTACGTATTGATGATATTCTGCTAGTCTTGGCTTTAAAATCTTATATTTTCTGGAAACTTGTTGAATCACGAGTTGTGAGTCGCTATAAATGACAATATATGTTATATCCTTTGAGATTGCCAATTCCAATCCAGTGATTAGTGCTTCATATTTTGCTTTGTTGTTGGTGCATGACTCTGTCAAGTGATAGGATAATCTCAACATGCCCTTATCTGGCGTGTTGAAAATTAGGCCAATTCCTGCTCTGCCCGATATAACTGTTTATGATCCTTTGTCTTTTCTGGCTGACGAAGCCCCATCAAAGTGCATCTCCCACTGCCAGGCACTGGATGACTCTACTTGTAGTTTCTGCTCATCTAACAATTCATTGTTGAGTGGGGACCCAGCTGAAAGTGGGTGTGTCACAAGAAAATCAACTAAAATCTGTCCCTTGATGGCTTAGAGGGGAACAAAAGTTATATCAAATTGCAATAAAATCATTGACCATCTTGCTAAACATCCGGAAAGTGTTGGTCGGGTCATCAAATATTGCAAGGGGTTAACTTTTGAAATTATGGTAATCTTATGAGAGAGCATGTAATTCCTAAGCTTTTGGGCAAGAAAAATCAAAGCTAGAAAATGCTTCTCAATGGGTGGATACTTTATCTCCGTCAGTACTAGACGGTCACTCAAGTAGTAGAGCGTGTTTTCCTTACCCTCGTCATTGACCTGAGCTAACAGAGCTTTGAGAGGGTCGTCTAAGGCCGCGGTGTAAAGTATCAATGATTTTCCCTAGATAGAGGCTACCAAAATAGGAGGTGTCATTAAATATTGCTTAACGTCCTTGAAGGCCCGTTGACATTTCTCTTCCCAAATGAATTTGACTACCTTTTTAATTATTGCCTAGAAGGGCTGACACATACCTGAGAGATTAGAAATAAAGTGTCCTAGATATGCCAACTTTCATTGAAAGGAGCGTAGTTGTTTCAAGGTTTTGGGAGGAGGCATTTTCAAGATTGCTTTAATCTTATCTGAGTTGATCTCGATTCCCTGATGACCGACAACAAATCCTAGAAATTTTCCATAGGTTATGCCGAAGGTGCATTTTAAGGGATTCATCTTGAGATTATATTGTCGTAATTGTCTGAACACGATCCTCAAATCGTATAAATGGTCTAGTTTATGTTTTTTATTTATGAAAAAATCATCCACGTAGCACTCCACTTGGTTGTGAATGAGGTCGTCAAAGATCTTTGTCATAGCTCGTTAATATGTTGCTCTGGCGTTCTTTAACTCAAGTGGCATCACAGTGTAGCAAAAGATCCCAATCGGTGGCCGTTGTCTGAAAAGCTGTAAGTTTTGCATCCTCTGAAGCCATTTTGATTTGGTTGTAACATGACTATCCGTTGATGAAAGCAAAAATCTCATGTGCCGATGCGATGTCCACCATTAATTCTGGTATCGGTAACGGGAACTCTTCCTTTGAACATGCCTTGTTTAAATCCCTGAAGTCGACACATACAAAGACTTGTCCATTCTTTTTCTTAACTGATACAATATTGACTAATCATGTGGGGGTATTGCTCTTCTCTTACAAAGTTAGTGTCTATTAATTGCTTTACCTTGGCAATGACTTGTTGCTCTATTTCGAGGTGCATTCTTCTAGAAGCTTGTTTTACTGGGGTCATATCTTTGTCCACCCTGAGTTTATTTACTGCAACCTCTAAAGATAGCCCTGACATTTCATCATAACTCTTGGGAAAACAATCCTTGAATTCTGATAATAGCTTGATTAGCTCTATAGATTCTTCTTCGTTAAGTAAAGAACTTATAAATGTTGGTCGGGACTATTCTTTAGTCCCGAGGTTGAACTCCTTCAATTCATCAGTAGTTGACTTAATTTATTCTTCAAACTTTGGCAGAGCATCATCCATTAACTGATCTTGAGATTCATCCTCTAAATCAAAGCAATCCTCTTCTGATTCACTAGTAACGACCATACAAAATTCTGAATCATTGACTGGTCCTACAATACCAAATCCGAGACCCTCTTTTGAGTTAAGAGTTCAACTTTTAACGTTCCACAATTTATGAAATACTTGTAACTTATCTTTTGGCATTTGCTTTGGCACATATCCCTGTTGAATTATCTTTTGTACACAAGCAAAAAAGTAACCAAAAGGTAATTCTATTAATTCATAAGAATCCTCTTCTAAATTTACATGATTTTCAGAACTAGTAGAATAGGAAGCATGGTAAAACTTGATCGGCTTTAAACCAATGCTACATACTTTCTTGACCTCTAAACTCTTGACCTTTTGAGGGTGGACATTCACATAGCGGTTGATCTGATCATACATCGTCTCATATTTGCTTTTCTCCACATCTTCCAAGGATATTTTGTACTGTTGTTTCTTCTATTTTATCATCATCATTTCCTCCTCGGAGCTTTCTTAATCAGGACTTTCCTCCATGTTGATGTTGATGGTTGGCCTAGTCCATTTAGCAATCATGTTGGTTCTTCCTCATTTACATTCCTGACCTCGATCTCGGGTGTATGGGCTAAGAGAACCTGTACCAACTTGCTGTGAAGAAACGATAGTAGATCATTGAAGTGGAGTTGAATGGCCTCCTCCTTGTGATTGTTCTGAATCTTCACTTTTATTTGTCACAACTTCACGATAAAAGACATTTTTCCTTAGAGGTACATAGTAGGTGGCATCTTCATGAATTTCAACTTCATGAACTGAAAATGCTTGTAAATCTCCCTTGATGCAGTGTTCTTGTTCTTTCTGGTAATACTTAATGCATTGGTGTAAGGATGACAAAACCATGTTGTGTTCATGAATTCACGGTCGACCAAGTAGAGCGTTGAAAGAGGTCTCAGCATCAATGGTATGGAATTTAACAATTATTACTAATTCTCTAACTTTCATAAGCAATGTAATTGATCCAAGGGTTCTTTCTCACTTTTGGTTGAATCTTCTTAACATTATTTTATTGGCTATAAGCTCTTGAGCTTCAATATCAAAATATGTCAATGTCCGTAGACTCATTAGATTGAGTGATGCTCCAGGATCTACCAAAACTCTAGATAACAGGAATCTGCTGATGTTAATGGAGATATAGAGCGATCGATTGTGGCCAGTAGTACCGAGCAACAGGGCTTCATCTGTGAAGGTTATCTTAGGCTGTTCCTTTAACGGACAAACTTCATCCAAGGATGTACTGGACAATTAAGTTAAGCAAATCTCTGGGACAAGAAAAGCTGTAACTAGAGACTCTCTCATCTCCTTTGACAGGATCAGAGCATTGTAAATGCTTAGTTTGGCTGACACCCTCCTAAGATTGATAACAAGTTGTAATCCACTTTATATAATCCTTACTTGGCTATGTGGTTCTTCCACTGGCGGAGGTTGAGGCAGCTCTTCTTGAGTTACTATTTATTTTTCTTTATCTACTGGAGTTGACTTGGAGGGTATCACTTTCCATCTCCTTAGATTTATCTCTATGATTTCTTCTTCTTGAGATGCTGTAGGAAAAATTTCTGGTGTCTTTTCTTCTTCATCTGAGAGATCCGACTTGATAGCAAGTGGTGCACCGTGACACTCAAGGATTGGCTCCTCAATCTTGGTGCTATCGTAACCGATATTATTGATGTCTTCTTCATTCTCGTTAATGGGTTCATCAGACTTGAGAACGATTTGAGGATCGATTTAAGAATCGAGATCAGAGTTAGATTGAGAAAATTCAGTTATGTTATCAATAGAAATAGTTAAAAAGTATTCAAAATCATAATCATTATATTCATAATACCCCGGTGGGGCAAAAAGATAATCATACATGGTCATGGGTTGGAGGATTTTCTTCCACGAATCTGAGGCAACCAATCTAAGAGTGGCAGCCCCTATCTTAACCCCCATGCTATCGATCTTCACGACGTCTATATTCTCTTTCTCTTCTTATTGCGGTGGTTTCTCTGGTAAAATCTCCATCTTAAGCTGAGCAGGCTGTAGACTCTGAAAGGTTGTCTGTGTTGAAGCAGTCTGAATCTGATCCAGTATCTTTTTGGGATTACTTGCTCCAAACTATACTCCATCCATCTTTCTCTGAATATGGATCTATCAAAGCGATTGACTCGGTCGAAATCATATTTACAAAACCTTTTTCAGGTTGTCTTAAATATTCCTTCGTGATTGTTATGTTCCCTTTCTTAAGATTTCTCTCGAGCCAATTCTTGAAGACGAAACATTCCTCTATAGTATGTTCAAGAGATATGTGGTATGAGCAATAATTGGGCTGATCTTTCTTGTTGACTTCCTCTGGTTTCCTTGGATCTGCTAATTTAAACTCAGACTTCTTCATTAGACTTCTGAACATTTTAGATACAACTTAATCTTTGAAGGAATATACCATGCTCTTCCGTTATAAAAGGGTCAGACCCTTTTTATTCTCTATTCGGTATGATCCTCCCTAGTGTGACTGTTGGCTAAGCTGACCATACTGCTGTGTTCGTTGCTACTTGCTATGCTGTTACGACGACTATGAATTTTGATGAGAATACTCCGCTTGAATCTTCATTGGTTGCTTTCCCTTATCAACTGTTTGCACTGTTCTAGACTTCTTCTTGAATATCCTGGTTGTACTGGACTTCTCGACCTTCTCCTGAGAACCCATATGCTTGACTTCTTCTTGCAAATTGCTAGCTTTGCTGAGTCACTTCTCAAAGGACTTAATGGTCCTTAAGCATGAAAGCTATTGGCCCATGCTATATTGGCCCATGGATGCTTTTGAGTAGAATCTCAATTGCATGATGTTCCTGTAGCTGAGGTTCACATTTCATGCTAAGGTTTCTCCACCTCAAAATATAATTCACTAAAGTTTCATTAGGTTTTTGTCTTTCTATCAAGATATCTCCAAGAGAAACATGATGTTGTACTCTGACAAATCTTTTTACGAACAGATGTTCTAACTCGACATTGGGAAACTCGACATGCCAATCAAATGCCATCCTTGATAAGCTGTTGACAAACTAATGGAAAATCAACGCTTCATTACATCAAGTATTGCCACAACTGGCTTGGAAATCTGCTATATGTTGTCTAGGATTTCTAGTCCGTGCAAATATCTTAAAGTTTGGTGACACAAAACCCTTAGGGTAGGGTACGACATCAAATACCTCTGAGTAAGGTTTACCCTTTAAAATCAATGTATCATCCTCAGATTGGGCTATGTCCTATCGAACTTGTTCGACCATTTGTTTAAATTCCTTCTCTTGTATGATGCTTTGGACAGAGTCCTTCTTTTGTTGATCATTTCTGTTATCCAAGGCAACTTTGCTCCTTTCATTTGTAATATGATAATATATGGTTGGTTGAACTCTGGAGAAGCTAATTGTTGTGGTTGAGACTGTCCATGAATTATAGCCATGGTAGCCATGGTAGTGGCCATCTCTTCCATCTTTTTCTCCATTTGGTTGATTTGCTCATCCCTTTGTAGAGAAACCCTATGAAATCATCTACAACGTTCCCTTAAACAAGAGGTTGGGCGCTGTGTGCATATGCAATAGCTCTAGTTTCGATGACATGAATATCCACTAAGTATTCATCGAGATAGTCGTTAAAGTCAAAATCATCATCATCATCATCAATGGAAACTCCATGTTCTTGAGCTAACTCAGAAATCTTTACCCTTAGTTTCTTAACCTTTTCTTCAATTATTGATTCTTGTATCATCTTGAGATCTAGCTGACTCTACTGAACATCCACCATTTGTTCATCCATCTCGCTAGCAATAGCTGCAATGATGTCAGATACTTCAGACGCATTACTTCATTCCAAGAACCTGCCCTACTGGCTCACTAAACCGTATTGGTACGATAACCTTAGGTACCCATACCTTTTCTTTGATGGTGATGTCTTGAGATAGGGTGTCTTAATAGAGGCATTGACATGTTGGAGAGAGGTATGCTCCCCATGGTGCATACCAGGTATAGTACCGGGTAATCTCTTCATCTTTTCCTTTGTAACTTTAGAAACATCCTTGTAACTGGTGATTGGTAGAATTCTCAGACCCATATATGACTTAATCGGTCGACGACCTGTAGGTCTTAGAGTAACGATGGTAGAATCAGTGGTGATGACGGTAGTATCAACTCTGCTTCCCAGGCGGAACTTGACAGGAATGCAAGCATACAAAGTTTCTGTTGCTCTTTGAGATCGTCTAGCAGATTTAACATCTCTTAGAATTTCTCTCTTCATGTGAGGGGACACTGCACATCCCACTCGTTTAAGTAATTCGCTGACTGAACAACCCTCTTTGGTAGCTGGTCTCTGGAATGCTATACTGACTTGGGTAATAGGAGCATATTTCTTCCTCTCCCCACCGTGTTCATGAGATAACAGTAAAGTAGTAGCATTCTTCTAGATATTTTTGTACCCATTGATGTATAATAGAGGATGGAACTTGCTCCATCGCGGAAGAGGATAAGTCTCCAGCAATCCTAGTTCCTCTTGATGAGGAATTTCATCAACAGACACATCTTCAAAAATCTCGGCTTTTGCAGCCTTTTGGATCTTTTGACTGCGGTTTCTTCTTTGTGACCGAGTTAATGGTGTAGTTCTTGAACTTGACCTAATTTCAAACACTAATGGCGAGACGGTGAATCCTTCAGTTGTATCTTCAATGATCATGACCTCTTTTCCCTTGAAGAAATGAGAACAACAGGATTAGCAGGTGCTGGGGCGGTAGTCTTTACCTTCTTGTTAGAAGGGAAATCCTGGGGTTAGTTCAGGTTGAACTCAATAGACAGCTCTTGAACTTTTGGAGCAGCAACTTTCATTATGACAAAGGGAGACTTTCTGAGCATGACTTCCATTTCATCAAATTTGGATCCAAACTTGATTGTGGGAGCGACATTGCAGGCATCACAGCTTGTCGGCAGGTTGCAAGAGAAAGTGAACGTAGGGAACGTCATTGTAGCAGCTTCAAAAAGAATGTCTAGGGTTAGTTATCTGGCCAATACCTTGTAACTTTAGTGTGAACACTAAAAATTAACAAAGGTCGCTTTGTAGACTGGGAAAATTTTTATTTAATTTTAGTTTGTGAAGATTCAAAAATTTAATAAAAATATTTTGAAAGTGGAAGGATTTAATTAATTAAATAAGAAAGGTTAAAGAGCAAGTGCAAAACAAAAAAAACTTGATTTAAGTTGCAAAATAACAAACCAAATCCGAAAAGAGATGAAAAGGAAAGTCTTAGGACCCAGTGCGGGCCAAACGTCACAACACATATTGCCCAGTCAGAACTAGTCAACAAACACGCCTATTGGGGGTCCGAACCCACACAAAGCACACAAAGATTAATGAACTCTTAAACCTCTCAGTTCAATGTGACCTCTTAACCCTCTCAGTTCAGGGGTGATTGAACAGACGGTCCTGAAGTCCAAAAGAGCTGACTGTACTTACCCTAGAAACAAATGGATGAAGCATGTCAATGAAAGAGGGGTAATTTGGTCCATAAGGGACATGGACACTTTAATGGTGTATGAAGATAATATTCCCTGATTCAAATGGAGAGAAAAGTTTTTCCCCAGCGGAGTCGCCATAAGCTGTCATCACAATTTTTTTTGGAGGGGGGTCCTGTGGAAGTTGTTGGTCGCCGGAATCGAAATCCCATCGCCCGCTTCGGAGGGACATTTAATTTAAATATATATTTAATTTTAGAAAAATATGAAAACAAACTGATCCCATATCTTTCATAGTTTAAATGAAAGAGCGTCACACCTTAAGCTATGTTTCCATCTCGAAAGATAGACACATGGCTTGAAGGTGAGGCTCAATAAAATAAACTAAGAAATGTATGACATCCGTTTGATCTGCAAAATCATTTTATTATAAGCCGACAAGTTCCCCTTTTAAATATGAAAAATTAAATAGAGTTTATATTAAGTTGGGTTTAAAAAAGCTTTCTATAAGGGCAAGCCCCTATAGTTAAATCTTAGATAACCGAAGTCACCTAAGAAATCTCTCGATAAGAATCAAAAGGATATTATCTTCAAGAAGTTCAAAGGATAGGACTTTTCAATGAGATCAGACAAAGATGTGTGAAACGAGAATGTGACAAATTTGGAACATTTTATTTTTTTGGAATTTAAAGGAGGAAGAACTAGGGGATGTCACAGATCCTGAGGAGAACCTCGGTGACTTCCCAGTCTACCGTATGGTTTAGTTTCAATTTAAAGGAGAAATATTTAAGTGTTTCATCTGGAAGATATGAGGATTTAGGTCGTGACAAATGACAACCTCAGAAACTTAAAATAGGTTAGGGCTTATATTGTATAGCAGAGCCATACAAGGCCTAAAGAAAAGTTGAGGATTTATGTCACACTAGGCGAACAACCTTAAAGTCTTATGACTTGTTATTTAATTCTAAGGAATGGTTTAGCTGGTGTTGACATGTTTTGCTGTTGAAGACGGTCGTGCTGCCCACAATGCTAGCTCCAAGCTCCTTGTCGTGGTGAGTTTAAGTTTTAGAAGTGTCAAATTGTAGAGATTGAGAGAAGTATCAGGTTCATAGGACAGGTTTTCTAGTGTGTCAAGTTCTGATGTCAAATCAAGTGTTTCCGAAGGTCATCATTATTTAAATTTTGCAAAAGGGGGGGGGGGGGGGGTTAAAGTTGATTAGAGAGATACGAGTTAGGATCCTATGGTTCCCTCGTTTCGGTATCCTTATTTTGTTTTAAACTTACTTATCTTAAATGAGTTATGAAAATCATTTAATCTCGTTAGCAACCATGGGTTACCTCCTCCGAGGGACTCCCGTAAATTTAAAAGGACGTTTTAAATTTAGTGAAATTTCAAAGGATTTATGGTTATATTTTAAATAGTTTGTTTTAGGTTTTGAAAATGTTGATTAATTTTTGAAAAGTTGTTTTAATTTGCAAGTAAAGGAAAGTACTCAACTAGACAGTTATAATATTGCAGAAAAATTAAAACAAGAGTAGTTAAAGGTGTAACTAGCAAACCCCAAGTTATGACTTATTGAGTCCCGAAAGATCTTAATGGATGATTTTAGAACAAACTATAGCATGTCCAATTTGTCCTTCAGAATATTCAAGAGATTTCAAAGTATTCAGGGGATGACCCCGGACTGCTTTTAAGATCTCTTAAAAAATTCGAGTTTGTTTTGAACTTATCATATTGTTCCATTAATCATCTCAGGACAAATTAAAATTAATCCATTACCCGGTGAACTTTAGCATTTTAACTATCCCAAGGACAAGGTACTCAATTAATCAATTGATATTTCACTTAAGGGTTATGTAGGTGAATGCCCCTAAGTCAAGTTTAAGTTATTAAATATTTTGTACCCACAACTAAAGTTAGACTTGTGGTGTTTAGAGGTGTTTATCATTAACAACTTTATTTTCTAAATCTCATCAAACAAGTTTTAAAATCGAGCCTAGATCACTACCAAGCCCCTTAATGAATCTAATCAGAGAAAGATTGGCGAATGATTAGCAAGTGTTAGAATATTAATTTAGGTGATATGGATTCTGATTAAAAGAATTCAGATCATCATTAATTGTGGGCTTAATCATAAGTGGAACATCCTCTCCCTAATTTAAGCCCATCACTTGGAAACGATTTGATTTTGATTAGCTTCCAAATTCTGATAATTTAGAAAATTTATAATTTTATTCTAATAATGGGAAGGTGGCAAGTTGGTTTCTACCTCTTGCCCATTATGTTTCAATCATCCAAACATATTCATTTGAATCAAAATTGCCCATTTTCCCTTTGGATTAATGCTAAATTTTGATTAAGGAACCAAAATCCAAAATGACCACTTTACCCTTGGGGCTCTTCACCTCATAACTCATTAAGCACCACTCAAATGACGTAAGAGATTTTAGAGTACCCTATCCATAGAGTAATTAAAACATCAGGGGTGAAAATGTGGTTTTTTCAATTTTTAACTTAAATAATTATTTTAACTTAATAAAGAATTTTTTAAAATTAATTTTTTTAATCAGCCAAAATAAAGACTTTGGTTTATGAAAAAAAAATTATTTGAGGTTTCATTAGGTCAGCGAAAAACTTAGACAAAATTCCATGATTTTTTTTAATTAAATTTTAATTTAATTTTATAATTATTTATTGATTTTTATGATTTAATTTGAATGGAAAAGACATTTTATTTATAAAAAAATTTGTTATTAAATTTTTTATTTTTTATATTTAATATTTTTATTAAACCTCTGTGAGTCCAAAGAACTCAGAGAAACAAATTTAATATTTTTATGATTTTTAATTTATTTATTATAATTATATTAATGAGAAAATAGAAAAATTCATTTTAACCCTTTAAAAATTTATTTTTAACTTAGAAAAAAATTAGAAAAATATTTTAATGAATCCTAAGTGATCAGGTAACCATTTGAAATATTTTGAAATATTTTTGTATTTTAGAATTTTTAAATTATTTTTAATTCAAAATAAAGCTCAAAAAATCAAATTTTTTTATCAAAAAATTCTCTTATTTTAGCTAAGTGCTCCTGATCACAAGGAACTCAGAAAAGCATTTTACATCATTTTTCTAAGTGCATTTAATTTAATATATTTACTTTTGTGAAAAAATGCAATATTTCTTCGAAAATCAACTTTAGTGCTTAAACTTAATAAAATAATTTTCAATTTTTTACAGTGGGTTAACATGATTTTTACACACAATGTGGAATTGATTTTGTTGATTTTTTATTAATATTTAATTTACATAGATTAATACAAGATATATTCATTTAATTAAATATAGAAATTTACAAAATTATTCAAACCATCATGACATTTTTCCTAAGCTTTTGTGACCACAAGAAACCTACTAAAATTTTTCCCATAATTTTCCAAGTGGTATTTTGATTTATAAAATTAAAATAAACCAAAATAACTATACTACCTTGAAAATTAGGTAGAAGCAGAGAGATGTTCTCTGACCTTAGAAAAATCAGAGAACATAGCCCCTATCATAAGAAATGAAACCTAAAATTTCAAGCCACGGTGAGCAATGCTTAATCATAATGAATTAAAATACTTGAGAGAGTGTTTAATTGATTAAAAATTAAAGAGTCAACAATATTTTCATTTTTATTCCAAGTTATTTTCCTCTGTTCACTGAGCAAGAGTGTAATTTTATTTTATTTTTATAATTTTTCTACACAAAGATATGCATTTTTGAAGTTATGGCATTTAAATAAATCCACGAAATCTTAAACCAGTCAACGCCACCTCATCCTATGGCGCATCGAGCTTTACACACGGTGCTCTGCAATTCAACTTTGCAAGCTACCCAGCTCCATGCATCCCACAATTCACATATCATCTCCTTGTCCGACTCCATTGTGACCGTCCATGGAAAAAACGCGTGATCGGACGACATCCGTTCATCATTCCTTAATGATTTCACCCATAAACTGTCCGCACTAAAACCTTAAGATCTTTGTTTAGACTCAACCAAATTGCATGGGGTTTGTTTCTAAACCTTCATCTACTCTAGATGCATCTATCTATATGGTTAATGAAGCATGAAATCAAGCCATTAAACAAGAAGAATCAAAATAAGCTCGATTTAGGGTTGAGGATCAATACCTTTGTCTGAAAAGGGAGGCCTCAATCAGATGGTTGTAACAGCTTTGATTAGGTCCAACGAACCTCCAGATGAGTTCTCAGGGAATGATGAATTGTCTAGCTATGATTTCTATCAAGCTCAATTTCAGGTGTTAGTCTAAAGCTATGTTAGAGGCTGTTTAGGATGGGGCTTTTGTGGGGAATCAAATCCTCTTGCTTTGGTGATGGTGTGGGCACAGTTAATTAGAGTTTAGTGGATTGTGGAGGTGTGGAGAAATCTATCCTGGTTTGAGCTAAAATTTTGAGCTCAAAATTGGGCTCTCACAGAGGGAAAATGGTGGGCTTGAGCTAGAAGTTCTTGGAGAGTCTTTGGTAAGATTTTGGCAGAGTTCCCTCAAGGATTTTGATGTTCTCCCTTTTGGTCATGATGAGCTTCCTTTACAACCATGGCTGCCTGGTGGAGCTCAGGGCTGGGAATTGGGTGCTAAAGCTTGCTGAGGTGGAGGGAAGAAAGGCTCTAGTAACCAATTGGAGTGAGCCAAGTCAGGGAGGTTTAGTTTTGGGTTTGTTTAGTTTTGGGTTTTGGCCATTTGGGGCTCCCTTGGGCTGGCTGTTTCTGGTGACTAAGGTGGTGGATGGCCAGGGTTCAGTCATTTCTTGGCTCAGGGAAGTCAGGGGGTGGCTATTGATGGTTAACCCCTAATGGTATAGCATGATGGAAGAGATATTTCAAGATTAGGCCAAAAATGGGATGAAATCCCTTAAATTAGGAGACCAATGGTCCATACATACTCTATGATGGGCTAGGTGAGTCTAGCCTGGTCACTAGGATGTACTTGATGGCTGTAGACGCTTTGCCTTGGCTAAGTCAATTTTGGTGCATGGG
The DNA here is from genome assembly GCF_001263595.1 of Phalaenopsis equestris. Lineage (NCBI taxonomy): Eukaryota > Viridiplantae > Streptophyta > Magnoliopsida > Asparagales > Orchidaceae > Phalaenopsis > Phalaenopsis equestris. The sequence goes on from NW_018164567.1 coordinate 1,431,717, forward strand.
TTCAATTTGAGTGTAATTGGCTTGAGGTTGGGTTTGGGTTATGCTAGCCATGACATTGGAATTAATTTATTGAACAACTTGGTGTAGATGATTGTCATAAAGAGTTTAGAAAAGATTTGAAGTGATATTGAATTGATTTGATGGGTCAATTTGAAGAATTTTGAGTAGTTTATCAATTTGGGGATGTCAGGTTAGACTTGGGTTTAGGTTAGTCTAAATTTGGGATAAGTCCAAATTGATGGTTCAAAATGGTCAATGGGTATGTTATAAAGAGATCTCAACATCAATTGGGTGTCAATTTTGGGGTTATGGCATTCAATTTGGTGGAATTTGGGCACATGGCTAAATTGGGAAAAATTTGGGGATTTTAGATTTAAGTTAAAATTGAGTGAAATTGAAGCTTGAACAAGGCCAATTGAGGGTGTGTAAGAATGTTATAAAGGGTTTGAGATTCAAATTGGAGCAAGTGAGTGGGCTATAGGGTTCAATTGGGTGATATTAGGCCATATAGTCAAAATTAGGGATTTTGGTTTGGATTGAAATTGGGTTCACAATGTGAGTCAATTGGACTTGGGTTTGGTTTGAACTGAGTTTCTTCATGATGAATTTGAATTTAGAATTGAAATTAGGGAAGATTAAGTCAAATTGATGGCCATGTGGGGTGAATTTGGGGAAATTAGGCCTATAAAAGAAAATTTGGGATTTTTTGTCAAAGTGGGTCAAATTGATCAAATTGAGTTCAATTGAAGGGAGTTCAATTGAAATTGATTTTGGGGACATTTGAAATGATTTTGAAGGTTTTGGGAAAGTTTGGACCACAAAGGGTATTTTGGGAAACTTTGGGCCACCAAGGGTATTTTGGCAATTTTGGGAGGTTTTGGGCAATTTCGGTAGTTTCAAATGGTTTGAGATGATTTTTGAACAAATTTAGGTATTTCTGGTGAAATTTGGATATTTGGTCAAACTTAGGGTTTGGGGGTGTTTTGGTAAATTGGGTAAATTTGTGGGGCAAAAAATTGGGTAGATTTGGGGGCAAAAAAGTTTACTATTTTGGTGAAAGTGAGGTGCCAACCACCCTATTTAAGCCATGGGCCAATGAAATCTCCATTTGGGTCCTCTATGTACTGGTTTTATCTAAACCATAACCTAGGGCTAGTGGTTCTAGGGGACCATCTACATGAGTCTCTCAAAAGATCAAGGGATCAAAGTCAACAAGTTTGGGTTTAGGGTTGTGAGTGGGATGTAATGTGCAAGTGAGTGACAGTGTATGCACCAACTCAAGACCAACACCCAAACTTGAGTTGTCAACCAATTCTATGGGGACTCACCCTGAGCTCCCCCACATTGACCTACCTACTAAGTGCTAGAGATTAGGACCAATATGTGGAACTTAAAGTTGAGTAAAGAAGAGTTTAGAATTTCTAATGGTGAGAGTTCCTTTTCTAATCCTCTAGGAATAGTGAAGTGGAAAGTCCTATGACTATACCCTAGGCTACTAAAGAGAAACTAGAACTCAACCAAAAGTGAGGTCAACAAAGACGTCACACCTGATTTTAGTTAAATTTATTAATGTGAAATTCAGAAATTTTGTTTGAGGATTCATTCAATTTGTTTTAAGAATTCATGCTCACAAACACCTGTTTAATGAGTAAGAAGGAAATTTCAAAAAGGCAATATTGAAAGACACTCAGATCCATTTTATTATTATTTTCCCAGTTTATAAATGTGTCATTATTTTTTATGTTGCATAATATTTTTTCAAGTATTGCTCATTGATTGAGGGTAAAACTCTTTCTCCTTGACTATCGACCAACTGATAGGATCCTCCCAAATATGTCTTTTCAACTACATACGGGCCCTCCCACATCGATTTGAATTTTCCACTTATTTTTCGATGAGCAAAGATATGTCTTCGAATTACTAAGATCAAGTCCCATATTTGAAATGTCTTAGGGCAAACCAATTTGTCATGTGCCTGTATCATTTATGCTTGATATAATTTGATATTTTGTTGAGCTTGTAGACGCTTGCCTTCTAAGCTTTCATGTTCTTTGAGTTGTAGTTTTTTCTTCTTTAATTATCTTGTTTGCAGCAGTAATCCTAAGAGAAGGAATTTTCATTGCAAGTGGAAACACGGCTTCAGACCATATACCAAAGTAAACGGTGTTAACGATGTCAGTGTTCAGTATGTAGTACGATAGGCCCATAGAGCTTCTATGAATCATTCATGTCATTGTCTCAGACTGTTAATCAACATCTTTTTTAAAATTTGGACTAGTGTTTTGTTGAAAGCGTCATCCAAATCATTGGCTTTAGGGTAGTAAATTGTTGAATATCTCCAGTGTATTCCATGTCTTTGGATGAAGTTGTTCATTTTTGTATTTTTGAAGGCTAGTCTGTTGTCCGATTACAAAATGGAACTGTTTGCAGATAATCATCCAGTTTGCAAATATTGAATAATTGGTTGTCACTAATCATCCTCTTCTTTATCGATTAGTGTCACTATTGTCTCTTCAATAATTTTATTGAGACTATCACTGTCAACTTGGGAGAGAACTCGTCGCCCTCTTATGGAAATTGGAATGTCATCCTCTTCTAGACAAGAAAATGCTTTTGCAAGTTTAGCTAAAGCATCTGCTAGAGTGTTGTCTCGTCTCAGAATTAGGAAAATTATTACATTTGGAATTTTTGAAGCAATTTCAGAGTGTAACAGAAATAATGTTCAATTCATGGTTTTAATGTTCTGTATTTTCCTGCGATTTGATTGATGATCAATTGAGACTCTTCAGAGATGTTGATATTTTTTACTTCCATTAGTATTGTCAGTTTTAAACTAGTTATGAGTTCTTCATACTCAGCTTCATTGTTTGTTCATGGCTTCGTCAAATGATAGGAAAACGACATCATTTCTTTATATGGAGTGATGAAAATTAACCTACTCCTACCTTATCAGGTATAACTACCTGTCTATCTTTATCTTTTCCAGTAGATGAAGCTCCATCAAAATATAATTCCCATCTTTCCATGTCATAATATTTTATTTTGTAATACTTGATCATTAGGAAAATCATCATTAAGAGGAGACTCTATTGGTATACGGTGTATTGTTAAGAAGTCTGATAAAATTTATCTTTTGACAGCGCGTAGCGGTACAAATGTTATGTCAAATTAGAGTAATATCATTACCCATCATACTAATTTTCCATAAAGTGTTGGTCGAGTCATTAGATGTTGCAAAGGGTTAACTCTTGAGATAAGAGTTACCTTACGAGATAACATATAGTGTCTTAAATTTTGAACTACAAAGATCAAAGCTAAGCTATCCTTCTCAATTGCAGGATATCATATTTCAGTTGGGACCGAACAACATTTTAAATAGTATAATACATTTTCTTTACTCTCATCATTAACTTGAGCAAGTAATGCTCTGAGAGAATTGTTTAATGTCGTAGTATAAAGGATTAGGGTCTTCCTAATGCAGAGTCTGCTAGAATAGGAGGTGTCGTCAAATATTGTTTGATATTTTCAAAGGCTTGTTGGCATTTTTCACCCTATATAAATTTGGTATCTTTTTTGGTTAAGGTAGTGAGAGGTTGACACCTACTTGATAGATTGGAAATGAAATGTCAGATATATGTTAATTTTCCTTGGAAAGATCATAATTGAGTTAGATTTTTTAGAGGAGGCATGTTTAGAATGGCTTCAATTTTGAGGGGGTCAATTTCAATCCCACGATGTCGAACAACAAATCCTAAAAACTTCCCTGAGGTGACACCAAAGGCACACTTTAAAGGATTCATTTTAAAATTAAATTGTCATAATTTTTGGAAGATGATTGTCAAATTGTACACATGATCATCTTTTTATTTACTATTGACAACCAAGTCATCCACATAACATTCAACTTGATTGTGGATAAGTTTGTCAAAAATTTGTGTCATAACTCTTTGATAGGTAGCACCAGCATTCTTTAATCCGAACGACATTACTCTATAGTAGTATACTCTGATGGGTGTTCTGAAAGTTGTATTTGGTTTATCTTTTGGAGACATTTTGATTTGATTGTATCCCGACGATCCATCCATAAAGGAGAATATTGCATGTGTAGATGGAATGTCAACCATTAGCTCTAGATATGTTAAAGGAATATCATCCTTTGGACAAGCCTTGTTTAGATCTCTAAAATCTACACATACTCAAATTTGACCGTTTTTCTTTTTTACTAGCACTATGTCAGCCAGCCGTGTTGAGTATTTTTCTTCTAGGATAAATCCGGTCTCGATAGTTTCTTAACTTCAATAATGACTTGTTGTTCGATTTCAACATGCATCCTTCTTGGAGCTTGTTTAAAAGGAATTGTAGTTTAGTTTATCCCAAGTTTATGGACTGTGACTTATGGAGTGAGTCCAGACATTTTGTCATAACTTCAAGCAAAGCAGTCTTTGTATTCTTTCGACAAGTGAACTATTTCATTTGCTACAATGTCATTACGGAACAAACTAATAAAAGTTAGTTTTAGATTTTCTTCCATTCCTAAATTTATTTTATTTAGTTCATCGACTATCGATTTATTTTCTTCTTCAAGTTATGACAGTGCATCTGTGATTGTAAGATCAGATGTTTGCTCAGAATCAATTCCTTTGGTGACAACTAGGTGAAATTCTATGTCATCTAGAAGTTCTAGGGTACCAAACCTAATACCTTCTTTAGAATTAGGATTTTGTTTACTATTATTCCACAATTCTTCAAAAAGACAAGATTGGTCTAATGAACATTGTTTAGACATCAAACCATTTTGAATAAGTTTTCGAACACACAGAGAATAAAATTCAAAAGGGATTTTCCTTGATTTCATAAGATTTTCTTCTTTTAGTTTTACATTTGTCTCGGAACTAGAAGCAGTAGAACCGAGTCAAAATTTTATAGGTTTTCTATCCACATCATAAAATTCTTTGACCACTAAATTCCAATTTTTTTATGGAGAAATTGGGGTTAGGGTCATATCATGTATATAGTGATTAATTCCTTGATACATAGACTCAAAAAATTTTTCTTTATCTTCTTCTTCAAGAGATATCTTGATTTGTGGTACTTTTGAAATTACCAATGTTGTCTTTCCTTTTTCTTTTTCTTTTCAGAGTCTAGACAAATCTTGAACTTTGATGGTTTCTTCATGTCAATTGTTGGATTCTTTTTCTCTCGTCCCGTCCCTGATCTGGACCTCGTATGCGAGTCTGATGAGAGTTTTTATCCTTCGTGGGTGTTGAACAAAAATCTCCATCAACTTGTTTTTCTTTATAGTGATCTTTTTCACTCATGTTCTTCTCTTTATCTTTTTCTTCTATATTTATTACTACATCTCTAGGAAATATCGTTTTCTCTTTAGAGCGTAGTATACAACATCTTCATATACACCGATTTCATGGATTGAGAATGGTTTTAGATCTCCTATAATAAAACACTCTTGTCCTTTTTGTAGATACTTATTGCATTAATGTAATGAAGAGGGGACCATCTTATGCTAATGGAGCCATGGTCTATCAAGTATGGCATTAAAAGAAGTTTCAGAGTCGATGACATGGAATTTTGTCATTTTCACCAAATTTTCCATCTTCAAAAGCAACGTTATTGATCCAACAACTCATTATCCCTGTTGGTTGAATCCTCGTAACATCATTTTATCTCTCGTTAGTTGACAAGCGTCAATATTTAAATATGTGAGAGTTCACAGGTTCATAATGTTAATTGAGGCACCGGGATCAATAAGTACTCTCGGAAGTGTAGTGTCATTAATATTCAGTGTGATGTATTATGGACGATTATGTTCGGTTATACCGAGCAACAAGTCATTGTCAGAGAAAGTTATTTTGGTCTGTTCTTCCAATGAATTAGCCTCATTTGAAGAAATACTAGCGAGTTGAACTAAAAAAATTTTTGTATCTAAAAGAGATTTTATGAGTGACTCCCTCATTTTTTTGGAAAGGATATGGTCATCATAGATGCTCAACTTTGCTGGTAGTTTTCTTAAATGGGCTAATACATTATTGTCCACCTTTTTATGGGAACTGTCCTTGTTACCTTCAGATAATTGTTCTTGTACTAGAGGAATGGTTGTTTCTTTTGGTTTTTCTATTGGTTTTTTTTTTTTTTTTGGAGTCATCCTTGGAGGTAGTACTCTTCTACTTCACAAGTTGACTTCAATTATTTCTTCTGGTGTATCATTTAAATCTTTTTCCTTTGAGTTATAGAGTTCCAATTCAATGGAAATAGGTATTCCCTGTAATTCAAGTGTAACAGTGTCATCTCTGTTTTTACTATTATTAAAGTTATTGTTGTCTTGATTGCCATTAGACTTATCGAGATTGTGTACGATTTGAGTATCATCTACAGGATCGAAAATGGATTGTTCATTTTCACGGGTAGTATAAAAAATAGACAAGATCCAAGCAGAACTGGAAGTATTATTATTCACAGTAGAGATAAATAAAAAGCCATACAAATTTAATGACTCGATGGATTTCCTCCCTTCGTCTGAGACAACTATTCTAGTAGAGTGTGGAGGAATATGGGAAGTGGAAGATACAAAAGGAACAATAACCCCTATGTCTAAAAGTCCTCTAACCATTTTTAACATTTATTTTTCTTTTTTCTTTTCTTTCTTAGATGATAATGTTGTCGGTGTTGAATCTTAAGTGTTTTGAAAGTCCGCAAAAGACTTCTCAAGAGATTTTCCTTAAGCAATAATTTTGTTGTCATCATTGTTGAAAGGATTGCTAGGAATAAGTTTATCAGCCAAAAGCATATTAACTTAACCTTTTTTTAGGTTCTTTTAGATATTCTTTCAAGATCACTATATTACCATCTTTGAAGATATGTTCCAACCAATCTTTGAAGATAAAACATTCTTTGATTTTATGTCTAAGCATCCTATGGTAAGGACAGTAATTGGGATTATCTTTCATATCAACTTCTTCCGGTCTTTTATTTTTTGGCAATTTGAATTCTGACACTTTCAACAAGCTACAGAATATCTTTCCAATAGCTTATGTTTTGAATGGATATTCTTTGTTTATTCTTTCAGACATTGAATTCTTGTCTGTCGATGATGGGATTGATTGTTGAAATTGCAGTTGTGAAGATGACTGTGGTTATAGTTGATTTATATTTTGTCATTGCTTCTATTGCTCGAGTTTCACTTGCATTACTTGCTTACCCTTTTCTATTTCCATAACATTTCTTGATTTCTTTTTAAATGTCTTAACTGGGTTTGTCTTCTCTGCCTTTTCTATTATTCTCATGTGCTTATCTTCCTCTTGAAGGTTGACAGCTTTGCTGAGTAGTTTTTTCAAATGTCTTTATTGTAAATCCTTTAAGCATGAATGCTATAGGACCGTGGATATTTTGAGCAGAATTTCAACTTCATGTTGTTCCTGAAGTTGTGGTTCACATTTCTTGCTGTGATTTCTCTAGCGTAAAATATAATCCACAAGAGTTTCCTCTAGCTTTTGTTTCTCCACCACTAAATCTCCATCCGTTATATGATGTTGTGCTTCGGTGAATCGTTGGTTGAAAAGATTCTTGAGTTCAACAAATGTTTTAACAGAACTATTGGGAAGTTCTGCATACCAGTCAAAAGAAACTCTTGTAAGGCTGTTGACGAATTGACAAAATAGAAGAGTATCACTTCCTTCTACGTTGCAATAGCTTGCTCTAAAATGTGCTAGATGTTGATGAGGGTTACCAGTTTCCTGAAACATCTTAAAGAGAGGTGGAACAAAACCTTTAGGATATTAGAAAAAATTAAATTCCTCTGGATAGGGTCTACCCTTTGGAATTAATGATCTGATCCTAACCCGAGCCATTGTTTTTTTTTTATTTTTTGTTCCATAAGTTGCATAATTTTTTTTTAGGATGTCTCTTTGAGTGGAATCTTTTTGTTTTGAGTGCATTCCTTAAACTATATTGGTTCTCTTTTGTCTTTGAGAATATTTTTTGCTTCAGGTTTAATGATTTCAATGGCTAGTAGAGTAGTTGTTTGTGGTGGATTTTGTAAAGCTGTCCTCATTTCCTTAATCTTTTGTTCAAGATGATTAATTTGCTCATCTAGTTGTTGAATGATTGTTCTTAATCCTTCTGTAATGTTTTCTTTGGCTGGTGGAGGTAGTTCTCATGTTAAGGAAGTAGCTCGTGTCTCTACCATGTTTATTTTTGCATTATCTTTACTCGGGATTTAGAGAATTTTTGTTTCTCCATGTTGATAATTATTTGATGTCAGCTTTTAAAATTTTTTCAATCTTTCCTCAAATGACTTAGCAGAATGTTTTTCACAAATATTTTTTGAGAAATGTCCATAGATGTGTTCACAACATCATAAATTCCTTCCGATATCTCAAGTGTCCATACATTTCTCTTGAGTATGGGAAGAGATGTTATAGAAAGTGTATCATTATGCTGTGAATAAGAATGATCCCCAACTTATAACATTTGCACAAGAGCTTTCATTTTAGTAGATGTCTCTTATGCCTCTAAGATTAATTCAACATGGCTTGTTCTATCTTTTGAGATAGTTATATCTTCTACTTTTGGCTCTAAATGAAGTTTAACATGTACCCGACTATATTGACTTTCCAATGGGAATTGTTGGTTCACTTCTTGATAAGTAGAATTTTATTGTGCAAGAAGTTTTCTTTTCATGGATGTAGAAACTGCACATCCCATTTTGTTTAAAAGTCGAGAGATTGAACATCTTTCTTTTCATGCAAGCCTTTTGAACACATAATGTATGGTTCGTATTGTCAGAGAATTTCTCTTTGGAATGTGTTTTCTTCGTACTCGATGGGTACTGGATAAAACTTATTCTTCTTTGAAGAAGATGTGTTCCTAAAAACACTTTCCTCGGATTGAGATGCTTCGAAGTTATTGATTTCATTTATTTTCTTCTTTCTTTTAAGAGAACGAGTTTTATTTCTTCGTTAGGTACGCTCTAGCGGAAAACTCTTGGATGGTGTGAAAATAACATCTTCAATATAAAATTTCTTTCCTTTCTGATCAATCTCTTCTTTCAATTTCTCAAAATTCAATTGTTCTATAGGAAAATCTTGTGGTAAATCTTCTTCGAAAAGAAGAAAATCTTCGTACTGATCTAAGTTAAAATCCTTGAAGGGTTCTATAATGATTTGGGACGGACTATTCAACACAACCTCAATTTCATCAAATATTCCAAAGTCATTCTGGTGAAAGAAAACATCTTAACTAATTGGTGAATTAAGATCTTGAAAATAAGAAAAGACTGAGTCTAGTGAATCCATTGCAGTTTTCTGAAAATTCAAAAGAACGATATGTCAAAATAGGAATTTATTATTTTATGTCGTTTTTGTCTTGTCGTTATGGAGTGTCTGTCATAAATAACTCTTAGAATCAAAGAGTTAAGATTAAGAAAGATGATTCTATCTGTCAAAAGATGGAATATCCTTGAATGAAGAATGAACGATTTAACAAAAAATAAGGAGAAAGAAAAGAACCCCCAGCAGAGTTGCCACTCTCTTGTCGTCGTCGAACCTGTTGCTGCCACTGTCGAAAATTACCTTTGTATCAAAATGTTGATAGTTTGTGTCTTTATTGTTGAGGAGTCACCACTCTGTTTATCTATCTTATTGCTTTGTTCTCTAAGTAACTTATTCTTTTGAATCATGTGAAGGATTCTTAGATGTTAAGAAACTCAGAGAAAAAAGGGAAAGGACTAATAAAAATAGAAAACAATAGAAAAAGGAAATATAGGAATGATTTTTATTGTGGTGAATATTACAGAGAAAATTTGAGGATATTTAATTCCTGAGATTCTCGTATAAAGAAAACTACATGAAAAACTCAATAACCAGAGATATATGTAAATTACCTATTCTGTGTTCTTCATTCTCCTATAGGAGCAAGCTCTTATAGTTAATTACTTCTCAGACAGCCAAAACTATCTAAGAAAACTCCTTATTAATGTTAACACTCGTTCTCTAAGAAATTTATGTCAAGATCAAGGAAAGAAACATCAATGTTTAAGCCTAGGGTAATAGATTTCTAGGAATTCGATTCTACCCTATAGGTTTTGTTTTGTCATTTTGTTTTTGTTAATGTCATTTTTTTTGTGTTTTGTCATTTTATTTTGTTTGTATTATTTATGTCATTTGATTTTGTTATTTTGTTTATTATTATTTTTTTGTCATTGTTTTGTTGTTGGGTTGTCATTATTTTGTTTATGTCATTTTATTCAATTTATGTTGTTTAGTTTCGTTGTTATCATTTTGTCATTTTGTTGTTGTGTTGTTTTGAGGTTTACCTTTTCCACTTCAGAATGTCATTCTGAAAAATAGAGTTACACAATAATAACATGCAAAGTAAATTTAAAGCTTGAGTTGTATCATGTCTCCAATAAACCTGCAAAACAGAACACGATTAGCATAAAATCATGTTTAAATTTGTCAATTTATTTAATAAATTTTTAGACGACCCGGTCAAGATGCCAATGGCTCCATCGTCTTGAGGTTGAAAGGGTATTCAGATCTACTTAGTTCGAAAGGTGGTTAAACCAGGACCGAAAGATTTTTGTCAGCAATCACAAATTTCATCGTCCGAAAAATCTTTGTAGATCTAAAAACTGGGGTTTAAGTTGTATTTTTAGGTTCAAATTTACGTTTTAATGTCTTTTAAAATGAGTTTTATGTCATTTGTTGATTAATTAATTATATTAGTTATTGTAGGTTTGATTATTGATTGTGCAAAAAAAAAATTATGGAATCCTAATAGATTAGATCTAAAATTTAGGTTCAATGTTGTTAGAACTTAAGGATTGAGATGATTTAGGTTCAATTTAGGTGGAACCTAAGGTTAGAAATATTTTTAGGTCCAATTTAGGTAGAACCTAGGACATGAAATGGTTTAGGTTCAATGTAGGTAGAACCTAAAATTTAAGACGATTTAAGTCCAATATAGGTAGGACTTAAGATTTAATATTACTTAGGTTCATTTTGAGTAGAACCTAAGGATTAGAGATATTTTTAGATCCAATTTAGGTAGGAACCAAGACATGAAGTTGTTTAAGATCAATGTAGGTAGAACCTAAGGTTAAAGATGTTTTAAGTTCAATGTAGGTAGGACATAAGATTTAATATTACTTAGGTTCAATATGGGCAAAACCTAAGGCATGAAATGGTTATAGGTCCAATTTAGGTAGGACCCAAGGTATGAAGTGGTATAGGTTCAATGTAGGTAGAACATAAGGATTTGAGATAGTTTTAAGTTCAATGTAGGTAGAACTTAAAGTTTAGGATGATTTAACTTTAAGATTTAATATTATTGAGGTTCACTTTGGGTAGAACCTATGGATTTGAAATAGTTTAAATCCAATTTAGGTAGAACCTAGGTATGAAATGGTTTAGGTTCAATGTTGGTAGAACCTAAGGTTAAAGATGATTTAAGTCCAATGTGGGCAGGACTTAAGACTTAATATTACTTAGGTTCAATTTGGGTAGAACCTAAGGCATGAAATGATTTTCGGTCCAATCTAGGTAGGACCCAAGGTATGAAGCGGTTTAGGTTCAATGTAGGTGGAACCAAATAATTTAAGGTATTTTTAAGTTCAATGTAGATAGAAATTAAAGTTTAGATCCGATGTAAATTGGATTTAAAGAATTTTGGTTAATTTTAATATAAGTTAGACTTACAATTTTGTTAAGTCTAATGTAGATTAGACTTATAATTTACTTAGGTTCAATTTGGGTTGAACTAAAGGTTTAGGTTGACTTAGGTTGTTTAAACCTAACATAAGTAAGGCCTAATTGGTTCGACTAGGTCTAATTAGGGTTAGGCCGAGTTAGTGTTTAATTTATCTTAAACCTAATGTAATTAGTGTTTAAGAAGGTTACTTATCTCTAATAGAGGATTAGACATAATTAGGGTTTAATTTAACTTAAACCTAATGTAATTAAGGTTTAAGAAATTTAATTAAGTGTAATAGGAGGTTAGACCTAATTGGGGTTTAATTTGACTTAAACCTAATGTAATAAGGTTTAAGAAGGTTAATTAGTTCTAATAGGGATTAGACCTAATTAGGTTTTAATTTAACTTAAACATAATGTAATTAAGGTTTAAGAAGGCTAATTAGGTCTAATAGGGATTAAACCTAATAAGGGTTTAATTTATCTTAAACCTAATGCAATTAAGGTTTAAGAAGGTTAATTAGGTCTAATAGGGGATTAGACCTAATTAAGGTTTAGTTTATCTTAAACATAATGTAATTAAGGTTTAAGAAGATAAAATAGGTCAAAGAGGGATTAGATCTAAGTACGGTTTAATTTATCTTAAAACTAATGCAGTTAAGGTTTAAGAAGGCCAATTAGGTCTAATACGGATTATACATAATTAGGGTTTAATTTATCTTAAACCTAATTTAATTAAGGTTTAAGAAGGTTAATTAGGTTTAATAGGGGAGTAGACTTAATTATGGTTGAATTTAGCCTAAACCTAATGTAATTAATGTTTAAGAAGATTAATTAGGTCTAATAGAGGATTATACCTAATTAAGGTTTAATTTATCTTAAACCTAATGTAACTAAGGTTTAAGAAGATTAATTAGGTCGAATTGGGATTAGACCTAATTATGGTTTAATTTATCTTAAACCTAATGCAATTAAGGTTTAAGAAGGTTAATTAGGTCTAACAGGGGATTAAAACTAATTAGGGTTTTTTATATCTTAAACCTAATGTAATTAAGGTTTATGAAGACTAATTAGACCTAACAGAGGATTAGACCTAATTAAAGTTTAGTTTATCTTAAACCTAATGTAATTAATGTTTTAGAAGATTAATTAGGTCTAATAGGGGTGAGACCTAAATTGGTTTTAATTCATCTTAAACCTAATGTAATTAAGGTTTGAGAAGGTTATTTAGGTCTAATAGGGGATTAGACCTAATTAGAGTTTAATTTATCTTAAACCTAATGCAATTAAAGTTTAAGAAGGTTAATTAGGTCTAAAAGGAGATTAGACCTAATTAAGGTTTAGTTTAATTTAAACCTAATGCAATTAATGTTTAAGAAGGTTAATTAGGTCTGATATGGGATTAGACGTAATTAAGGTTTAATTTATCTTAATCCTAATGCAGTTAAGGTTTAAGAAGGTTAATTACGTCTAACAGGGGATTAGACCTAATTAGGGTTTAATTTATCTTAAACCTAATGTAATTATGGTTAAAAAAGATTAATTAGGTGTAATAGAGGATTAAACCTAATTATGATTTTGTTTAAGTTTGGATTCACTTTGATTGAACTTAGATGTCTAAGTTTGGTTTGATCTTATTTGGAATTGGATTCAAAGGTGTCTAGTTTTTAACTTAAATCTATGTAGATTGGGCTTAAGTGTAATGTGAGTTCATTTAGATTGAACACAAAAATTGGGGTTTTGATTTTGAGCCTGTATAGGTTAAACCCAATATTTTTGAAGAGATGACTAAACACAATGTTGGTTGGGGTTTAGGCTCACTTTAGGTCTAAATTAAAAATCATAGTTAAAGACTAGGATTCGGTCAATCCTACTGATCATTCAAGGTCAAGGTTCAAGTATAAAGAATTCTACTGTTTTAAATGTAAATTTGAAATTTGCAATTTTAAACCTAAAAAGTAAAAATGTCATTTTAAAATTGCCATTTTAGAGTTTGAATTCATCATCCCAAATTTTTTAGCCAATTTAAAATTAAATTTCCAATTTTCTAATTTTTATAATTACTTTTGGAAATAATTACAAAATTTGGTGACAATTAGTAAAATTGACTCTATGGATTTTTCCTAGCCTTAGAAAAATCAGGGAATGTTCTCAAGGACATAAAGATTGATCCTTGAAAATTTCATTATTTTTGGATTTATAAATAGTTTTTAATAATTAAATTACTTTAGAGAGTAATTGATTAATTAAAAATTAATTATAATTCATTAATTTCAAATTTCATTTTTAAAATTTTACTTTGTCTTTGTTGAGTTTCAGGATATTTTTATTTTATTTTTAGGATTTTTATTTGTCAAGTTATTATTTTTTAAAGTTTAATAAGATTTTCTGAATTTAATTAAGTCCTACTTAAACTACTTTCCACGCTGCGTTGGCCCAAACCTCGGACACTTCAAAGTAAGGGGTGATAGTGTTTGATTAGAGAAGATTTCCATGCAAGTAGCCACATGGCCTGCAGTTTCATTTTTTTCATATGGATGAAATCGCAGTTTAGCTAAATCACAGCCGTCCATTTCCAATGCACAAAAATGGACGACATCTGGCCATCGTCCTAAATTTGTTATAACCCATAAACCATTCTTTTTTAAACCCTATGATGTTTGCCAAATCATAGAGGATTTTAATGAAATTGGTTTCTAAAGCTTCATCTCAAAGAGAAGATCACATCTATACAGTAATGCAGGCATTTTGAAATGATCTTTTTTACAAATGTCCAAAATTGAGCCAAAATTAGGGTTAGAGGCCATACCTTGGTCTTCGGAGATGAAGCTTAAATCAAACTTGATAGAATTGGTCACTAGAACCTCGTGAAGCTCTTCTTGAGTTTAATTTAGATTGAAATTGGGTGAGAGTTTGTTCTTGATAAAATGGGTTCAGGATTTTAGCTTAAAGTAGGTTAGAGCTTTTGAGGAGGGACAATTTCGATTGGAAACTTCTTCATGAGACTTGGGGAAGCTTTTGAGATAATTGAATTGAGTTTTGGTAGGGTTTATGCTAACCTGAAAAAGTGTTCTGATTTTGGGGTAGGAAATTGAAGCAGCTTAGTGAGTTTTAGGGACTGAAACCATGGGGAATTAGGTGCTTAGGGGATGAGGAATAATTTTTGTGTTAAGTGTTTTTAGATTGGAGGTCTGTGGATAGGACTTTTTTTTGGTATGCTTTCAGGCTAGCCTATTTATAGTCATGGAGAATCCATGTATAAACCTTAAATTGTTTGGGGAAGAAGGCAAGCAGTGTTATGATGGCTGGGGATACGATTTTGGCTTGAGGATAGCCATTGTTGAGCTTTCGTAAGTCCTCCATGATGAATTCCCATTAAGGCAAGGATTTGGTTATGGTTTTGGCTACCTTCCATTGGAGAGAAGTGAGGTGGAGAGGGGCCCATGAATGAGTTAGCTTGAACGCATCCACCTCAGCTCAAAACATTAGATAGATATTTGGGGAAGAATGACACATAACCTCCCCTCATAATGGCTTCCTAATAACCTTTGACTTAGGTTAAAAATTGTAGGCTTATAAGTTTCAAATAATTTATTCATATTCTGGCGGGTATTAATGGGTTGTGTTTGACCCAATATTAATAGGTTATGAGTTAGTTTAGGGTTTAAGTATAAATCATGGATTTAGGGTTGTCATGGTTTTGTCTTGCCATGAGCTTGAACCATGATTTTAGGCTTAAATCCTAGGTTTAATTCCTTAATTTCACTCTCTTTAATCAATTAAAAAATTAATCAATAAAGAGAATAAAATAATTTGATGAAAAGACCAAATTTTGACCAAAAATGGTGAATTTGACCAAGTTTGACGAAGGTTGACCATGATTGACCATGGTTGACCAATTTAAGTCCAAAGTTGATCAGAAAGACTTACTTGACCATGTCATGGTTGAGTTAGTCATGGGCTGATTAGGTATGGTTTCATTTGACCATGTTCACCACGTGTGACCATGATGGTCAAGTTGACCATATTTTGGTGTTTTGGTGATTGGGTCATCCATAGGATTATGGTTGACTTCATGGTCATGGGAATGATCATATGTTCTTTAGTTGACCAATTGATCAAATTTGGCCAATTTGGTGTTTAGGTTGACCTAATGGTCCATATTGTGGTCATTGGGTTCAAAATTAATCATTTTGATCAAATTTTGACCAAGGGGGCCTATGGTTGACCAAATGGTTCAGTTTGACCAATTTGGTGTTTGGGTTGACCAAATGGTATAGTTTGACGAATTTGGTGTTTGGGTTGACCAAATGGTCAAGTTCGACCAATTTTGACCAAAGTTGACCAATTTGACCAAGGTTGACCAATTGGGCCTTAGGGATGACCATTTCACCAAGTTTGACCAATTGGGTGCCAGTGTTGACCAAGCAGTCAAGATGATCCTAAATCAGGGTTTGTTGTCGTTTATGTGACCACCCTGGAGTTTTACGAAGATTTGGGCTTAAAAGAGCACATTAGGGTTTTACCCTAGATTTTAGTGTTTAGGGACCCGTGATGAGATTTAAGGAGTCAATGCTGGTAGACTTCTTTCCCAAAATGGATCATAAATGTCATTCAAAATAGACCCTTGCAAAAGTGAGGCCAACACTCTTTTCCAGAAAACTGAGCTGCTTAGCTTCTTCATAAAGGCTAGCAGGCTTACTAAGCAACTTCTCAAAAGTTTTAATTGTAAAATCCTTGAGGAGAAATGCTATCAGGCCATGGATACTCTTCAACAAGATTCTAATTGCATGTTGTTCCTGAAGCTGCGGTTCGCATTTAATACTTAAATTCCTCCATCTTAAAATATAGTCCACAAATGTCTCATCTAGTCGATGTTTCTCGACCACAATATCACCAACAGAGATGTGGTGCTGAGCCCAAGCAAAACTTTTCACAAATAGGTTTTCTAATTCTATGAATGTTTTAGCTGAACCATTTGGCAGCTATGCATACCAGTTGAAGGCAACTCCCGAAAGGCTGCTAACAAACTGACATAACAACAAAAACATAACTGTCCCGCGCATTGCAACAACTCGTGCAAAACTAAGCAATGTGCTGCAGAGGAATTTTTGTCCCATCAAAAGTCTTAAACAGAGGTGGTACAAAACCTTTATGGTATTAGACAACATCAAACTCTTCGAGATAAGGTTTACCCTCAGAATCAATGCTCCTCCCTTAGAATGGGCTAAGGCCTCTCGCACCTACTACTCAACTACCAACTTGAGATCCTTTTCCAGTATGAAACTTTGGATAGAATCCTTCTTAGGTTGTTCCTCTATGTTGACGGAGTTGATTTTCTTCCTTCCTTTCATCATCTGGATGACTTCTGCGGGCGGTTCTTTTGGTGGTTGAGGCTGGCTCTGAAGCGTGGCTATGGTGGCCATCATATCTTCCATCCTCTTTTCCATGCAATCAATCATCTCATCTCTCTACCAAATGAGTCTCTGTAGTGCCTCTGGGTCATCTCCCGCTACTAGTGCCCGGGCCTCTTGTAGAGATGTGATGCTCGAGTCTCAACCACATTTACTTCGACATACTCTTCTTTCATGTAATCAACCAAGTCTTCCTCTTCATCTTCATCGAACTTATTCTTCCTTTCTTGGGACAAATAATTAAGATCTGTCCTCAGCTTTTAAATTGTTAGTTGAAATTCCTTTAATGGTCTTGAGATCCATGGCTGGCGGCTGGATCTTCACTTTTGAGATAACAAAGATCTCCTCAGACTTGGGGCCCTCCTTAGAACTTCTAACATCACTCCTACTGGTAGTTATCAACCCAACAATCTTGGGTCACGACACCATCTCTTTTGGTATCGATACCCTAGGGCCAGATGGCCTGTTAGCGGTACAAACACGTGGATGAGTGGTGTGAGCCCTGTCATGCAGACTAGACACTATAGTAGATGATCCATCATCTTTCTTTGATTCTGTTCTTGTCGAACAGGGTTTCTCTTGCAAAACTAGCCTCTGTCCAAGGCGCGGTTTAGCAGGTACTCGTCCCATCCTTCTGAGAATCTCATTAACTGAACAATTTTCTTTTAGTGCTAGTTTCTCAATTATAGTTTGTAATCGAGTCGTTGGCGTAGATTTGGTTTTCTTCTACCTCCGACCCCCGTAGTGGAAAGGTCGAGGTAGTATAGCAGCAATTTTTTTGCCACCTTCCTCATCCTGGGGAGTAGTAGACAATAGGAGAAACCTGCTTTCTCATAACAGTGGTGAAGCCTAAGGCAATCCAAACTCATCCTCTATTCCCTCTGCATGGACAACATCCTCAATAACTTTCATCCTTTTTGTCTTAGCAACCTTCATGTTCTTGTTTCTCCTCTGTGCTTATGTCAAAGGTGTGCACTTTGAGCTAGATCCTACTTTAAACATAGAAGGCGTTGCAGAAAAAGTTGAACCCTCAACGGTGACATGTTCTTCATCCACTTGAACACCCTTTCCTTTGAATAGGGCAAGAATGGTGACATGTTCACAAATGAGTAGACTGGTAGGGGTAGAAACAACCGTCCTGGGGTATTTCCCATGGCTCTAATAAACTTAGTAGAAACAACAGAGTTCTTCTCAACTAACACCGAATTCAGAGGCGGGAACTCCTGGGTTAACCTTAGGTTGAACTCCACTATTGGCTCAACGGCCTCAGACATCCTAGTTCTCAGCACAACGACATTAACATCTCAAAACTTAATGTCGGTACTTTCAAACCCTTATCTGAAATGAATGACTACTCCGTCTGGTAGCTCGCTCTTGTTCACAGCCAAGTCCATCCCAGTAGCAAAGAAGAAAATTAACTTTGACACAGACATCTTCTGCAAAAGGGATTCAAAACGTGAGTATCATCCTGTGCTTCTTTCACTTATAGCGAGGATAGAAAGAAAAGAACTCGTGCAAAAAACATCGGTTGAAATGTATTATTTATGTTATAAAGTTTTTAAAATTATATCAAGCTTTAACTCATTTGTTATTATAAGAAAAAGCCTTCGAAAGCAGAAAATTGGCATAATTTGTTAAAAACAAATTAGCCATAGGGGAGGAAGAATAAAAAGCAAAGGACCCAATCCGAGCGAAAGGGGAAGGGTGGACTTTTCACCAAAATTGCTTTGATAAATCCGCTCCTAGGCTAACACTTATTGGGGATTAACCTCAATCCTAGAAGGCAGAAGGATCCCAGAACCTTTCCGTTTAAGGGTGTCTAAATGGTGGCTCCAGAATCCAAGAGAAGTTGACTATACCTGCGCAAGATAGAAATGAATAAGGTATGCCAATGAAAGAATGACAACTTAATCCATGAAGGGCATAAGCACGCTTTCAATTTATGGCAACAAAACTATATAGTCATTGAAGGAGATACAAACTATTTCCTAACGGAGTCGCTAGAAATTATCAACCGGATATTTATTATGTTCATTTTGTTGTTCTGAAAAAAATGATTTTTAGATTTAATTCAATATATATATATATATATATATATATATATATATATATTTGATTTTAGAAAGGTAGTATGTTAATTTTGAATAATAATGTTTGAATTTTAAAAATATGTGACCGAACCAATCTCATATATGCAATAGTTTAGATGAATGAGCATATCACCGCAAATGATTTACCTATACTGAGGAATAGACACATTACTTAATAATGAGACTCAATTAAATAAACTTTAGAATTTATGAGATCCAAATTGGTTTGCGAAACCAATTTTCTTTTTTATAAGCCCACAAGTTCCCCTATCTAATATGGAAGATTAGATAGGGTTTTTATCCAAAGTTCCCTATAGAGGCAAGTTCCTATAGTTAATTACATCTTAAGTGACAGAGGTCACTTAAGAATACTCTTGATTCAGATAAGTGGTTTTGCTATCAAGATTTCCCAAATTTAAGGTTTTCAAGACAAAACATTAGAAATTTACTTGGTTAGAGGAACATCAGAAAAATAAAATCTAAGTTTAAATGTCTTTTTAATATAATTTCTTAATTTAAGTCATTAAAACACATAAAAATTAAAATAAATAAAATATAATCTAAAAAATTACAAAAATTGATCCTTGACCCGATTCATAATTACGTAGATATTTATGTTCCTTAATATGTGTGATGGCGCCCAGAAGATGGATGGATGGGTCCACTCGCCGGAGTTTCCCGTCATGTCGTGATGTGGGAACACATATTAAGGAACATAAATATCTATTTTTATTGCCCTAATCTTCGGTTAACTTGTTCTCTTGAATCATGTTAAGGGTTCCAAGATTGTAAAAAACTGGGAGAGGGAAAAAAGGGCTAAACAAAATAGAAAACATGAGACAAAAGAAATGTCAAAAGGATTGTGGTGTACATTATAGAGAAATGGTTTTTAATATAAGGAAGACCACATGAAAAATAACTAACTAGAGATTTTTGGTGTATCACCTATTCTGAGTTCTTAATTCTCCTATAGGAGCAAGCTCCTATAGTTAATTACATCTTAGACAGTTAGAAGTGTCTAAGAAAACTCCTAAATCTCGTCACCACTCATTCTCCTAAGAAATGTCAAAGTCAAGGAGGGAAACCTCAAATGTTTTAATCCTAGGGTAATATGTTTTTAAGAATCTGAGTCTACCCTGAAGTTTTTGTTTTGTTTTGTTTGTTGGAGTCATGTCATGACATTTTGTTTTGTTTTGTTTGTTTTTTGTTGTGTCATTTTAATTTATTATGTTCTTGTCCTGTCATTTTGTTTTGTTTTTGTTTTTGTTGTCTTGAGATTCCGCTTCTGAATGTCATCCTGCAAAACAAAGTTAGCACACCCTATAACATGCAAAGGAAATCTAAAGCGAATTTTGTTTTCATGTCTCCAATAAACCTACAAAATAAAACCCGATTAACATAAAATCATGTTTTCAGATTTATCACTTTTAGTTGGTTATTTAATTGGTTGAATAATTTTTAAATGACCCGGTCAAGATGTCTATGGCTCCGTAATCCCTGGGCCATAAAAAAATATTCAGATTTACTTAGTCTGAAAGTTGTTTAAAAAAAGACCGGAAGATTCTTGTTAGCAACTATAGATTTAGTCATCCAAGAAATCTTCGTAAATCTGAACACAGATGTGTTCAAGTTGCATTAAGTTGCATTTGGTGATCTTTGTTTATTAGGATTCAATTTAAGTTTTAATGCTTATTCGGTTTTTAGGGGTTGTAAAATTTTAGGTTTTTTACAATTTATTAGCCGATTAATTTTTTTTGTCATTTTTGTTTGGGATGACCCGATCAGGATCCCATGGTTCCGTCATCTTGGGTCATTATGTTTGCGGTTTGATTAACCACAAGCAGTTAGAAGATATTTTGTTAGCAACCATGGATTACTTCCTCCAAAATATCTTCTTAAACCTAGTTTCATTTTTAGGTTCAAGTTTAAGTTTAAATGTCTTTTAAGGTGAATTTTATGTTGATGAGTTAATTTTTGTAGTGTCATTTGTTTAGGTCCGATGTCGATTCAACCTGAAGAATTTTAATTGTGACCTAAGATTTAGGTTTAATGTCGATGAAGATTTGAAGGTTAATGTCATTAAATTTGGATAGATCTTAAGTTATGAAGATAATTCAAGTTCAATGTAGGAAGAACTTAGAGTTTTAAGATGGTTTAAGTCCATTGTAGGTAGGACTTAAGGTGTTTTAGGTTCAATGTAGATAGAACCTAAAAATTAAAATGGTTTTAAGTCCAATGTAAATAGGACTTAAATTGTTTTAGGTTCAATGTGAGTAGAACCTAATGGTTTAAGTCCAATGTTGGTAGGACTTAAGGTGTTTTAGGTTCAATGTAGGTAGAACCTAAAAGTTAAAGTGGTTCAAGTCCAATGTAGGCATGACTCAAAATGATTTAGGTTCAATATAGTAGAACTAAAGGATTAAAAGTGGTTTAAGTCCAACATAGTTAGGACTTAAGATGTTTTACGTTCAATGTAGGTAAAACCTAAGGATTTAAAATGGTTCAAGTCCAATGTAGGTAGAACTTAAAATGTTTTAGGTTCAATGTAGGTAGTACCTAAGAATTAAAATGGTTATAAGTCCAATGTAGGTAGGACTTAAGGTGATTTAGGTTCAATGTAGGTAGAACCTAAAAGTTAAAGCAGTTCAAGTCCAATGTAGGTAGGACTCAAAATGATTTAGGTTCAATATAGCGATAACCTAAGGATTAAAAGAACCTAAGGATTAAAAATAACCTAAGGATTAAAAGTGGTTTAAGTCCAATGTAGTTAGGACTTAAGATGTTTTAGGTTCAATGTAGGTATAACCTAAAGATTTAGAATGGTTTAAGTCCAATGTAGGAAGGACTTAAAATATTTTAGGTTCAACGTAGGTAGAACCTAAGGATTAAAAAGGACTTAAGGTGATTTAGGTTTAATATGGAACCTAAGATTTGAAATAATCTTAAGTACAATATGGTTAGGACTTAAAGTTGGGTTGATTTAAGTTCAATGTGGGTTGAACTTAAATTCTAAGATTTAAGTTAACTTGAGTTGAACTTAAGAGTTTAAGTTAAGTTCAAGTTGGGTTGAACCTGAAGGTTTGAATTGAGTTAGGTTCAAGTTGGGTTGAACCTGGGGTTTGATTTAAGTTTGGCTCAAGTTGGTTTGAACTTAAGAGTTTGAGTTGGATCAAGTTCAAGTTGGGTTGAACCTAAGGAATTTGAATTGACTTAGCTTCAAGTTGGGTTGAACTTAAGCGTTTGAGTTGGATTAGGTTTAAATTGGGTTGAACCTAAGGAGTTTGAATTGAGTTAAGTTGAAGTTGGTTTGAACATAAGGATTTGACTTGAGTTAGGTTCAAGTTGCTTTGAACCTGAAGGTTTGTGTTAAGTGAAGTCCAAGTTGGGTTGAACTTAAGGGTTTCTATTGAGTTAGGTTCAAGTTAGGTTGAACCTAAGGATTTGAGCTAAGTTAGGTTCAAGTTGGTTTGAACCTAAGGGTTGATGTTGACTTAGGTCCAATTTCAGTTGAACCTAAGTTAAAGGTTTGATTTAGGTTCAGTATATGTTGAACCTAAGGTTTGGTTAACTTAGGTTCAAGTTCAATTGAACCTAAGTTTGAAGTTAATTAGGTTCAATTTGAGTTGAACCTAAATTTGATGTTGACTTAGGTTTAATTTAAGTTGAACCTAAGTTAAAGGTTTGATTTAGGTTCAATATATGTTGACGCTAAGGTTTCGTTAACTTGGATTCAAGTTGGGTTGAACCTAAGTTTGAAGTTGAATTAGGTTCAATTTGGCTTGAACCTAAAGTTGATTTTGACTTAGGTTCAATTTGAGTTGAACCTAAGTTAAAGGTTTGATTTAGGTTCAACATATGTTGTACCTAAGGTTAGATAGAGGTTTAAGTTTAATTAAACCAAATTTAGGTAAGGTTTAATTGATTAATTAAAATTAGTTAGGGTTAAGTTTAATTAGTGTTTAAGGTTGATTAAACCTACTTTAGGTAAGGTTTAATTTATTAAGTAGGCTCAGTTAGGGTTAAGTCTAATTAGGGTTTAAGGTTAATTAAAAGGTTAATTAAACCTAACTTAAGTAAGGTTTAATTGATTAATTAGACACAATTAGGGTTAAGTCTAATTAGGATTTAAGGTTAATTAAAACTAATTTAGGTAAGGTTTAATTGATTAATTATACTTAATTAGGGTTAAGTCTAATGAGGGTTTAAGGTTAATTAAACCTAATTTAGGTAGGGTTTCTTTGATTTATTAGACTTTATTATGGTTAAGTCTTATTAAGGTTTAAGGTTACTTAAACTTAATGTAGGTAAGGTTTAACTGATTAATTAGGTCATATTAGGGGTTAGAACTAATTAGGGTTTAGGTTTAATTAAAGCTAATGTAGGTAAGGTTTTATTGATTAATGAGAATTAATTAGAGATAAATATAATTAGGGTTTAGTAAGGTTTAATTGATTAATTATACTTAATTAGGGTTAAGTCTAATTAAAGTTTAAGGTTAATTTAACCTAATGTAAGTAAGGTTTAATTGATTAATTGGACTTAATTAGGGTTAAGTCTAATTAGGGTTTAAGGTTAATTTAACCAAATGTAGGTAAGGTTTAATTGATTAATTAGACTTAATTAGGGTAATGTAAGTAAGGTTTAATTTATTAATTAGACTTAATTAAGGTTAAGTCTAATTAGGGTTTAAGGTTAATTTAACCAAATGTAGGTAAGGTTTAATTGATTAATTAGACTTAATTAGGGTAATGTAAGTAAGGTTTAATTTATTAATTAGACTTAATTAAGGTTAAGTCTAATTAGGGTTTAAGGTTAGGTATACCTAATGCATGTAAGGTTTAATTTATTAATTAGATCTAATTAGGGGTTAGGCCTCATTAAGGATTAAAGTTAATTAAACCTAATATAGGTATGGTTTCATTTATCAATTATACTTAATAAGTGTTAAATCTAATTAGGGTAAGGTTAATTAAACCTAATTTAAATAAGGTTTAATTGATAAATATACTTAATTAGGGTTAAATCTAATTAAGGTTTAGGTTAATTAAACCTAATTTAAGTAAGATTTAATTGATTAATTAGATTTAGTTAAGGTTAAGTCTAATTAGGGGTTAAGGTTAATTGAACTTAATGTTAGTAAGTTTAATTGATTAATTAGACGTAGTTAGGGTTAAGTCTATTTAAGGTTTAAGGTTAATTAAACCTAATGTAGGTAATGTTTAATTGAGTAATTAAACTTAATTATGGTTAATTAGACTTAATTAGGGTTAAGTCTAATTAGGTTTTGTTGAGTTAAACTTAATGTAGTTAAGGTTTAACTAGGATTTAATTTGGTCTAAATGTGGTTTAGACACAATTAGGGTTTATGGTGTTAAACCTAATGTAGTTAAGGTCTAACAGAGTTTAATTAGGTCTAAATGTGGTTTAGATTTAATTAGGGTTTATTGAGTTAAACCTAATG
The DNA here is from genome assembly GCF_001263595.1 of Phalaenopsis equestris. Classification (NCBI taxonomy): domain Eukaryota; kingdom Viridiplantae; phylum Streptophyta; class Magnoliopsida; order Asparagales; family Orchidaceae; genus Phalaenopsis; species Phalaenopsis equestris. Next base: position 1,456,387 of record NW_018164567.1, read on the forward strand.
TAGTTAAGGTCTAACAGAGTTTAATTAGGTCTAAATGTGGTTTAGATTTAATTAGGGTTTATTGAGTTAAACCTAATGTAGTTAAGGTCTAACAGAGTTTAATTAGGTCTTAATGTGGTTTAAACCTAATTAGGGTCTATTGAGTTAAACCTAATGTAGTTAAGGTCTAACAGAGTTTAATTAGGTCTAAATGTGGTTAGACCTAATTAGGTTTTGTTGAGTTAAACTTAATTTAGTTAAGGTTTAAATAGGGTTTAATTAGGTCTAAATGTGGTTTAGACCTAATTAGGGTTTAGACCTAATTAGGACCTAATTAGGGTTTATGGTGTTAAACCTAACGTAGTTAAGGTCTAACAAAGTTTAGTTAGGTCTAAATGTGGTTTAGACCTAATTAGGGTTTGTTGAGTTAGACCTAATTTAGTTAAAGTTTAAGTAGGTTTAATTAGGTCTAAATGTGGTTAGACCTAATTAGAGTTTAAGATGTTTGGGTTCACCTAAATGGAACTTAAGTGTCTTTGTTTGGTCAACCCTGGATTCAGATTAAGTCTAGGTTGATTAGACTTAAAATGTCTTGTCTTTTTTAGTCTATGAGGTTAAACTCAATGGCCCTAATGAGATGATTAGACCGTATGTCATTTAGGTCTAAGGATCAGGGTTTGGTCAACGCTATGGGTCACTAAAGGCTAGTGTCCAAGCCTAAAGAAATCTAGGGTTAAATATGAAATTTTCAATTTTGCAATTTTGACCCTAGAGATGAAATGTAATTTTTAAATTTGTAAATGGTTAAAAATTCGTCATTTTAGAGTTCAAGAATGCCACTCTGAGTTTTCTAACCATTTCCAATTTTAATTTCCAACTTCCTTAATTTTTATAATTATTTTTAAAGATAATCACAAAGTTTGATAGAAATTAGAAAATTGAGTCTTACAGAGTTTTTGTAGCCTTGGAAAAATCAAGGAAAGTTCCTAAGGGCTTAAAGATCAATCCCTAAGATTTTCAGAATTTTTGAAATTTTAAATAATTTTTAATAATTAAATTTCTTCAGGGAGTAATTAATTAACTAAAAATTAAATATAATTAATTAAATCCTGATTTTAAGTTCATAATATTCTTCTAATTTTTTTTGTATCCAGGGGTATTTTTATTTTATTTTTGTGATTTTTTTGTGAAAAGATATGTATTTTTGAAGTTTTCTGTATTTAATTAAGTAAGAAAAATTGGATTTCCTTATTTGACTAACGTGGCACCAGCTCAAACGTTGGATTTGTCAAAATCCTATGCAGCGACGTCTTATTGGCTAGGGAAATCCATGCAAGCACATATGTGGCCTGTGGTTTCATTTGTTTTGTGTGGATGAAACCATGGTCCGACGAGATCAGATCCGTTCATTTCTGATACACGGAAATGAACGACATCCATTCATCGTCCTTGCGGGGCAATTAATAGAGAACTGCCCATGATCTAGGGACAATATCTCGCTCGATTATTCATTAAATTGAGTGAAATTTGTTCCTATAGCTTCATCGTGAGAGGGAGAACCCATCCATAAGGTAATGTTTGTGTTGTGAAATGGCTCACTTCACAAATTACTAGGCCCAAGCCTAAACTAGGTCAAAGAGGCCATACCTTAGCTTGACAAAGTGATGCGTTAATCAAGTTTGTCTGGAACAATCACCAGGTCCTTGAGAAGCTCCTGTTATGCTCAATTTGAAGTGAAATTGGATGGAGGTAATGAATTCAGTGAAATGGCTCACAACTTCATTAAAGAGAAGGTTAGAGCTTATGGGGAAGGCCAATTTTGATTGGGATCTTCTTCTCTGTGGTCAGTGATGGTGTAGGTGTGATTAATTTGAAGTTTGGTATGGTCTGGTGTAGACCCAAAAATTGGTCCTGTTTTTGGGCAGGGAAATTGGAAGAGGAAAGTGAGCTTCAGGGCTTGATTTTATGGGGAATCAATAGCTAATAGAATGAGTCTCCTCTCCTTATGAGTCTTCTCGGATTAGCCCTTTTATAAGCATGGAGAAGCCATGGCTAAGCTAGGGCTTATTTGGGTAAGGTGATAACAGGTTCATAATGTCTTAGAGATAAAATTTTCGCTACGAGATATCCATGGTTGAACTTCCCAAGGTTAATCCATGTTGAACTCAACTAAGGTGAAGGCTTGGTATGTAGTTTGGCTTCCCTCCATTGATTAGCTTATGAGGTGGATAGGGACTTCAAGATAAGCTGAATTCACCTCCCTCATATGAGTTTTACCAATCATTTAATGAAGATTGAAGAGAATGACACAAAATCCCTCTCCTTCCTCACGTTCCATGAAATGTCATGATGAGGCCAATTATGATGGAAAGAATGATTTGGATAAGCTTCTTTTCATTTGGATTAGAAGAGAGGTGAGTGGTGACTCACCCACATCATTCTTTGAGTATAACATGAAGGAATGATGATCCGACTTTTTTGTTGCGATAGATTGTGTAAAATTTAATTAAATATAATCAATAGATATTCTAATTCTACGCAAGTATACATATCGTTATCAAGTAAAAATGGACTTTCTATTTAAGCCCCAAAAATCGATCCTACGGGGAAGGTTTAAATTGGAAACGACAAATTTGTCAGGAAATTCACAGAAAGTCAATTGAAATCACTGTCACTAATTTCAATTGTTGAGATGTAATCAAAAGTAGATTTCTAAACTATTATCAAATCAAATATGCAAAATTTAAAATAGTAAATACTAATCTATTAACTATGTTTATGTAATGGAGATTCCTATGTAAAAAAGCATCATTCCCACTACAATGAGGCTACAATAAAATGAGATGAGATAAATGTTCATAATACGTATTGTGCCAAATAGTAGCAATTTTAATTCACTACCCTGATACAGTGCATAAAAAATCTTTGGCTAATCTCAGTGTTTAGTCTCGAAATCCGTGGCTAGGCTAGGAGGATACCGGCTCCCACTCCAGAGCTCCCACTTTCCTTCACCTCAAGGTTAGCTCTCGCTTCATTTTTTAAACACTAAGACTGAATTAAAGATTTTAGTCTGTCACCCTAATGGTTTTCCAATTCTACACCCAACAAAGAATATTTCCCTATTTATTTGCACTTAATCCCATAAACGATGTTCTCCTTCATAGAATCAAATGTGATCCTTACTGTGTTGTTGAACTCATACTCCATTTCCCGGATCATATGTTTCACAAAATATTTTAACAATTCAATTTGTCAGATCAAAAAGTAAATTAAGTTCAGAGTTGAAAAATCATCATAATTTATTTTACAATTTAATATTGACACATTCATATTATCTCTTCATTTCACCATATCTCAGAGTAGGGAGAAAGATAGAGGGAACTACTCCGACTTCATGATAAAGAAATAATAAAACACAAATTTCATATATAAAAGAAAGTTCATACAACAATGATAAACAAACAATACTTATCTGAAAACTCTTTCTCAAAGCAAATCCTTTGTAGCCTTTCCTTAGAAATGCAGGAAAAAAGATATATCTCAGTCTCCTTCTCCAACACTCTTACAGAAAGTTTCATACTAAATCTCACCATAAAAACACTAAACTATGAAAGCAAGAAAAATATTCACTCCAATATGGAAGTGGAATGGAATGATGTGGTGCGAAAAATGAAAGTAGAGGAGCGCTTTTTATGATGAAATTTGGTCTCAAATAGAGCCCGAGGTCGGTTCTCCAAGAGGTCCCTCCAAAAACTTTTCAAAAAATAATCCAAATACATCGAACCTTCTAGAAACAGGGTCTGCACCGCCTTTGGTGCCGTCGACGCTGGTCTGACACCGTCGACGCAGAGTAAAAAATCTTTGCGTTAATTTGTTCTGCGCCATCGGCGCTGCCGACATTGAGCATTTCTTCAAAAACGTCATTTTGACTCCAAATTTCATCTTTTTTGCTTTCATTTTGCTTTAAGACCTAAAAATAAATAACCTACAAGAAAACATCAAAATACCTTCCATTAAAGTGCAATATCA
>NW_018164567.1:1460608-1461071 GCF_001263595.1 Phalaenopsis equestris
CAGTTAATACTAAAGGTGTAAGGATATTCAATAATTAAGTCTAAGGTTTCTGATCCTCTATTTCTTTCAAGAAAAATTGCAATTTGTTATATTAAAGTCACTTAGTAAATTCATATGAAAAAGAACTTCATAAACCTTTATTAATAATTAAGTTAGCATTCAAATAAAAAGTTTAGAAAATGTGTTCAAGTCTTTTTGCTTAAGGTGATTCAAGTGAAGCCAATTTTTAATTTGGCATCTCCTGAAGCTTCTCCTCATATATATTTTTTTCTTTTCAGGATCATTTTTAATCCCCCTTTTCTTTTTCTTTTTTCTTTTTTTCTCTTTTTTTTATATGACATGATTACTATATCTGGATAGCCTTTAATGATTTTGAACTTCACTATTTTCTTCTTAAAGTTAAAAACTTTTTACATTTCTTCACTTAACAAATTTATATTAACTTAAAGATTTCATAAAGTTT
>NW_018164567.1:1461683-1463478 GCF_001263595.1 Phalaenopsis equestris
CACAGTACAAACACAAACAAACAAACAAAATAGATTACCAGTCATCATCTTCCTCATCATCGACATCTAACTTCTGCTACTGATATGGAGTAAAGTAGGGTGAATAGGGAATTGAACTGTATGGTCACTCTCAGATATCTCACTAAAGCATTGTCATAAGCAGCATCATACTCAAATTTCTGGCAAATCAGATCATCAGTGTGAGCATTTCTAGCCTCTATATTCTGCATCCTATGATCCATCCTCAAAATTCTAATTTTCGTATCATCATCTGATCCAAAAGTTCTCTGTTGCTGGGGTCACTAGAAGTAGGTCCATGAGAGGTAGAAGGAATTTCCCTAGAAGTAGAAGGAATATCTCTAGCCTTACTGCCAGATCACCAGTCAACACGAGATTCATATGGCTTGACGTTTGCAGGCCCAATAGGTCTCTTAGGCTTAATCCTCTCCTCATCAGGTCTAAAATCAACCCCTGTCTGCTCACAAAGTGTGTAAAAAACAGCAAGGTGTGCCAATCCACTAGAAGTCTCTCCCAGAACAATAGATCGAGTGTTCATATAAATAATATAGCCCATATTTATGTCCATAACTTGCTGAATACAGTAGTTCAGGATGGCTCTATCTTTTGACACCTAACTTTGATGGTTAGTCGGAATCATTCATCCAGAAATAAAATAATGTCAGGCCTTAGATACTACATTTAAACTAGTACGAGGAAAGTTAACTTTAACTCCATTTTTTATTTTCCAAGGCTCTTTCTCACTATTTAGAAAAGAAATAACTTCATCTAAAGCCTGATCTGTAACAAAAAAAGAATGATACTGGCATCTATACACATCTTCTACAGAATAAAACTCATTTATTTTCTTTGAAGAAAATTTTACCTTTTTTCCACGAACAAATACATAGTCATCAGAAGCTTCAGAAAGGTTGGCATAAAATTCCATTACAATCCCAGCTATCGCATCGGCAGTAAAATAACAAAAGTTTTCCCATTGCCGAGCAATAATCAAACGTTCAACTTCTCTTCCTGGATTTTTAAATCCTCGGTCCTGAATTACTTTCTTAATTTCACAAATGCTATGAAATCGAGCACTGGCTCTAAAGCTAACAAATCTCTGTTCGACATATTCTACTTTCTATTTGCTCGATCTAGGTGCCATAGAAAATCTAGAAAATTTTGGAAAATCCGAATAAATTCTAAAATTCCAAAAATCAAAATGTAAAATATTTTAAACTTCAAATCACTATATAAGAGTTCATCACCAAAGGAATTTCTCAAAAATTTCTTAAAATCTTTTTCATATTTTCGGATCTATGCAATGTGAGATAAATACTTGGTGAAAATCAAAATTTTTTTGGTTTAAAGTGTAGCTCTTACCTAGAGAAGATGAAATCCAAAGTCTTTTAGCCTCTAAATTGCCTCAAATCTGACCACAATCAAGCTCTAGTCGCACAAACCGAAGGTTGAAGATGACTTAAGAGTAAAAACGGTGGCCACAGTAAAAATTGCAAATTTTTAGGGGTTAAAATTTATTGTCGGGTCGAGGGAGCCGTCAGCGCTGAAGGCCCGAAAATTTCATATTTTTATTTTTTTAAATTTTCAATTTCCTATCGACTTATTCCAAAATTTTTAGTATTTTAAGCACAAATTTTTATCTAACAATAATTCACAAAACAAAACATTTCACCAACACGAATTTTCACAAACAACAACAAACTAACATTTATATATGAAAGTACACTTTTTACAAACACATTTTTTTAATTACACAATCACACATATTAAACAAATT
>NW_018164567.1:1463625-1500706 GCF_001263595.1 Phalaenopsis equestris
TAATGTTCTAAAATAGATAGAGAATTTAAAGTCTTCAATTATTACGCCTCTTCTTCAGTGCTTTCTCCTCCTCTGATATCTTTCATAGATTGGTAATGAACATATAAGTTGTAGAAGGATTGGTACGGAATTGATCTGTTGAATTTTCTTCGATCCACCCATTTTCTTTAAACATCCGAACTAATCCTGCTTCAAAAGTTCCAGTGTGATAAAGATTTTCTTTCATTCTCCAATCTAGGTGATTAAAAAGGTATTTAAGATCTCCTACTGCATTCATAATAGTCTGAAGTTCCCTTTCAATTTTCTTCAATTTTTTTCCAAAGCAAGCAAGCTTCCAACTGTTGGTCGTATTAATGGAGTTGAAGCATGTGAAGATTGATCTATGATGGCTTCTAATACTTCATTTCCATTTCCGCAATTATTCTCATCTATAGGATTCATGGGCTCCCAAGGTAATAAAGTCATTTCCCAACTTCATATGAAACTTAGGCTTGACTGCAAATCAAAACTGCAAATCAAAAAGATGGTCAAAAAGATGGTAGATGGATGCCCAAATCCATAAATTGGTCCATTAGTAAGGATACCCATAATAGATTTAAATAGACCCTATATCAATGGGTTTCTCCATTTGAATGTAGTAATTTAAAATAGCACATTCTTTGGTGACTCTACTAATTTTCATAGTAGGGAGTAATTTTGCAGCAATAAAGAAATGTCATTGCTTCAAAATTGGATTAAGTAATGAAGTGAAGAAACTAACATATCCTTCATCTCGTATCTCTCACATATCACTTTCATCCGTCAGACGAATATACACATCTTGCTTCAAATCTCGTGTTGGAATGAAATTTTTATAATGACATATTGGAATGTTGTCTATCATATACAATTCATTAATTCGTACAGGAGTAAACAGTACAGCCTTACCTCATACAAAGACAACACCTTGAGTAATTCCATGTAAGTTTGCATAAAACTCTCTCACCACAGAACACTGATACGACAATCGCAGACGTAGTGTAACACAGAACTTCCTAACTCCTTTGCAGAATGATTTTATCAATCAGACCAGTAGGATTGATCACTCCATGATTAACAAATCCTCTTTCCTTGATCAATCTCCTCTTCATAATAAACTTATCATATAATTGATGTGCAAGTCAAAACTAACAAACTTTCTTTTGTTAAAAACTCCATACTTCAAAGTATTTCTGGAATTGAAAGCCATGGAATCCAAAAATAGGAAGTTACTAGGCGTTCAAGGATGTTTCTAGGTTTTTTTAAACTCGTCCAGGCAGTTACTATGACGTGAAATCGCTCCAAAACCCGTCAAAATTTGTCTAAAACCGTCCAACCGCACTCGGCGCTGTCGACGCTCCCTATTGGTGCTGCCGGCGCTGATGTCCGTTATCTAGGGTGTCGTCGGCACTAGTGGCCAAAATTACAATTTTCATTTTTTTATTCAATCATAGCAATATAAGTATGGGTTGCCTCCCACAAAGTGCTTGGTTTAACGTCGTCAGCCCGACGCACCATTTGTTTAGTTGGGTTGACTTAACATTAAAACTTCTTTAAATTGAGGTATGTGCCCTTCACAATAATGTTTCAAACGATGTCCATTAACTTTAAATATCTTTCCAATGTTAGGATCTTTAATAATAATAGTTTCATAATGATAGACTTTAATCACTTTAAATGGTCTTAACCATCTGGATTTTAGTTTTCCTGAAAATAATCTCAATCTTGTATTATATAGTAAAACTTTTTGTCTAGGTTCAAATTTCTTCTTAACAATCTTATGATCATGTCATATTTTCATTTTCTCTTTATAGAATTTTGCATTATCATATGCTTCATTTCTAATCTCCTCAAGTTCATTAATTTGCAAAAACCTTTTCTCACCAGCATCCTTTAAATTAAAATTAAATTCTTTAATAGCCAAAAATGCTTTATGTTCCAATTCTACTCGTAAATGACATGTTTTTCCAAAAATCAATCTATATGGGGACATTCATATAAGAGTTTTATAAGAAGTTCTGTATGCCCATAATGCAGTATCTAGTCTAGCAGACAATCCAATTTATAAGGATTTACTTATTTTTCTAAAATGTGTTTAATTTCACGATTCGATATTTCTGCTAGACCACTAGTTTGAGGATGATAAGCAGTAGAGAATCTACGCATTATATCATATTTCTTGATTAATTTTTCGAAAATCTCTGCTTTAATTTGTTCTGAGTCATCGGTGCTGCCCTCGACACAGCCAACACTGAGTAATTCTTCAAAAATTTCCTTTGGACTCCAAATTTCATCCTTTTTGCTTTTTTTTGCTTTAATCCCTAAAAATAAACAACCTACAAGAAAACATCAAAATACCTTCCATTAAAGTGCAATATCATAAAAAATAGGTATAAAATATGGGTCTAAAAATGCATATATTTTTGGTGTATCAAATGACACCTTTTGCATCCATTCATGATGGTTTCATGATTATTTTTAACTTTGGTTACCATGGTGGCTAATGAGTTTGTCATGGGGTTAGCCAAGCCTTGGTGAAGTCCAATGGGTCTTGTATGACCCAATACCAATAGGTCTTGGATTATCTTTAAATGTGAATTATAGGTTTTGATGTTGCCATGGAATTTGTCTTGTCATGGGTTTAACCAAAAAGTTTTTATTTAAAACCTATGTCTAATGAACTTGAATTTCATTCTTTTTGATTAATTAAATAATAAATTAATTAAACGAATAAAATATTTTGGTGAAAAGACCAAATTTTAATCCAAATGGTGAAATTGACCAAAATTAACCATTTTGACCAAAGTTCGTCGAGGTTCATCAGAGTTGACCAATGTGATTTGCCTAACCTTGTCATGATTAGGTTAGTCATGGGGTCCATTAAGTTTGGTTTTATGGCTTGGTTTGGTCATGTTGACAAAAATTGACGGTGGTTGACCATGGTTGACCATGATGGTCAAATTGTTCCTAAGGTGATGTCTTTGGAAATTGGGTGAAGCATAGGTTCTATGGTTGGCTTTATGGTGATCATATGGTCTTGAGTTCACTAGTTGATCAAGTTTGACCAATTTAGGGGTTTGAGTTGACCAAGTGATCAATGTGGTGACGATTGGGCTCAAAATTGATCATTTTGACCAAGGTTTGATCAATTTGGTATTTGGGTTGATCAATGTGGTCCATGTGAAGGTAATTAGGTCATGGATTGACCATTTTGACTGAATTTGACCAATTAGTTCAAGGGTTGACCAAGTGGTCAATATGGTGGTCATTGGGTCACGAATTAACCATTTTGACCAAGTTTGACCAATTTGGTCTTTGGGTTGACCAATGTGGTACCTATGATGGTCATTAGGTCATGGATTCACCATATTGACCAAATTTTATCATTTATGTCAAGGGTTGACCGTTGTGGCCAATTTGTTCCCAAGTTAGGGTTTGCTTGATCCATCTGGGATGTCTCCATAATTTGGGCTCAAAAGGGGTATATTGAGGTTTAACCTTAAATCTTAAGGTTAAAGGGGTTTGGGGATATATTCAAGAGGTTAACTGTAGTAGATTCCTTCCCAATATGAATTATGGATGTCATTGGCTATGTGTCCTCACAAAAGTGAGGTCAATAATGTGATACACCAAAACAATACACTGTTTTATGTTTATTTTAATGATATTGAACTTTAAAGAAGGGTATTTTTATATTTTTGTTGTAGGTATATGAATTTTAGGCATTTAGAGCAAAAAGTAGCAAAAATGAGAAAATTTGGAGCCAAAATGGAGATTTACATGACCCTGGTGCCAGAGGCACCATTTTCTCGAGAGATGGCTCTAGAAGCGCCAGAAATTGGCGCTAGAGGTGCCATTTTACAGACAAGCACAGCTAGAGGTGCCAGTTTAATGCTAAAAGCTCCAGAATCCATAAATAGTGCGAACTTCATTAAGCGGCGTGGGATTATTGCTAGAAGCACCAAAATCTAGAGAACAACGTGGACTTCATTATGCCGGCGCTAGAAGTGCCAGACACGAATTAAGATGGAGTGAGTTGGTTTGTGACTATTTTTGAGTAGTTTTTGAAGGCTCCAAACATTTTGAACGTCCCATGGAGTAGTTCAATACATCTAGACACTTTAGAAGGCTCTCTAATGAAGAGATATGTCTCTTGGATGAAAGGACTTATATCTTGGTGCAAAAAGGTGTGACTTTTGTAGGAAAAATTGGAGGGAATTTTGAATTCCCTTTGAACCCTAATTAAAAATTGGAGCGTGAGAGAGATGGGAGGATTTTCTTGTAGGGTTGTAAGAAGAGAGGGAAGATGAGAGATTTCTTCTTCATTACATTTCTAAGAGAGAATTGAATGTGGTTGTAAAGAGAGAAGTGCTTAAAGGGAACTTTTAGGGATTTGCTTGGGAAGGAGTTTGAGGTAAGTTGTGTTCTTTTCTTTCATTGTCTTGCAAACTTATTTTTATATATGAAATCTTTATTTTGTCATATCCTTATCATGAATTATGAGTAGTCTTCTTTATCTTTCTCCCTACAATGAGATATGATTTTGTGAAGAATTAGTTTTTTTTATAAGGTTTTAAATGTCAATCAATTGTGATGATTCAAACTCTGATCTTCATGTACTTTTTGATCTAGCCAACTGAAAAGTTAAAATTTGTTGAGAAACATATGATCCGAAAGGGTTATTCTTTCTACAATAAGGTAAGGGTCACATTCAATTTCATGGGTGAGAATCTAATCCATGGGTTGCGTGCAAATAAATAGGGAAATATACTTTGATGGACGCAAAATTGAAGATTTTAAGGTGTCAGATTAAAATCTTCAATTTGGTCCAGCTGCTTGGAAACTAAAGAGAGATTGTTAGCCCTCAAACAAGGGAGAAGTGAGAGCTCTGAAGTGAGAGTCAGTATCCTCTTAACCTAACCACGTATTTAGGGACCAAACTCTGGATTAGTTAATATTCTTTATGCACTCTCAGAGGGTAAAGAATATGATTGCTCCTATTTGGAACAATACAATTTTTTATATGTATTTTATATATGTGTTTTAAAATGATTTTAATTTCTTCACATTCCATAAACTCAATGTAAAGGCCAAGGATGCTTTCTTAAATTTGAAATCTTCATTTCAAAACTTTGTTTAGTTTTTATAAGTTTACTCTTAAAGTTTAGCAATTAGTTTAGTTAAGTTAGTTGTTTCAACTGCATTTCCCTTAGCGCACATTAAATTTACTTTAGATTTGTCTTGCCTACTTTAGTTTTGTAGTTTAAATATTGTGTTTGACATTATAACCATATAAATTTCCAACTCCTTGTGGGATCAATACTTAGGACTCCATTGGAGCCCTTTATTACTTGAGCGATATGTATACTTGCGTTATTATTACAGGTTGGAAAGCTAAGAGATTTTTAAAAGATAAAATTATTTATATTGAATTTATTTTTATTTGGGATTGAACTGCATATTTACTATTAGTAGAAGCTGGCCGCTTGCTCATAAATATGCCAAAAACATAACCCAAATAAGATTTAGCGGCTAGTGAGAAAAAATGTTGTATGTAAAATTGAAAGAAATAGTTTTCTCACTAGGGGTACTATGCAAGTATATGTATCATTTCAATTAATATATGATTTTCTTTAAAAACCACAGTATTAATCCCACAGGGAAATGTAAACAAAAAGAAATGAAATACATGAATTTTAACTTTAAGAGAACTTTACTTAAGACTGCATAAAATATCTAAAAAATTAATGATGAAAATTAAGTTTACTATTAAGTTTACTAATTTTTATAAAAATTAATGATGAAAATTAAGTTTACTAATTTTTATAAAATGCAAGTAAAACTAAATGAAATGATTTTAGAAAACTTATAAAAAGAGACTTTCTCCTTGCAAATAATTCATAATTAGTGTAGGATTTTAAATGTTTAGAAGTTTAAATGTGGCATTGTGAAAAATATAAGCATACCTATTCTTTACTTCTTTCGTGTGTAAAGAACATTTACTAATCTAAAGTTGGTGTTGACATGTATAGTAGTGTTAGGTAGGTTATATTCTCTCACTTCTAGATTACTCACTGTGCGCTCACTATAGGACCTACCAGTGACCCTTAGTTCCAATCTCTAAACCAAATTGATAAAGGAATCTAACATGCCACTCTAGAAACATCAATTCTACGCCCATCAAATCTTATCTCCCTATATATTTGCACTCCCCCTCAGAAGATCGCCACTGCTCTCTCCAAAGTGACATGCGATACTTCTAAGTTAAGAAATCTTAGGCCTCTCGGGTTTATAAGTTTCCTCAACAAATTTTAGCAATACAAGTGGTCAATTTGTAAAGTAAATGAAGGATCGATAAAAATATCATCATAATTATTAGGAATAAAAGAAGTTCAAAGCAAAATAAAAATCACTTACTTGATTACTTTTTATTTTAAGGAGAAAGAGAGAAAGCTACTCAAAATGCATTGGGATAACAAAACAAAACATATTTATAAAACTTAATTCGAAAGTACAAAACTTAAAGACAAAGATACAAATACTTATCTTGAATGATTCCTCAAGCACTCCTTTGAAGTTCTCTGACTTCTCTGACTCCAATGACCCTTATAGGACTCACAAACTCTAGAAATCAAAAAGACTCACAAAGAAAACTACTCACACTCTTAACACACTCACACTCTATGTGACTCTATATATCCGACCCCCTAACCTTTTGGAATTAATCCCTATTTATAGAGCTTCAAAAATGAATAAGAGTTGCTTTAGAGTTCTCTTTAAAATATAGCCTCATTCAATTAATCTTCTAGAAAATATTGTGGTGCCTAGGTGCCAAACCGTCGCGCTTAGGTGCCAGCCAAGTTCTGCATCTAGCGCCCAGGCGCCAGTTTGGCTTATTTGGTAATTTTCTTTAATTTAGCCCATTTTGCTCCTTTTTGATGTATTTTTTTGTTCCTTTTTACTATAAAAATCTTTTACTTGCATCTGCAACCAAAAACATAAAAATAAGCATAATATCTTTAAAAATTAAGCATAAGATGTGGATAAAATTGGTAATTTAAATGTTGATTAATTCCCCCAAATGTAATTGTTACTTGTCCTCAGTAACCTTTCTTACTATATATAAAAAATATAACTTATGGAAGTGAGTTTTACTTTAAGATTTCTGTAGTTTTTGTTTTATAAATGCAATAATGCAACTTTAGAAAAAAATTTAATAACATAGGTTAAAACTAGAATGTAAAAATATTTAGTAGTCAAGCCAAAGTATTCTGATTTCTTATTTATTTAAAGAATAAATATAGTTTGTCATATTAAAGATGCTTAGAAGAATTACATGAAAAAGAATTTCATGAGAACTTTTCTATTAGGGATGCTAATACTTTAGAAATAAACTTAGAAATGTAATTAAGTCCCTTTCCTTAAGATGATTTAAGTGAAGCCAATTTTTAATTAGGCATCTCCTCATGCTTCTCCTCACATATATTTTCCTTTTTGCTTTTCTTTTCTTTTTATTCTTCTTTTCTTTTTCTTTCAGGATCATTTTCAATTCATTCTTTTTCTTTTCATGTAATATGAGGATTACTATATCTGGATAGCCTTTAATGATTTTGATCTCCACCATCTTCTTCTTAAAGTTAAAAACTTTTCACATATCTGTACTTGATAAATGTGTATTAGACTTGAAAAAGATTTTTCATAAAGTCTCAATTATTTCTTTTCAAATCAAAATCCAAGATCTTTAGCAATTCAAAAAATACAATTTTCTTAATTTTAAATAGTAAAAACTTAATCTTATACTCTTATACTAAATATCTCAAATTCATAATTAATATTTATTATTAAAAACTTTTACTTAAGTTTAATATATTATTGATAAACTCAAAAATATAGTTATATGAAGCTATCCTAACATATCATAGGTTATATTAAAATAATTTTTGAAAATATATTTTACTTAAAACAAATAAGGTTCAGTTTTTAAAAAATTTCTTCCTTCCTACAAACTTAAAATTTAAATTAGTTTAAAATAGTTTAGTTTATAATAAGCATGAAGAAAGAGAAAAAATTAAAATTTATAAGCAGGAGAACAATGTTGGTACAAAAAAATATAGGTGTTGAGTAGTAGAAATCTTAAATTAAAACAGGAATATCATGAAAAGGTTGCAAATATAAAACTCTACTCTTACACATATCCAATACTAAATAAAAGAGTAACAAAAGTAGCAATGATAAAACAAAATTACATCAAGCAATCCTACATAATCATACATCAGAAGTCTAAACATGGGAAAAAATAAACAGATCTACAACAAAAATGTAAGAAAGCTTAGTCATCATGTTCAACATCATCATCATCATCTAAATCAAATGATATATCTTCATCCATTGATTTCGGGCTTGCATAAGGAGTAAATTGAGGGAAAGTAGGAAACTCAACTGACTGATCTCCCTTCAATAATTTCACTAATGCCTCATCATAATTTGCATCATAATCACTTTTTCTCCGAACATAATCTGCCTTCTGGTCAAATTTGATTTTTATATCTTCCATACCAAATTGCATAAAAAACATATCATTCTGGTGTTCTAAATATCTCTCACTCAACACATCTCAGAAACCAGATGGAGGCTCAGTAGCAGTGGATGTAGAAGGTCTAGAAGTAGAAGGCCTAGAAGTAGTAGTATAAGGTGCATCATGAGCTCTATCTCCAGGTCATCCGTGCACATCTATATTGGCCTTCCCAATGGGCTTGAGTGGCTTGAAGTGCTCCTCTCAATGTTCAAACTTTACTCCAGAGTCTTTACAAATAGTAAACATCAAAGATGGAAATCCAAGACCTGAAAAAGTACTACCTATAGTAGAAGAACCAATAGTCTCATAAATAAGAGAGCCAACATCTATAGGGTTCATCTTTTGAATGAAGTAATTTAATATAGCTCTTTCTCTTGTCACCTCACTTAAATGATTTAAAATAAGGAGACGAGCATAAATAAAATAATGTCAGACCTTTAAGGTGGCATTGAGCTTGAAAGAAGAAAAAATTACCTTATGATCATCTTGAATCTTCCAGCCTCCACATCCATCAATCAAATATGCAATGATCTGATCTAACTCCTCTTCAGAGGGAGTGTACTCTGAATAGAAACAATCAATAGTAGATGGCAGACCATATACTACATTGATCCACTCCTCTTCTTCGAACAAAGACCTTTGTTCTCGTCATCATCTGCTTCAGGTAAGTTTGCATAAAACTCTCAAAAAATAGTACAATAGCAATAAAATAACAGAAGCATTCCCATTGTCGATCCATAATAACACTTTCAATAGCTCCTCCGGGTCTATAGAAGCTTCACTCTATAATAAACATTCTCGACGATACAAATTTGTTGTAACAAATTTGTGCTTTTATATTGAAAAATTTGGCATTGTCAAAAGTTCCTTTCCCTTTCTTCACTTCATCTTAAGAGCTATCTATAAATTTGAAGAAAAATTTTAACAAATTTTAAAATTAAGATAAAAAGATTCCTACAAGCTTTTTTTTCTAACTAACGAAGCTTAAATCCATGGATTTTTCATTGCATAATCAAATATTTTTGCAAATTTCAGTATCCACACAATATATGAAAATCCATGGTGAAATTGCAAAATAACTATGCCAAAATGTAGATCTAACCTCAAGAAGTTGACATCTGGTTGTATTAAGTCCAAAAGCATGAAGATTTGAGCACAAGGAGGAGCCTTAGGACCAATTTTCGTGAAAAGAAGGAAAAATATGAAGCTTAGGCGTAAAAAAATGAAGTTGGATTGGTTTAAATCGCAAAAATGTTAACTTTTGGTCGATTCAGTTGAAACGGTGCTTAGGCGCCAAGTAGTGTTGAAGTATGGCGCTTAGGCGCCAGTTTTGGCGCCTAGACGCCATACGAAAATTTTCATTATTTTGTTTTTATGTGTAACACAACAAGACTAAAGCCTTTAAACCAAAATTTTTTATTAATTTATCATCAAACTTCATATTTATAATTTTTCCAACCTCTTCTGTCTTCCAAATGCTCAATCATGATTTCCGATCAAAAGTTCAGTCCACCATTCTAACACAAGTTTTCACAACACATATATTCATTAATATCAACCAAGTAACAATACAACAAACAATAAAACAATTTAGAACACTAGAAATTAAAAACACACAACAACACAATCAACTAAAAGATTAAGTAGCACACACAACATATCAATTACTAAAGTCGACATAAACATAGAACATAAACACTAGAATCCTTCCAATGATCAACCCTTGTTGACCTCGTTCTCATCACCCTTTTCACATGTCAAATAGCTTCAATCAAATGTGTGGAAGAAAGGAGCACGAGGAAATTCCATGGCCATTTTTTCTTCCAACCAATTGTTCTTGCAATACCTAGTTACCTGATAATTATGATAACACACCATATGATTGGATTGGTGTTTCATCTGCCACTCCAAATGCTCATACTGATTGTATATTTCATGCAATTTGTTGTGTAAAATTGACAGCTCATCTTTAATCTTCCTCAATTTGCATCATCCTTTCCAAACTCAGTGCTAAGAAGCCATTGAAATAGGTTTGAACATTATTGTTAAAAAACTTATCTCCAGTGGCCATACCATTATTTCTACTCTCAATGGAAGCTAGTGAATGGAAGTAAGATCTCAAACTGCCTCTATATTTCTTTTCTTTGGTTTAATTTTCAAAGGTTTGATAACTGGGGATGAAGGTAAGGCAATTTAAAAGGAAAGAAATGGAAAAAATTACTTAGGGGCGATTTTCCTCATGTCTAGAAACTATGGCGCCTAGGCGCCAGATTCAAAAGACTCTAACGCTTAGGCACAAATTCTGGCACCTAGGTGTCAGTGTCCTAGTGAACATCGATACACCTATCGTCAAATTTCTTCAATTTCCAATCATGTTTAATACCTTAAATAGTGCTTAAAAAATGCTACTATAGCAAAGGATGGTCACGATACTACAATAATAACAAACATGAATTAAATCACACAAATAGATTATGGGTTGCCTCCCACAAAGCACTTGGTTTAACATCGTCAACCCGAAGTATCCAAATGTTTTACTCGGACTAACCCAAAATCAAAGTTTCTTTATAATAGGGCTTGTTTTCTCCAATGCAAGGTTTTAACCTATGTCCATTTTCTTTATTTATATGCTCAATTTTTGGATCTTTAGTATCCACAACCCAATAAGGATAAACTTTTATCACAATAAATGACCCCATCCACCTGAACTTATGTTTTTCAAGAAATAATATCAATTGAGTATTATATAATAAATTTTTTTGTCCATGCTCAAAATTCTTTCTTAAAATCATTCTATCATGCCAAATTTTCATCTTTTTTTATAAATTCTAGCATTTTCATATAATTCATTTGTAATTTCTTTAAGCTCATTTAATTACTATAATCATTTTTCTAAAACATCCTTTAAATTATAATTAAATTCTTTTATTGCTCAATAAGTGTTATGATCTAACTCAATTGGTAAATAACAAGTTTTCCAAATTTGAACTTATATGGAGACATTCCTATAAAAGTTTTATAAGCAGTCCTATAAGCCCATAATGCATAATCATGTTTATTGGACCAATAAGTTTTAATAGGATATACAGTTTTCTCCAAAATTCTTTTAATTTGATGAGTTGATACTTCTGCTAATCCACTGGTTTGAGGGTGATAAGCTGTGGCTATCCTATATTTAATTCCATATTTTCTAAGTAAAGTGTCAAATCTAAAATTCTTAAAGTGACTTCCCCCATCTGTAATGTTCACTCTTGGCAATCCAAATCTAATAAATATATTTTTGTTTAAAAGTTTTGCAACACTCAAAGCATCACAATGAGGAAAAGTTATTGCTTTAATCCATTTAGACACATAGTCCACAACTAAAAGATATAAATCTTTCTTGAAGATGGTACAAATGGTCCCATAAAATCTAAACCCCACATATAAAAAATTTCAACTTCTAAAGAATAAATTAGGGGCATTTTATCTATTTTAGATATATTGCCTACTCTGCGACATCGATCACAAGTTTTCACATAATTATTAACATCCTTAAACAATGCAGGCCAATAAAATCTAGAGTATAAAATTTTAAATGCAGTCATATCTATTCCAAATTGTCCCCTAAATTTAGATTTATGACATTTTTGTATAATTTCTAATGTTTCATTAATTGGTACACATCTTTGAATGACTGAATCTCTACATCTTTTATATAAATAAGGGTCATCCCAAAGGTAAAATCTTGCATCATACATAATTTTTTTTTTCTGTTGGCTTGTTAGTCTGTATGGTAGAATATTAATAACTAAGTAGTTAACTATATCTACATACCACAGTATATTCTACTCATCAATAACATAAAGTTATAAATTTTCATTTA
Organism: Phalaenopsis equestris; assembly: GCF_001263595.1. Lineage (NCBI taxonomy): Eukaryota > Viridiplantae > Streptophyta > Magnoliopsida > Asparagales > Orchidaceae > Phalaenopsis > Phalaenopsis equestris. The sequence goes on from NW_018164567.1 coordinate 1,476,084, forward strand.
TGTAATCCTCATTGTTCTGTTCATTGTTCAATTCTTGACAAATGATCAACAATTTGCTATCAACACTTTTTTATCCACTATCTGAAAATCAAATTCTTGCAAAAATATGACCCATGTGATTAATTTTGGTTTCTCATCCTTATTTGACATAACATATTTAGTAGCAGAAAGATCAGTATGCACAATGCATTTAGCTTCAAGTTAATATGGTCTAAATTTATCAAAAGCATATACTATTGCCAATAGCTCTTTTTCAAATATTGTGTAATTAATTTGAGCTTCATTAAGATTTTTGCTGGCATAATATATGACTTTAAAAATCTTATCATAATTTTGTCCTAAAAAAGCTTCAATAGCATAATCACTTGCATCACACATTAATTCAAACGATTTTTCTCAGATAGGTGAAATAATGATAGATGTAGTAATTAATTTTTTCTTTAATAAGTTGAAGGCTTTTAGACAATCATCATTAAAATTAAAGTTAGTATCTTTTTTCTAAGAGATGGCATAGATGCTTAGCAATTCTAGAAAAGTCTTTAATATACCTCCTATAAAATCCAACATGTCCTAGAAAACTTCTTACTATTGTTATGAGGTTGTAATTTAGCAATAATTTGAGTTTTTTCTTCATCAACTTCCATGTCATTTTTAGAAATTTCATGTCCCAATACAATCGCTCCTGTGATCATAAATTGACATTTTTCCCAATTGAGAACTAAATTTCACAGCATTTTAAAACCTTTGCTAAATGATTTAAACATGAATCAAAAGAGGTTCCAAAAATCGAGAAATCATCCATAAAAACTTCAATTCCTTTCTCAAATAAGTCACATAAAATAGACATCACACACCTTTGAAAAGTTACAGGTGCATTACATAAACCAAAAGACATTCTTCTAAAAGAAAAAGTCCCATAAGGACATGTAAATATAGTCTTTTATTGATCCTCTGGAGCACTAGGTATTTGGTGGTAACCAGAGTATCCATCAAAAAAGAAAAAAATATTGGTTTCTAGCTAGTCAATCCAACATTTGGTCAAAGAAAGGTAAGAGAAAGTCATCCTTCTTAGTGGCTATATTTAATTTTTTGTAGTCAATACAGATTCGCCATCGAATGACTTGTCTTGTTAGAATTAATTCATATTTTCATTGACAACTATAGTCACTCCTCCTTTTTAAGGAACACAATGAATATGACTAACTCATGCACTATCAGATATAGGATAAATAATTCCAGCATATAACTACTTTAAAATTTCTTTCTTTATCACTTATTTTATTATTGGATTTAATCTTCTTTGAGCATCAGCTTTAGGTTTAAAGCCTAGGTTTACATTTATCTTCCATTAAAATTATGTGCATAACAGATTGAAGGACTGATTCCTTTAATATCAACTAATGTCCAACCAAAAGTTTTTTTATAATTTCTTAATGTCTCCAATAATTTTTCTTCCTGATCTTTAGTTAACACTGAGGATATTATCATGGGTAAAGTTGATGAATTTCCTACGAATGCATAGTTTAAATGTGTTGGAAATACTTTCATCTCAAGTTTAGGAGGTTTTTCAATTGAAGGGAATAGAAATTTATTATTTTTAGAAGTATTCAAAATACAAGAAATTGAGGAGGAATATTTTGAACATAATTAGTATCCTCAACATTTATCTCCAATGATTTTTCTTCAAAATCACTTTCAGTTTCACTATCTAATCCTTCTTGATCTAATATCACTTCATCTTTTTTCCTCATAAATAAATTCACATTTAATGTTTAACTGTTTAACAATCATATAATCAATAATATCCATCATATAACATTTTTCTTTAACGAGGTACCTCATTAACTTTAGAACATTAAATGTTACTTCCTGGTCAATAAATCTCATGGCCAACTCTCCTTTCTTCCCATCAATCATAACACGTTCGGTAGCAAGAAAAGGTCTCCCCAAAAAAATAGAAATTTCCTTATCTTCTTCCCTATCAAGAACAATGAAATCCATAGGGAAGATAAATTTATCAACCTTAACAAGTACATCTTCTATAACCCCTTTAGGATAAGTGATAGATCGATTAGTTAACTGATGGGTTACAATAGTGGGAGAAATCTCTCCTAAGTCTAACCTTTGAAAAATGGATAAAGGCATTAAATTAATGCTAGCTCCAAAATCACATAAGGCTTTTCCATAAACTTTTTCTCCAATCGCATAGGGTATAATGAAACTACTAAGGCCTTTAAGCTTTTGAGGAAGCTTTTTTTGAATTATTGCACTACACTTTTGACTAGGTGCAGCGGTCTCATAAGCTTCAAACTTCTTATTTTTGTCTAATATATCATTCATAAATTTTGCATAACGCGACATTTGTTCCAAAGCTTCTGTAAACAAAATATTTATTGTAAGCTTCTTAAAGATCTCAAAAAATATTGAAAATTGTTGATCCAACTTTTGTTGTCTAAGTCTTTAAGGAGAAGAAGGCAGTAGTCTTTCTAAATCATTTTTAGTTGGAGGGACATATTGTTCTTGATCCTTATAAATATTTTCTTTAGGTTTTTCAGTATCTTCAATCTCTCTCTCAACTTCAATCTCTTTTTAAATTCCAACTTTTAATTCCTTTCTACTATTAAGTTGAACATCTTTAATTTGTTCTTGTTCTGTTCCTTTGTCTTTCAGATTTATTTCAACATCACTAGGAAGTATTCCCTGGGGTCTATTACTAAGTGCGTTAGCAATTTGTCCCAGTTGATTCTCAATATTTCTTATTGTAGCAAATATTTCTTAATATTTCTTATTGTAGCACTTTGACTTTGCATTTGATTACCCATTTATAAAGCTAATTCTTCTATAGACAACTTCTTTTCCTTAAATTGTTGGTTATTAAAGCTAGGAGGCTAAGAATCAAGATAGTTAGAATTACCCTAATTGTTCCAATTTCCTTTTTGGTTTGCTTGATTGTTCCCCCATTGCTGATTTCCACCACCAGAATTGTTCCAGTTAAAATTATGGTGGTTTTTCCAACCTGGGTTGTAAAAGTAAGAATATGGGTTATTGGGCTTATTAAAAACCACATTTAAAGTTTCTAATGATTGAGAATCATTTTGTCCTAATAAATTTTCCTCACTTGCTTGAGGTATTTGGGAAAATTCATAACATAATTATCCCACATCTTAGATATCACAATAACTTGAGATACTAAGATGGTAAAAGCATCATTATCATGAATACTAGCCACTCATTTAGGATTTATCCTTTCTGAGGGCCATTGAAAATTATTAGTGGCCATTTCTTCAATTAAGACAAGAGTTTCATCAAATGATTTTGACATTAAAGATCCTCCAACAACAACATTTATTATAGATGTAACAGATCCTATTAACCCATTATAAAATGTTTGAATATTTAACCAGTTAGGTAAAGCATGATGTGGACACTTTCTAAGGAGTTCCTTAAATCATTTCGAAGCCTCATAAATTGACTCTCCCTCATATTAAATAAAAGAAGTAATATCATTTCTAAGCTTAGCAGTTTTTAAAGGAGGAAAATATTTAGTCAAGAATTTTTGTGACATATCTCCTCAAGTTCTAATAGATCTAGGTGCTAATGAGTTTAACCACATCTTAGCTTTATCTCTTAAGGAAAATAAAAAAGTTTAAGTCTAATCACGTCGTTTGATAAACCATCATATTTTAATGTAGCATAAAGTTCTAGAAAACTTACTAGATTTAAATTTTAATCCTTAGTTGGTGTTCCCCCAAATTGATTATTTTGCACCATTTGTATTATTGTAGGTTAAGTTAAAATGAGCTAGCCACTACAAAAAGGAATTTGAGTACTTCAGTGAATTTCATCTACTATAGGGTTTGCATAATCCATTAAAGGTCTTTGTAAATTTTCATGCTCATTTTTAGTAGTTAAAGTTTCAATGTTATTTTGTGACGTGTCTGTCATTTCTTGAGAATTGTAAAGTTGTTTTTGCTTTTGAATTTTTCTTATAGTTCATTCTAATTCAGAATCGTAGGGTACTAAACCTTCAGATCCTGAACTTTGCTTACAAAAAATAAAATTCAGAAATTAAAATACTAAAATAATATAATTTCTTAGTTTTTTTGCTTTTTTTCTTATTTTTTGGTTTTTGTAATTATTTTTACAATTTTATATATTTGTAATTTTTTTTTTATAATTTTTGAAAATTTGAAATAAGTTTAAAACTAATTATATATATATGTATAATCCTACAATTCAAAATAAAGGTTCAAAAAAAATTCTGAAAAGATATTTCCTTTTTAAAGTTTTGTTTTTTCATTCCCTGGCAACGGCGCCAAAAACTTGACCCAACTCGTAACTACACAGATATTTATATTCCTTAATATGGGGATAACAAAACAATAAATATTTATTAAACTTAATTCCAAAGTACAAGACTTAAAGATAAAGATATAAATACTTATCTTGAATGATTCCCCAAGCACTCCTTTGAAGTTCTCTGACTTCTTTGACTCAAACGACACTTACAGGACTCACAAAATCCGTAAATCACAAAGACTCACAAAGAAAACTACTAACACTGTTAACACACTCACACACTATGTGTCTCTATATAACCTAGCCCCCATTCTTTTGGAATTAATCCATATTTACAGAGCTTCTAAAATTACGATGATTTGCTTCAGACATGTCTTCAAACTTTAACCTCATTCAATGAATCTTTTAGAAAATAACTGTGGCACCAAGTTTCCAAATCGTTGCGGTTCGGCTGGTTTGGTAATTTTCTTTAGTTTAGCCCATTTTGCTCATTTTTATCTATTTTTTGCTTCTTTTTTACTCTTAAACTATTTTTCTTGCACCTGCAACAAAAAACATAAAAATATATTTCATTAAAGCATAATATCCTAAAAAATTGAGCATAAAATGTGCATAAAAATAGGTAATTTTAAGGTGGATCAATCCTCTCTAAAGATATTGAATGTATTAACTCTCTGTAAAAATTTGAAACCATTTTAAATTAATTTAACCACTAAAGTCTATTTTCAAGCAAAATGAAATTTTCGCATTAAAATAATTATAATAATTAAAATATAACTAAATTTTTTTAAAAAAAGTGGTTTGGGGTGTTCCTTCTGACCAAGGGCACCAAAGAAAAATAAAATCGAGATTAAAATAAATAGTACATTTTTGGGCAATTTTTATTTTAAAACTAATTTAAAATTTTAAAAAATCACAAAAATACACCAAAATATCCCTAATTGTTCCCTAACCACTTTGGATCAATTAGAATACTTATCCTAATTTTCCAAATAAAGATATGTATTTTCAAATGCATAAAAAAGTATTTTCCTAAATTTCCACTAGAATAATTATAAATATATATATATATATATATATATAATATAAAATTAACTTCTCTAAGTTCTTTGAAGTCAGAGAGATCAATGTTCCTTGAAGTCAGAGAGATTAAAGAAAAATATAAAATTGATTTTTCAATATAAAATGTTTTTTCTATTTAATTAATTCTCAAAACAAACAAATAATTATGAAAATTAAAGTATAATTCAAAAATTCATGAAATTTGTTTGAGTGGTCCTCAAACTCAGATGAACCTCCAATAAATTTTTTAAGGGCAGAAACTTTATTTTGATTGATTAAATGAATTAATCTTAGAAATTCCTTTATTTGGATTAAAATAATTATATAAGTTAAAATAAAGATTGAAAGAATATGATTCTTTCTCTGGTATCTCAATTAACCCATGAGAGATAGGTCAGCAAATTCCCAAGTCCATGTGAATTGATTTAAAGATTTTATGAAGATAGGAGCCTCAGGGGCAAAATTGTAATTTCCACCTTTTCATTTCTTAATTATAATTTAGGAAGGTTTAAAAGCTAAAAGGGCAATATTTTGATTCTATGTAACATCCTAAAGTGATTGAGACATGAGGGTAAGAGGTAGAAACCAATTAACCTCATTTTTAAAAGAAAAATGGGTATTACCGTAATTATCTCAACTGTAGAACATTGAAGATGAAATTGATTTGAATAATTTAAATGTTTGGGGCATAAGTTAGGAATTCAATAACACACCAATCTAGAATCCCTAAACTAATGGTTGAATCATAGGTTAATCTTTTAATTAAATATTATTATATTGACCTTTTTCTTCAAAATTACACATCTACCTCTGGTGACTTTTGAGCTTTGTAGTGAGCTAAGTTCAATCTAAGGATACTTAAGGATTAGTTGGAAATGGAACCATAATTAAAATCCCTCGAACATTACAAGCTCAACTTGCTTATCCCCTTTCTCGTGGGTTAATTGAGACATGAACTGAGCACAATTTAAACCTAACAAGCCTCGGGCTAATCTATTCAATAACATAATAAGTTCAAATGAACTTGAGATAGTCTAAGAAATTCATACGAGTTGTTTTGGGCTATGTCCCAAAAACTTTTATGATATTTTGGATATTCTAAAGAACAATTGAACTTATTATGTTTCGTTCAAGAAAATCATCTTTAAAACCCTTAGGGACCCACCAACTTATGAATTGTGGTTTCTTTTAAATTTAAAACATTAAGGCTTCATTTCCACTTAGTAGTTGCTCTTACTTTTACTTTGTAATATATACATGATTATGAATGCTGACCTTTCAGCGAGAGCAGAGAGAAGATGACAGGTACGCAGTTATAGTTTATTCATTGTCATTTTATTTCGACAATTTATTACGGCTTTAATGTATTATGCAGGCTTGGTTGAGATACTTTTCAAAAGCAATAAATAAACATAATACACCCTTTTCAATTTACAGGAGGAGGAGGTAACCCAAGGTTGATAATGGGATCTCACCAGTTTAAATGAGCTTAACAATTTGTTTAGACTAGTAAATTCAAAATAATATAGTGTTACCGGAACAAGGAAACCGTGGGATCCTAATCGATGTTGCTCTACTCAACTTTAACCCCCCCCCCAATAATACTTGAACAATAACAAAACTTGACATGAAAAAAGTAAAACCTTAAACCCCAAAGACCTGGAGTTGTCACTTCAACAAAGAGCTTAGAGCTAACACCGAGGGAAACATGCAAATGATGTACAAAAGAACAACTTTGGGAGAGCAACCGGGTCTTCAACAACACATCTTTCCTTAGAATTTAATAACAAGCCATACGAATTCAAGTTAGTCCGTTTAGTAAAACATAAATCCTTAACTCATCTTTAGGCTTTTGCACAATTATGTCATGCAATCTAAGCCCTAATTCCTTTTTAGGCTCTGAGGTTGTTGTTCGTTACGACAAAAATCCTCCTATCTCCCAAGCAATTTGTATGGCCGTGTCATGCAAGTGTAAGCCCTAAAATAATAAAATTGAAAGGATAAAACATCATGTAATATCATTTCTAAATTAAAGCCAAATAATAGGATAGCTTGGGAAGTCACCGGGTTCCCCCGGATCAGCGACATCTCCTACCTTTCATTCCTTTGGATACCTGAAAATAATTGTTCCTACTTGATCCATTCCCTTTTAAATTTCTAATGTCCAGCCTTAAAAACCTTAAAATTTGGAATTTTTGATAGCAAACCAATTAATCTGAATCTAGAGTATTCTTAAGAGACCTCAATCACTTAAGAAGTAATTAACTATAGGGGCTTGCCTCTATAAGAAACTTTCGAACCCAGCTTAATATAAACCCTATTTAATCTTCAATATTAGATAGGGGAACTTGTCAGCCTATAAAAAAAATGGTTTTGCAGACCAAACAGGTGTCATAAATCCTTTTAGTTTATTTAATCGAGTGTCATTATCAAGTAATGTCTCTATTTTCCGGGATAGGTGCATCACTTGTGGTGTTATGCTCTATCATTTAAACTATTACAAATATGAGATCGATTCGATCTCATATTTTCAAAATTGAAACATTTTTTTTCATAATATATATATATATTAAATATAAAAATCATTTTTTTCACAATAACAAAATCAACCTAATAAATATCCTGCTGACAATTTAATAATCAAGATGAGGTTGGGATGTGTTAATTGGACCCTAGGCAAAGTGGTGCTAATACTACCTTTGGTGCCTTGGCGTTAAAGCCTGGCACCTAAGCGCCCTATTGCAGAAAGCTCGATGCCTAAGTGCCCAGACTGGCACCTATGCACCAAAATTCAAAAATATTCAAATAACCGCCCCGAATAATTTTGGACCTACTTCTTCACCCTTAAAATTGCCATAAACATGCATGATGTCCAAAGGGTCATCATCTTGGCATTTCGGATCATTTAGGAGGAGGAAAACTGCAAGAATAATCTTTTCTTTAATGCTAAAGCACTTCAAATTAAAGGAAACAAAAGAAAAGGTGTATTCGATATAAAAAAATTCATCAACGAAGAAACTCATAATTATTACAATGGAATTCTTGTGTCAAATAAACTGAATAACAAAAATGAATTTATTACACCTTGTGGTGACATGGAAGAGGTAATTGTTCAAAGACACTGGGAAGTGCTTTGTTACACTTCCTCAACAATAATTATTTTTGTAGTTAAGGAGTTTTATGATAATCTTCCAGAATTATATCAAGGATTAGTCATTGTTAGACCTAATTAACCTAAACTCCAATTAGGTCTAACCCTAATTAGACCCAATTAACCGCATTAAGCCTTACTTACATTATGCTTTAGTCAACTTAAATCCTTAGGTTCAACCCAACTTGAACCTAAGTCAAATCAAACCCTTAGGTTCAACCCAACTTGAACCTTAGTCAAATCAAACCCTTAAGTTCAACCTAACTTGAACCTAAGTTAAATCAAACCGTTAGGTTCACCCCAGGTTGACTCTAAGTCAAATCAAACCTTTAGATTCAACTAAACTTGAACCTAAGTCAAATCAAACCCTTAGGTTAAACCCAACTATAACCTAAGCCAAATCAAACCTTTAGGTCCAACCCAACTTGCAACTAAGTCAAATCAAAGCTTTAGGTTCAATCCAACTTTAATCTAAGTCAACAATCAACTTAAATGTTAGGTTCAATCCATATTGTGCCTAAGCCAACTTTAAGTCTAACCTACATTAGACTTATTCAAACTTTCTTAAGTCTTACACAAATTGGACCTAAGCTATTTGAAACCCTAAGATAAACCTAAATTAATATAAACTTTTAGGTTAACGTAAACTTTAGGTTCAAGTTACATTGAACCCAATTCAACTTAAACTTTTAAGTTCAACTCACATTGAACTTAAATTAAAAAAACTCTCAGGTTCAATCCATGATGAACCTAAACGAAGTCCTACCTACAGTGGAATTAGAACCATTTTAAACCTTTAGGTTTGATCAATATTAAACCTAAATCAACCTTAAGTCCTACCTACATTTGACTTACAACTATTTCAAACCTTAGGTTCAATCCATATTAAATCTAAAACAACTATATGTCCTACTTACTTTGGATCTAAATCAACTACATACATTGGACTTAAACCATCTTAATCTTTAGGTTCTACCTACATTGAACCTAAATCATCCTCATACCTTAGGTTCTACCTACATTGAACCTAAACCATCTTAAATCTTAAGTCCTACATACGTTGGACATAAACCATCTTAAAATTTAGGCTCTACTTTCATTGAACCTAAATCATCTTCATACCTTAAAGTTCTACCTGCATTGAACCTAAACCATCTTAAATCTTAGGTCCTACATACATTGGACTTAAACCATCTTAATCTTTAGGTTCTACCTACATTGAACCTAAACCATCTTAAATCTTAAGTCCTACATACGTTGGACATAAACCATCTTAAAATTTAGGCTCTACTTTCATTGAACCTAAATCATCTTCATACCTTAAAGTTCTACCTGCATTGAACCTAAACCATCTTAAATCTTAGGTCCTACATACATTGGACTTAAACCATCTTAAATTTTAGGTTCTGCTTACATTGAACCTAAATCATCTTCATAGCTTAAATTTCTACGTACATTGAACCTAAAGTTTCTTAAATCTTAAGTCCTACATACATTGGACTTAAACCATCTTAAATTGGACTTAAACTTAAACCATCTTAAACTTTAGGTTCTACTTACATTGAACCTAAATTATCTTCATATCTAAAGTTTCTACCAACATTGAACCTAAAACATCTTAAATCTTAAGTCCTACATATATTGAACTTAAACAATCTTAAACTTTAGGATCTACCTACACAAAACTTAAATCTTCTTCGTACCTTAAGTTCTACCTACATTGAACTTAAACCATCTTAAACTTTAAATTCTAACTACATTGGATCTAAACTATCATAAAGTTTAGGTTCTATCTAAATTGAACCTAAAAGACATAAATCCTTAGGTTTGATCAACTCATCAAACTTTCTTTTTCTCATATTTTCTATTTTTAGCCCTTTCCTTCCTTCTCCTAGTTTCTTAACATCTGAGAATGCTTTACATGATTCAAAATAATGAGTTACTTGCAGATTAGGGCAATAAAATAGATAAACAGAGTGGTGACTGTTTTCGACAAAATATCAAACCACTGGCATGAAGACAGTAATTGGCGACAGCGAACACGACACACATTCCAGCGGTCGACAAGAGAGTGGCGACTCTGCTGGGGAATTTCTCTCTCCTCATCTCTTGTTAAATCATTTGTTCTCCATGCAAAGATATTCCATCTTTTGATAGATGGAATTATCTTGCTTAATCTGAAGTCTTTGATTATAAGAGTTATTTGTAACAAACATTCCATGATATTTATGACGACAAGACAAAAAACGACATAACATAATAAATTCCTAGTTTACAAAATGTGTCTAGAATCATTTGACATTGTACATTTTTCATAAATTACCAGAACTGCTGTGATGGATCCTTGAAGTTGATTATTTCCTACCCCCAAGGTTTTGATATATCAAACAATCATCAATAGAAAGACAATCTGGAAAGGAGTGATCCAAGACAAAAATTCCAACATTTTGACAAAAATATGATTTCTGGGGGAAATGGAATTAATGCCCTAATAACTGGCTCCTTTACTTTAATAAATCTTCCGACGGGGCCCTAAGTAAATTTCAAAAATAAAATAGTGCGATCGAAATACAAGTAATTGACTAAGGATATTACGAGCCTTTTAATCTCATGCCAAATGATTGGTCATAGCTTTTGAGTGAGTTATAATATCTCTGAATTTTTCTTAAGAGGTAATTGAGAATTACTAATTAGGGAAGTTTGGACATTCAAAACCCTTAAAATATGCTCCATTAGATATAGTAATTTTCTGAGAAGAAGCTTGAGGTAAGCTATTGAAAATTGGTGTTTCAATTCAGACATTCAAAATCTTTTTGGTGTTTCAATTCGTTTCAATTCAGACATTCAAAATCTTTAAAAGGAATATGCTCCACCAAATATAGTAATTCCTTGAGAAGAAGCTTGAGGTGAGCATAAAATAAAAAATTGGTGTTCAGGCATTCAAAATCTAGAAGGAACATGCTCCACCGGATACAATAATTCCTTGAGAAAAAGCTTGAAATGAGCATGAAATCAAAAATTGCCATTTGAATTCAGACAATCAAAACCCTTAAAATATGCTCCATCAGATATAGTAATTATCTCAAAAGAACCTTAAGGTGAGCATGAAATCAAAAATTGGTGTCCAAATTCTCTCTTAATTGATAAAACTTGAAAAACTGTCTTAAGTAAATTCTTTCGATATTATACTCAGAAGAAATTATGTGATTTTGCCTTTTGGTTGGCTATTAATTGGATCAGACATATCATTAGAAAATAAAATTATTTTGATCATATAATCAAAATTTTGAAATCTTTCTAAACCCAGTAAGAGGGAACTAAGGTAAAAGATTGTGTCAATAGCAAATTAATTGAAACTTTACTCTTGAGTCATATTTTTCAATATCCGGAAAATCCAACTCTAATCTCAATTCATGAACATCAAAATGATTTCTTAAAAAAGATCTGAACAACCTTGACAAAAATAGTGGGAGGGCCCGTATGTAGTTGAAAAGACATATTTGGGAGGATCCTATCAGTTGGTCAATTGTCGAGGAGAAAGAGTTTTACCCCCAATCAACCGGAGGTATTTGAAAAAATATTATGTGACATAAAAATAATGAATCGTTTGTAAACTGGGAAACAAATGACCAAAAATGACATCAACCCAGCTAATGAAACGACATAAAATTGATTCATGATCCTCACACAAACTAAATGACAAACATGGGCAAAAAGTAATTTCCTTCGAGATAATTAAGCCCAAAAAACATTAAGATTTCAAAACAATTTAGTCAACTTTATGTGCTTTTCTACACATCCTCCTTTGCTATTGGATTCAAGACCTTCCTGACACGGAGTTATGGCTTTCCTCTAGCTTACCGGTTTTCCTCTTAATTAAGATATCAGTCCCCTTATATTCCTTCCTAATAAAACAGGAACTCGACATGTGACCAATTTGAGAGATCATATAAAACAACCTTTAATGGAATATGGTATCCACTCTCTCTCCTGTTATTGGATGTAAGACCTTCATGACACAAAGTTATGGCTTTCTTCTAGCTTACATGCTTTACTCTTAGTTATGATATCAATCCCCTGATATTCCTTTCAAATGAAATAGGTACCTGACATTTGACATCTTTGAGAGATCGTATAAAACCTCCTTTAATGGAATATGGTATCCGCTCTCTCTCCTACTATTGGATATAAGACCTTCCTGAAATGAAGTTATGGATTTCCTCTAGCTTACCTGTTTTCTGCTTGGTTAGCATATCAGCCCCCTAATATTCCTTTCTAATGAAATAGGTACCTGGCATTTGACATATTTGACAGATGGTATAAGGCCTCTGCCAATGGAATATGGCATACACTCTCTCTCCTGCTATTGGATGTAAGACCTTCCTAACACAGACTCATGGCTTTCCTCTAGCTCTTCCTTTGGGATAGGAAGTAAGTCTTATAGCTTTTCTTTTCAAAACCAACATTTGACATATTTGAGAGATGGTATAAAACCTCATTTAATGGAATATGTTATCCACTCTCTCTTCTTCTATTAGATGTAAAACCTTACTGACACGAAGTTATGGCTTTCCTTTAGCTTGCTTGTTTACATCTTAGTTAGGATATCAGTCCCCTGATATTCCTTTCTAATGAATTAAGTACCTGACATTTGAAATATTTCAGAGATGGTATAAGGCCTCCTTCAATGGAATACAACATCCACTCTCTCTCCTGCTATTGGATGTAAGACCTTCCTAACATGAAATCATGGCTTTCCACTAGCTCTTCCTTTAGGATAGGATATAAGTCTCTTAGCTTTCCTTCCCAAAACCAACATTTGACACCTTTGAGAGATGGTATAAAACCTCCTTTAATGAAATGTGGTGTTCACTCTCTCTCTTATTACTGGATGTAAGATCTTCCTAACACAGAACTATGGCTTCCCTTTACCCTTTTTTTTGGGATAGGATATTAGTCTCCTAGCATTCCTTCCCAAGATAGACAAACCAAAACTTGAAATTGCTAAGAAGTGGTATAAGACCTCCTTCAATGGAGTATGACATCCACTCTCCTTCTTTATATTGGGTATAAGGCTTTCCTCACATGGAATTTTAGCTTTCATTTAGATTTTCTTTTGGGATAGGATATCAGTCTCCTATCATTCCTTCCTAAGGCAGACAAACCAACATTTGAAATTTCTAAGTAGTGGTATAAGACCTCCTTCAATAGAGTATGACATGCACTCTCCTTCCTTCTATTGGGTATAAGGCTTTCCTAACACAAAATTTTAGCCTTCCTTTAGCTTTTATTTTGGGGTAGGACATAGGTCTTTTAGCATTCCTTCCCAAGAAAGACAAGCCAACATTTGACAACTTTGAGTAGTAGTATAAGACCTCCTTAGATGGAATATGACATCTACTCTTTCTCTTACTATCAGATGTAAGACCTTCCTAACACAAAATTATGGCATTTCTTTAGTCTTTCTTTGGAATAGGATGTAAGTGATGTAGCATTCCTCTTCCAGTGCCGACAATCGACACTTTTGAGTCGTAATATAAGACCTCCTTAAATGGAGTATAACATCTACTCTCTTTCTTGTTACTGGATATAAGATCTTCACTATACAAAGTTATGAAATTCCTTTAGCTTCTCTCTTTGGAATAGGATGTAAGTCGCATATCATTCTTCTTTCCAAACTGACATTTGACATTTTTGAGGAGTGGTCTAAGACCTCCTTCAATGAAGCATGGCATCCACTTTTTCTATACTATTGGATGTGAGACCTTCCTATTACGGATTTATGGCTCTCCTATAGCTCTTCTTTTAGGATATGATATTATTCCCTTAGCATTCCTTTCTAAGACAGACATACCAACAATTGACATTTTTGATGTGTAGTGTAAGACCTCCTTAGATGGAATATGACATCTACTCTCTTTATTGATATTGGATATAAGACCTTCCTAACACAGGATTATAACATTCCTTTAGTCTTTTCTTTAGAATAGGATGTAAGTTGCATAACATTCCTCTTCCAAAATTGACACTTGACATCTTCGAGTTGTAGTATACAACCTCCTTAAATAGAATATAACATCTACTCTCTTTGTTACTATTGGATGTAAGACCTTCCTGACACGTAGTTACAACTTTCTAATAGTTTGTTCTTTGGGATAAAATATAAGCCTCTTATCATTCTTTCCCAAGACAAACATACCGACAATTGACATCTTTGAAATGTAGTATAAGACCTCCTTAGATGTAATACGACATCCACTCTCTTTATTGCTATTGGATATAAGACCTTCCCGACATGAGATTATGGCATTCCTTTAGTATTTTCTTTGGAATAGGATGTAAGTCACATAACATTCCTCTTTCAAAATCAACACTTGACATTTTTGAGTTGTAGTATAAGACCTACTTAAATGGAATATGACATCTACTCGATTTCTTACTATTGGATGTAAGACCTTCCTGACACGGAGTTACGACTTTCTTATAGTTCTTTCTTTGGGATAAGATATAAGTCTTTTAGCATTCCTCTTCCAAAACTGACATTAGACACTATTGAGAAATTTTATAAGACCTCCTTCAATGGAATATGACATTCATTCTCTCTTTCATTATGGGATATAAGGTCTTCTTAACAAAGAAATTTGGCTTTCCTATAATTTGTTTTTCCCTATAACTTCTTCATAAGTTATGACATTCCTCTCACCAGCTGACCATAACTTTTTTTTTTACCTGACACGGTACAATCATATTCTTTTTTACAAAACTACTAAAAAATTGAAAATTTCATTGGGTTACCTGGACTGTTTCGGTCGACGCCAGTATGTGTGACATACTTATTTACTATTCCCCACATATTAGGGGCTCATTTGTTGACCTCACTTTTGTGAGGACCCTAAACTAACACCTACAGACAGGATATGCCTTGAGTCACCTACATCAACTCGAAATCCTCAGACACCTTTTAAAACCTAGTGATCATCATGACCACTAAATTCACCCTAGGAAGAGAGCGATATCAAAATTGACCTCTTTTATGAATTGCCTAGGGTACACAAAATTTGGAAAAGTTGCATGGACCCTCAATACCCTTTTTGGGTTCAAACCATATTAATACCCAAAATAATCAGATCAGTAATGACAAACGCTGATTTGGTCAACCCTTGACTCAATGGTTCAAATTAATCAAACTTGACCATTTGGTCAATTCTGCCTCAAAATTGGTCAAATGACTAACCCTAAGACTCAATTGGTCAAAATTGACCCAATTGGTCAAATTTGGTCAAATTGGTTAACCATGGTTAAAATGGTCAACTTTGATCAACCTTGGTCAAACTGGACCATTTGGTCAACCCATACACCAAATTGGTCAAATTGGACTATTTGGTCAACCATAGAGCCCAATAGTCAAACTTTGATTAAAATGATCAATTTTGAACCTCATGGTCACCACATTGACTATTTGGTCAACCTTATACCTAAAACCATCACCATATGGTCAAGACATCACCATATGGTCAATTTGACCATCATGGTCAACTTTGGTCAACCTTGGTCAAACCCAAGCCATACCACCAATTCCAATGACCCCATGACTGACCCAACCATTACATGGTCAAGTAAGTCACCATGGTCAACCCTAGACCTAAATTGGTCAACCATGGTCAAAATTGGTCAACTTTATCATTTTTGGTCAAAATTTTGGTCTTTTCATCAAATTATTTTATTTTCTTAATTAATTAATCATTTAATTGATCAAAGAGAATGAAATTAAAAATTATTAGACCATGGATTTAATAAGTTTAAAATCATGGTTTAAAACCCATGGCCACCCTAAACCCATGTTTTACACTTAAACCTTAAATTTACCTTATGAAAAATTGCCAATGACATGACAAACATTCTTAAAGAAACATGAGCCACCATTTTGAATCAAGTTAGAATTATTATGAGGCCAACTTGGGGGGAGGGAGGATGTGTCATTCCTTCATGAAACATAGAAGGAAGACATGGTGAGATCATCACTCACCACAACCTCCATCCAATAGGAGAAAGACTCATTTAAGTCATTATATTATCCATGATTAAAGTCATCATGACTAAATTATGGAAATGAGGAAAGAGCAGGCTTATGTGTCATCTAATCTCAAACTCATTAAATGACTCATGAACTCATGTGGGGGAGGTTAATTCAGATCATTTTGAGAAGCCTTATCCACCTCATGAACCACCCAATGAAAGAGAGCCAAAATTAAGATTCAATCTTGTTGGCAATATTTTTGGTTAAGGAGTTGCCCGTTAGAAGCTGTTGGCTTTATATATATAGTTTAGAAAAGTATGAAATCAAACTGTCACCATATTTTTTATAGTTTAAATGAAAGAGTACTATACCTCAAACCCTGTATCTATCCCGAAAGATAAACACAAGACTTAAAGATGAGGCTCGATCAAATAAACTAAGACATGTATGACATCCGTTTGGTCTGTAAAACTAAACCAATGTATTGGCCGACAAGTTCCCCTATTTAATACAAAGAATTAAATAGGGTTTATATTATGTTGAGTTTGAAAAAAATTCCTATAAGGGCAAGCCCCTCTAGTTAATTACATCATAGATAACCGAAGTCACCCAAGATAACTCTCGATAAAAATCAGGAAGTATTATCTTCAAAGAGGTCAAAAGAATAGGACTTGTCAAAGAAATCAAACAAAGAGGTGTGAAAGGGGAATGGTTGAAATTTGGAACATTTTGTTGTACAGTCCAAAGAAGGAAGAACTGGGGAACGTCATAGATCTGGAGGAGAACCTCGGTGACTTCCTAAGCTATCCTAATGTTTGGCTTTAGTTTTGAGGAGAAATATTTAGGTGTTCCATCCTGCCAATTTTATTTATTTAAGGCTTACATTTATGTGAAACGATCACACAAATAGCCTGGAAGAAGTGAGGATTTAGGTTATGACAAACGATAACCTCAAAATCCTAAGACGAGTTAGGGCTTATATTGTACAACAAAGCTATATAAAGGCCTAAAGAAATGGTTGAGGATTTATGTTACAGAGGTAAACAACCTCAAAATCCTATGGCTTTGTTGTTTAATTTTGAGAAAAGAGGTGTCATTGTAGATCCTCTTTCTGTTGGAGATAGCCATGCTGCCCATAATGCTAACTCCAAGCTCCTCGTCGTGATGAGTTTAAGTTTTTTAATGTGTTAAGTTATGATTTCAAATCAAATGTCTATATGGTTATGGTTCTTTAAATATTATGGAGCATATTAAAGTTCATTAGAGCGACACCGGTTAGGATCCTACGGTTCCCTCATTCCGGCACCACTATTTTCTATCAGATTCACTTAGTCCAAATGAATTTACTAAACTCAACTCAACGAGTTTCATACTTTCATTTAGACCGTGGGAAGCCTTGTTAGCAACCATAGGTTACCCCCTTCGAGTGATTCCCGATCATCCGACAAAGATGTTTTAATTTAGTTGCAATTGTTGTTTTGTGATGTTTGTGATTAAATTTTGAGTTGTTTTATATTTTAAATGTTATGGAGGTGATTTTTATCTTGGTTCATTTTAGTTTTAATTTTGGTTTTGTGGCTATCCTAGCAGTTTTAGGTTTTCATCCAGAGTGACCAGAGTTTTCATCCAGAGTGACATCGTTGTTTAACATGCAAGTTTGAAATAAGAAGTATAAGAAGGTAAATGCATTAATTTAAAAGCATACATGTCGAGTGTTCTTGCTCCACCACCTGAAAGGTTATTACTTGCAAGTATTGCGGGAAGGTTTAAGTTGTAAGAGTAGATGAAGGTTTAGGTACCAAACCCCAGGTTATGATTCTGTTAAATCTCGGAAGATCCTAGTGGATAATTTTAGAACAAAATATGACAAGTCCAGTTTGCCCTTTAGAATATCCAATAGATTTCAAAATGTTCAAGGTGTGGCACTAGATCATTTTGAATGTCTCTTGAAATATCCCGAGTTCATTTTGATCTTATCATAATGTTCCAATAATCATCTGAGGCTAGAGTGTGGTTGCCCCATTACTCATTGAAGCTTAATAATTTAATTACCCCAAGGATAGGATACTCGATTAATCAATTGATGTTTCATTTAAAAGTTATGTGAGCGAGTGCCCTTAAGGCGTGTTTGAGTCATTTAAGATTGTGGTGCCCAGAGTTAAAGTCAGGCTTGTAGTGCTTAGAGATGTTAATCACCAATCATATCATTTTCTAAATCCAATCAACTTGGGTTTAAACATTGAACCTATGTCACTATCAAGCCTTTAACAATCATAATGAGTGAAATGGTAGTTTTCAAATTTTTGATTTAAGTGACATATATCCTTATTAAATGATCACATCATCCTCAACTTTGGGCTTAAGAAAAAGTAAATTATTAGCTTTCGGCTTAAGCCCATCACTTAAGAATCATTTGATCTTTAATTGACTTCCAAGTCATGAAGATTAGGAGAATTATGCTTTTGATTGATGTTGTGCAAGGGTGTTGAATGGGTTTCTACCTTTTAGCCCCATTGTATTTCAAACATCCAAGTATGTTTATTGATATCAAAATTATCCATTTTCCCTTTGATAATCCGAAATTTTGATTGAGACACCAAAGTCTAAGATTATCACTTTGCCCTTGGGGCACTTCACCTCATAACTCATTAAACAAAACTCAAATGATTTTGAGAGTATTATATCCATGAGGTAGTATTATATCCATGAGGTAATTAAAATGTTAGATGAGGATATGTGGACCTCTCAAAATTTGATTTAATTTATTTAAATCCAGAAAATAAGGTTTTCAAATGGTGATTTACTTAACCTCTCAAAATAAAGTTTTTATTTATGAGAAATATATCATAAGATTCCTTAGGTCAAAGAAATATTTAGGTAAAATTTCTTGATTTTTTGAATTAAAATTTTATTATTATTATTTTAGTTTAGATCGATTTTCATGATTAAATAGAAAATAGTGTTTTAATTACAAAAACTATTATTATATTTTTATTAGACTTCACTGAGTTTTGAAAACTCAGAGAATCAAATTTCATATTTTTGTGACTTTTAATTTATTTATTATAATTATTTTAGTGAGAAAATAAAGAAAATTCACTTTCAAGCCTTTTTTTTTAAAAAAAAATTGTTTTCAACTTAGAAAAATTAGGAAAAATATTTTATTGAGTCCCAAGTGATCAGAGAATAGTTAGGGATATTTTGAAAAAAAAATTGTATTTTTGGAATCTTTATTTATTTTTAATTATTTTAAATTCAAAAATGAGGCTCAAAATCAAGTAATTTACCAAAAATAAATTTTATTTTTCCTAAGTGCCACTAATCACAAGAAACTCAGAAAACCACTTTTCATAATTTTTCTAAGTGTAATTAATTTATTATAATTATTTTTGTTAAAAAATACAAGCTTTCTTCAAAAATCCACTTTAGTGCTTAAACTAAGCCAAATAAATTTCAAATTTTTATAGTGGGTAGATATGATTTTTATGAATAATGTGGAGTTGGTTTTGTTAATTTTTTATATGTATCTAATTTACACAAATTAATACATAGGATTCACATTTAACTAAGTATAGAAATTCACAAAATGATTTAAAGCATCTCAATATTTTTGCTAGACTTCTCTAACCACAAAAATCCTACAAAAATTATTCTCATACTTTCTCAAGTGATGTTTTGATTTATATAATCAAAATAAGCCAAAATGGTCACCTTAGCTTGAAAATTAGGGTTAGAAGCATATAGATGCTCTCTGACCTTGGAAAAATCAGAGAACATCTCCTTTGTGATGGGGAATAAACCCCCAAAATTTCAAGCTATGGTGAAATACTTTAAGTCATGGAGAATTAAAATACCACAGAGGTTATTTAATTCATTAAAAATAATATATTTGAAAAATAATTTTTATTTTTTGTCCATATTATTCTCCTCTGTTCACTGAGCAAGACAGTATTTTTTTTTTATTTTTTATGATTTTTCTAGAGAAGGATATGGATTTTTGAAGTTTAGGCATTTAAAATAATTCAAAAATCCCATATTTATTTACTTATCCACGCGACGCCAACTTATCCTCGTTCACTCCAAAGGCTCCACGCGTCGCATCGCAATTTGACGCCGCCAGCCATGTAGCCTCCATGCAGACCGCACTTTAAGCACCTCGTATCGATCCGGCTTAATCTCCGCTGTCCGTTGAATACACGGGCGATCAGACGACTCTCCGTTATCGTCTCCGAGTGACCTAACCCGGTAGTCGTTCACACTATAACCTTAATATCTTAGCTAAGACTCAACCAATTTGCATGGAATTTGTTTCTAAACTTTCATCTACTCGAGACGAACCTATCTATACGGACTATACGGTATCAAACACAATAAATATGTATGGAGAGTAAAAATAAGCTCAGATTAGGGTTAGTTAGGGTTAGGGTTCAATACCTTAGTCTGAGAGGGGAGGCCTCAATCAAATGGTTTTAGTTGCTTCGATTGGTCCCAACAAACCTCCAAATGAAGTTCCAAGCCTTGGTGAATGGTTTAGGTATGAATTCGATCAAGGTGGTTTTCAGGTGTTGGTCTAGAGCTAGACTAAAGGCTATTTCAGAGGGGGCTTTTGTGGGGAATCAACTTCCCTCACTGTGGGGATGGTGTGTGCATAAGTAATTAATGTTTGGTGAGTTGTGGAGCTGTGGGAAGTTCTGTCCTGGTTTTGGCAGAAATTTGAGATAAAAATTGAGCTTCCATAGTGGGGATCAGTGAGCGAAAATGGTGGGCTTGAACAGAGGAGGTCTTAGAGAGTCTTTGAGAGCAATTTGACAGAGTTTTCTTAAGAAAATTCTAGGTCTTCTTTTTGGCCATGGAGGTGAGGTTTAGGTTGAGGGTTTTGAAGTGCTACAACCAATTGGAATTGGCCAGCTCAGATGGGTGAATTTGGGTTTGAACTTTGGCTTGGAGCTCTTGGTTTTGGTTTCTTTTCCGGCCACTAGGCCAGCTGACAGGGCCAGGGGAGGTGGCTAGGAGGTCAGACGAGCCAGTGGGAGGGTTAATTTTGGTTAACCCTCAATGACAAGTGATGATGGGGGAGGTTTTTGGTTAAGGCCCATAAATGGGCATAAATCCCTTAATTTAGGGATCCAATGGTTCATAGCTCATCATGGCTGGTCCAAGGGGGTTTAGCCTGGTCAATAGAGTGTGCTTAGTGGATGTGGAGTCATCAATTTGGTGGCTTTGAGATGGTTAAGTTGATTTTGGTGCATGGGTCTAATTTGGATCCAAATGGATAAGTGTTGGGTTTGGGTTATGCTAGCCATAACTTTGAACCCATTTGACTGATCAACAATATTGAGTTGTTTTATATTTTAAATGTTGTGGCAGTGGGGTTTTTTTTTTTTTGTTTTTTTTTTGAGTCCAATTGGAAGCTCAATTTGAAGGATTTTGGGATTTTGGTAAATTTGGGCATGTTGGACTAGACTTGTAGACTTGGGTCTAGGTTGGTAGACTTGGGTCTAGGTTGGTCTAAGTCCAAATTGATGGTTGAAAATGGTCTATAGGAATGTCATGAAGAGTTTTTAACATAAATTGGGTGCCAATTTTGGGGTTAAGGCATTCAATTTGGGGCAAATTTGGGGATTTTTGGAGTTGAGTTAAAATTAAGTAAAATTGAGGCTTCACCAAGGCCAATTGAAAGTCAGGTTTAGTGTGCAGGAGTGTTATAAAGTATTTAAGATCCAAATTGGGGCAAATTAAAAAGGTTATGAGGTTCAATTTGGTGCGATTAAGTCATAGGGCGTCATAGGGCCAAAATTGTTAAGTCATAGGGCCAAAATTGGGGGGTTTGACTTAGATCAAGATTGAGCTCAAAGCATGGGCCAATTAGGCTTGGATTTGGTTTAGATTGGTCATATGAAAAGTGAATTTGAATTTATAATTGAAATTGAGAGAAATTGGAACCAACTTGATGGACATTTAAGGTGAATTTGGGGAAATTGGGCCTTTAAAGGCAATTTTGGCTGTTTTGGTCAAAATGGTCAAATTGGCCAAATTTTGCTCAATTGAAGGGTTAAAATTGGTTTTGGAGACATTTGAAGTGATTTTGGAGGTTTTGGAAAAGTTTGGGGTGTCAAGGGTATTTTTTGCAATTTTGGCAATTTTGGGGATATTTTGGTAATTTTGGAATTTTTGGGTATTTTGAAATGGTTTGAAATGATTTTGAACAAATTTGGGTATTTTGAGTGAATTTGGGAATTTTGACCAAATTTAGGGTTTCAAGGGCATTTAGGTAATTTGGGTGGATTTAGGGGCAAAATGCCAAGTTGGGTATTTGTGGTAGAATTGGGAAGCCAGCCACAATATGTGAACAATGGACCAATGGTATCCTCATTTGGGTCCTCTATGTACTTGTCTTAGCTAAACCCTAGCATAGGACTAGTGGGTTTAGGGGACCATCTACATGAGTCTCCCAAAAGATCAAGGGATAAGATCAAGGGATCAAAGTTAATTTAATAATTTTGGGTTTTAGGATTGTTAGTGATTGTGGGTGAGAATGAGTGTGGGTGAGTGAACTAGCTCTAGACTAATACCCACGACTAACCCTAAGGTCAGACAATCCTATGGGAGCTCATCTTGAGCTCCCTCATACTGACCCCACCTATCAAGTGCTGGAGATTAGGACCAATATGTGGAACTTCAAGTTGAGCAAGGAAGAGTTTAGAATTTCTAATGGTGAGGGTTCCTTTTAAAGTTTTCTAAGAATAATCAACAGGAGAGTCTTATGGCTACACCTTAGGCAACTAAAGAGAGAAAACTATACCTTAACCAAAAATGAGGTCAACAATTCTTTATCTTAATGGAAGCTCATTATGGATATCACCTTGGGAAGCTCATCCATGGTAACTGATTCTGATTTTGTATTTCAATATGATGTATGCAGTTATGTTCTTAACTTTTTTTTTACTTATAATTCTTACTCTGCAACGACGCTAAGAACTTGATCACCGACAATAGCTAGGCAAAAGCTTGACTTTGAAGCAAATAAGAATTCAATTATTATATTTAACTTTGGGATACTATGCAAGTATACGTAACATTATCAAGTAATATAAGGACCTTTTGATTAAGCCCTGAATATCAAACGAATAGGGAAAAAAAAACAATATGCAATTAAGATCAGAAGAAATTAGATAATAAATTATACTTTGCAAAATATTCTTACTCAAACTATAGATGCTATAATAGGAATGAAAATTTGATTTTATTTGTAATTTTTGATAAAGGAAAGTAAAGTAAACAACTAAATAAACTTAACTAGATATTCGTAAAATGAAGGCAATATAAATAAAATATCTTTTTTCTTATCATGAATCAGAAACAAGTTTAGGAATTCTACTGTGGAAGTATTCAAATTGTGTTGTGCCAAATAGGAACAATAATATTCTTTACCCTTACTAGAGATTTTATAAAGAACATTGGCTAATTTAAAGTTTGAATAGTCTTGAAGATGGGTTAGGTTTTAGGTAGGGAAGATACTAGCTCTCATTCTAGAGTTCCCTCTTCTCCCTCCATGTGGTGGCTAACATCTGGGCTAACATCTCGTATTAAAACCTAAAACTATAAATCAAATTAGGGGCCTTAGCTTGTCACTTTAAAGTCTTTTAATCATACACCCTTTAAAGTTTATTTCCCTATTTATTTGCACTCAATCATATGAATTACTATTTCATTAATACAATCTCATGTACACAAAGACTATATATTTTAAGTGTATCAAAATCCCCCAAACTTAAAATGTTAGTTATCCTTAAGTGATGCTCCAATCATTCAAATCAAAAATAAGTAGATTATGTAAATTGGTTTCTTTAGGATATTCAAAAATTTTGAAGTAGAAATATAATAGTACAACTTAAAAAAAATATTAGTTCATGAGATCAACTTAGAGTTTAGTGTGAAGAAGTTTGAAAATATCAGTTTTTATCTAATTCAGAAATATTTGTAAATTATCCAAATAAAGAGTTTAGGCATTGTTGACCTCACTTTTGGTTAAGGTCCAATTTCTTCCTTAGTAGCCTAGGGTCTTGTTGACCTCACTTTTGGTTGAGGTCTAGA
>NW_018164567.1:1500806-1501037 GCF_001263595.1 Phalaenopsis equestris
TCCGTTCATCGTCCCCAACGGAATGAACACGTGTCCGTCCACACTAAAACGTTAAGATGTCGGCCTAGACTCAACTAAATCACTTCGGGTTTGATCCTATGGACTCGTCTAAGTGAGACGAACATATCTATACGGTTAAGAGGCCATAAAATCAAGCTTAAGTAAATGGAGAATCAAAATAAGCTCGGGATAATGGGGAGTTTTATACCTTTGCTCTGAGAAGGGAAGCTT
>NW_018164567.1:1502777-1523803 GCF_001263595.1 Phalaenopsis equestris
TTGGTAATTTGGCCATTTTTGGAAATTTTGACAAATTTGGATGTATTCAAGGTGTTTGAAATGGGTTTTGATCAATTTTGGGTATTTTGGCAAAATTTGGGAATTTTAGCCAAATTTGAGTCCCAAGGGCAGTTAGGTAATTTGGAGGTGCCTAGGGGCAAAAGACCAAGTTTGGCATTTCACGTAGAATTGGATAGATATCCATTCTAGATGAACCATAGATTAATGTATTGTGAAGATATGGTGTATCCTAGTTCCAAGTCAACACCCAGGGTCGACCCTAAAGCCAAGTAATCCTATAGGGACTCTTCTTGAATTCTCTTATAATGATCTTTCCTACTAAATGCTAGAGGTTACGATCAATATGTGAAATTTCAAGTTGAGTAGAAAGAAGAGTTTTGAATTTCTAATGGTGGGGGTACCTTTTCTAATTTTCTAAGACTAGTCAATAGGAAAGTCCTATGGCTAGACCTAGGCTACTAAAAAAAGTTTCTAGACCTCAACCAAAAGTGAGGTCAACACCTTTGACATTGGTGGTCGGTGTCTTCTCGGAAGAGGAAGAATATGTTCCACGAATGCTTCACCATTGCAAGGTGGCTCATGCAACAAATCTCTGAGCTCTAACGATAGGGGGGCCATTCCAACCTCCTATAAGTTGGGTAATACTACCTGAGTCGAAGGGAAAAGGAAAGACCAGCATCAAAAATAGGAGCCTTGGTGGAACACCCTGATTGGAGTGTGAGGTGGTGGAGGTCAAGAAGAGACAGACATACTTTTGTGAAGGTTCCCTGTCAGAGCTTGACATACGTCAATTTTTTTATTTTTCATATATTATTTCATGCAAAATATTTCCTTTATGTTATGGTTTTATGCTTTTGGAAGGTTGGTTATGTGTTTTGCAGGTTTCAAGAGGGTTAGCATGCAAATTAGAGCAAAGGTGAATTGAGATTTTCTTCAGCCTCGCATAACTACCTCCACTATTGGTGTGGGCACACCAGGTGTATGGCTTAGTTATGCCATGAATAGGTGTGACATTATCATGCTTGTTCATCCAGTTCGTGGATGAACCCTATGTATGGTCAACCCACCCATCAGGCATGGTCACACAACCACTACGAAAGGAAAGATTTGATTCAGCCCGATTCAACTGAGTTTGGACGAAATTAGAATAGGGGTTGTAAAAGCAACTTAGAGAATGAATTAAAGGTGTCCTGGGAGATTTTTTAGAGGCTAGAGGCTAGGTTTTGGAGAGACATGAGAAAGCTTTGTTGTTCTTCTTCTTAAGAGAATAAACAAAACTCTTCTTTTCTTTTCGAAGAGGTTATATGAGAGACAGTTGTTTGCTTACTTTGCAAAAGGAAAGATTCACAAACCAATGAGTAATTATTTTTATTTTATAAAGATTTTGCTTGTAGGCTTATTTCCATTGATTTTTATACGATTTTTTCTCTTGATATGAATAGTTAAATTTCTTTTTCGTGCCACTCTGATTCATGGATAATTTTCTTATTATGTTTTTCTCCGCATTTTTTTGGTGATATGTTTTCCATTGTTTTGATGTCAACATTCTTGTTTAACTTTTCGGGCTTCATTTACGCCTAACATGAAACCTATCATGATCAATGACTTCTGCTTGTTGCTTAGTGGAACGATTGAGTTAACAACAAAATTCTATTAGAATAGGCATATTTTAATTTGGTTTTGCAATCAATAAATAGGATTAGAGAAACATTGGGAAACACTATATGATTAAGAAAAACTTAACATTATGGGTTTCCAATTCTTTTTCTGACATAGAAGTAGGATTAGAAGAAACATCGTCCTTGGTTGACAACAATCACATAGAAGAAACTATTAGAGAAATATACTTAGGCACTACACCTGAATCACAGAGGTATGATTCTCAACATTCTTGAATAAACTAAAGAACTTTCACTCTTGCTTCATGTTGCTTCTATTTTCTGTCAGCTTTGTTAGATTTATGATTTTTATTCTCTATTTTTCTAGTCATGTTGAACTAGGTTGTATAGCTAGTAAACTGTAGATTCATCAATTTTGAACTATTCTTAACTTATTTTCATGTGGGAACTATACGTGGTACTCTTGCAAACAGCTTTCTAATAAACACGTACACTTGCATGAAGTGATCATTCACTTCACAACAATTTTTGATCATTAGAGCTTTCATGGATTACCACCACATTGAAAGGCTAGGTGATAATCATGAATTAGGGAAAAAGTTGAGCATTGGTTGATGTTAAGTTAGACTAGTATCTTAAAGGAGGGTACTCATTGATGACATTTCATTTGGGCATGGTGGTAAATTAAAAAAACCTAAGGGATTTGAATTAAGATCTTTAGTCAGAGGACCATCATGTTCCTATGATGGAGTGCATGGTAGTGTATATGCAGTGGGCTTACACAGTAGGTGTGTCTCATCCTGCTCTTGTGAGGGAGATGAAAGAGTTTAAAGCCAATCAAACTAAACTAGAAAATAAAATCTCTCTTTAAGAACCTACTTTAGCTGAGTTATAATTGAAGTTAAATATACTTTAAGGACAAAAGCTCAACATTGAGTGCATTGTGACAAAATATGCTAATAGAAAAGTTGCATTTGAGTGGAAAATAAAGTTTCCAATGTATTATAAAAAATGACTTGAAATGGATTTGTCTGACAATAAGGCGGCTTATGTAAACTTTAAATAAGTTTCCAAAAGGATTCATGAGTTCGATGTTTAGATGAGAGATCTTTTGTAGGCACGAGCAGAGTTGGAGTAATAGAGATAAAGGTTTAAAACACTTCAAGATGAGATGGAGAGGCCCATATTCAGAAAGCTGATTAAATTTACACTTAAGAGGATTGAGCTTCATATTAAATTTTCTTAAGTTTTGAAGGTCTCTTTAAATCATTCTTAAGCTCATTGGGCATTTGTTTTCTCACAAAGAGATCATCTACATATACTTCTACATTTTTTTATGTTTAGTAAAAATTACATTCATCATGCAATATCAATACACTCCCTCTCTTATGATAAATTCATTCTTTACAGTGTCGATCAAATGCATCTTAATCTGATTATAATCAGAGAAGACCTTGAGGAAGTTCATCATAAAATAACTGAATACTATGTTTAGGAGTGCATTGATCTGTGGTAAGGGGTAGCTATTCTTCAAGCAAGCGATATTTAGATTGATGAAATCAACAAAAAATCTCCACTTATCATTTGATTTATGCACCATGCTAATGTTTGACACCCATACTAGATATTGGTTCTCTAAGTGTAGTTGGCCTCCAACAACTTTTGAACCTCCTCTTAGGTTGGTTTGGCTAGGGTAATGATTGATGACAGTTGACCTCACATTTGTTCAACCCTTCGTTCAAACTCAAAACTAATACTTATCCAACTCAAATCTAAAACATGCTCACATTGAGCTATGAATGATTTGTTCATGATATATTCTAGCTTTTATCAAGGACCTTGATCTTCGTCTGGTATGACCGACATTTTGGCGCCAACTACATCATCTTAGAGACAATGTAGCTAATATTTACCTTTAAAGTACTTGAGTTTTACTCTATCTTAGTGGATCGAGGTTTTTAAGCACACAACGAGCCCACACTCACCCTTGGACTAGTGTGGTTACGCCTGGTCCGACTACAACCATGCTAAAAAATTTTTGGTGTTTTCATGACTTAATGTTTATGGGTATTTTCATGTCTGACACTGGCGTGGCCAGGCACCAAGCCATGCCAGCAATTAGTAGTTTTCATCTTCAAATATGACAACAAATTGACATGTCTTTTTGTACTAGTGATCTGCAGAAGCTTCAACCATAAAAAAAATCCTGACTATGGATCCCCACCTTAATTGGCGGTCCCCTAGTCCCTTGCTACCACCTCTCTGACCTATAAATAGACACATCTGTTGTTGTCAAGATTGCACTTCGGTGAGCACTTCCACATGGTGACTTCGAGCATGCACGGAGAAGAATTGGATTGCCCTATCTTTGGTAAACCATCATAGTTTGTCTTCTCTCCGGTAAGCTTCCTCTTCCTTCTTTTTATATCATGAAAAATTGAATTAAAGTAAACCCAATTAATTAGCGTTGGATTATGCTTGGGTTTGGGTTATGCTTGGGTTTGGGTCTGACTCATGTCGATCTGAACCCAGCCTATTTTGACCAAAACCCCTGGTCCAACACATACCAAATTCAAGTCCACTAGGTAAATCCTCAGGTCCAACCCAAGTTAATCATGGTCCAACCCAGATCAATCTAGGCCAACCTATGCCAAACCTAGGTCCAACTCAGTTCAGCCCAAGTCCAAACCAGGCTAACCACCCAGGTCTAACCAAGTCCAACTCAGGTTAACCCAAGCTAACTCATAACCAACCCTGGTCAATCGAAGTCAACCCAGGTCCAACACATGTCCATCCCAGGCCAACCTAGGTCAACCCATATGTAACCCATATCAACCCTAGCCAAACCTAGACAAACTAAGGTCAACATCGGTTAACCTTAGTTCAATTCAACCGAACCTACATCATATCTAAGCTTAGTTTGAGCTAATTTCAATTGAACCCCAACTAACCTTAGCTCACTTCCATCCCACATCATACCTAATTTTTGCTAAATTCATGTCATGTTGTTTCATATGTCATGTTTTTTCATATTTTATATCACTTCATGTTTATCACCTAGGGATGGTCAGGGCTCGTCTCATAGCCTTTGACAATTCCCTTTTAATATAACTCTATATAAAATATCTTTCATTCATGAAACTAACACTAAATCCATGATACCACGTATATGTTTGTTGATTGGTTCAAACACCCCTTGCTAGTTTTAATCTAAACTATATATATATATATATATATATAGCATACGTGGAATCATGGATTTAGTGTTAGTGTCATGAGTAAAAGATATCATATATAGAGTTTAGATTAAAACTAATTAGGGGAGTTTGAACCAATCAACGAACCTATACGTGGTATCATGGATTTAGCGTCAATATCATGGGTGAAAGATATTATATATAACAACAAAGTATTTTTCCTCGAATCATAGCATACATGGATTACATAAATATAATAATAATATTTTTTTTTTCAAATATTGAGCGAGTTTGTTAACTATTTTTTCTCGTTCAGTAAAATGAAAATAAGTCGACTCAAACATTGAAACATAAAACTAACTTGCTTATTGGCTAAACATTCAGTTCGAATCTCATATTATTATTATCATTATTTTGTAAAGGGCTATTTATTATGATGGTATGTAATTCTACAAGAGTTGAATGTTTATCTGGTCCAAGTCAATCCGATTAGACCGGCACAACTAGTGGCAATGCAAGTGATGTGAACCGGGCCAGACCGGTGTGAAAAGTCATACTTCAAACCGGCCGTTTTTGCCGCTCCACATATTTTAAACGCATATTGATTGCGGTCTTGTTTGCATGCTTGGAGGAGCTTTCACTCCTCCGCGTCCATCGGTCTCGTTTTGTTCTGGGAGCTTTCGTTTGAAGACATGCAATGCTTTTTCCCGCGCATCACGTCACATCAAGCCGTTCTTTTTTGACCCATTTTGTTGTAATTAAAGCATTATTTGTCGAATATGAATAAAAGACCGGAGCGGACTGAAAATTGCAAACATGCTTCCATTTTTTTGTTTGCCCGTTGTAATAATTATTTTTTAATTTATGTGTTAATAAAAATAACTACTTTTATAGAGGGGTTTCGGGTGTACTAGGGCGGTCAAAATGACTTGTTGTTCGCGAGCAACTCGTGTTCAGCTCGTTCTTTAAGTTAATGACCCGAACACAAACAACATTAACAAAGTCAATTATATATATATATATATATTTAATGAGTAGTATTTTTAAAAAAGTTAATTGACTACAAGACTACTAAGATTTAAAACCAATTAGAAATATTAATTAAGAAAGTTGAATAAAAATTATTAAATTATATTCAAACGATGTTTTAAATCTTGTCACAAATCTTAACATCTTATGGCTACGTGATTTGGATTGTCAAAACGACTTTTTGTTGGTGTACGAGTCGTGTTCGGCTAGCTAAACAAATGAGCTTAACACGAACACACTTTTTGAGCTCGAAATATAAACGTGCCGAACACGAGCTGAGAGCGAGAGATGAGCCTGGGCTGGCTTTCAGCTCGTGTTCGTCTCGTTTACACCCCTAATTATCTCTAATATTTAAATTTTAATATTTATTTATCCAACCCTTAATATATATTTTAATATTGGTTATATGTAGTTATTTATAATTATAATGTTAAATTATTATTCACAAATATTAAATTTTAGATGTTTGAATTGGTATTTTTGTAAATCCTTCAAATTAATATTGTCAATTTTGGGTCAGATGTCGGGATTCAAAATTTTCTTATAGTCTTACCTCTATATAGAGGAGACTTGTTGCTCTACCTCGCACGCTGGAGAAGGGAAGCCCCAGACATCAGATTGAAAGGTACTGCATCTCTCTTCCTCTCTCTTTCTAGTCTTGTTCATTTAGGGTTTAGGGTGCGATTGATTTCTGAGAGATTAAACGGAATGGATTTTTCAAACTGTGAAGTGCTGCAGATTCAGGGTACTAAAAGATCAAAATCTTGTTACAGAATTTGAAAGATCGGGTTTTCTTTCGATTTTTTTGTTTTTTTGGTTACGAAGATTTACTTTATTGAAACTCCATGAATATGCATACTGAATCATTCATTTAACCAGTCAGAAGTTTAGATATTTGTTTGTAACTTCTGAAAGCTTACGAGAACAGGCTGATAGAAAAAATAAATATTTATACAAGTAGGTATTTAATTCAAGTTGGGCTTTTAGTAAATCCAGTTGATCCAGATCTAGTAAATCTTTATGGCTAAAACTTGCAGAGTAAATTTTTCTGGACTATATACTGTTTTATTGTTTTTTCCGTGATTTAAGGTTTATAGGAGAATAAATACTTTTAGATTCGTTAAATTCTTTGAATTGTGTGATTTAAAAAACATGAATTTAGCTAATACCGGACTGAAATTGGATTTATAAAAACAATAGGATGTACAGTCCCCAAAAATAAGTTTGTTGAAATTAATCCAGCCTAAAATAGGATACCAAACATCACCTTAGTGATTTCAAGAGGAAGAAGAAATTGATTGAACTCAGGGGAGCCGGGACTTGGGCGGGTGGCGGGGGCAGACTGTCTCTCTAGTCCCAGTGTGGGAGGTGTTAAGAGCAACGAAGTGCAAAGTGGTATTTCATGAGGGATACAATTGATATTTCAAGAGTGTCAGATTGGAAATAAAAAAAAAAAAGGTAGAAGAGAGATTTATATTCATCAATTAGAAGATAGAGGAGAAGAAATTATTTAAACCAAAAGAGCTTCAACTTCAAGCGAACAACATACGAGTCAGCAGTGCCAGTTTTTAAGTAATGAAGTTGATAAGGTCAAAAAAGAAGAAGAAGAAAAAGACAGGCAACGAAGGGCAAAGTGGCACTTCAGGAGGGATAAAATTGATATTTCAGGACAGATAGAAAATAATAAAAAAGTTAGAAGAGAGGTTTATATTGATCAATTAGATGATGAAGGAAAAGAAATAATTTAAACCAAAAGAGCTTCAACTTCAAACGAACAGATGCAAGCAGCCTACAAGTCAATAGTGTCAGCGTTTAAGTAATGAAGTTGATATGGCCAGAAAAAAAAAAGAAAAAGAAAAGCTGAAAAGAAATTTCAGGTATTATTTGTAAATTTTTTGTTAATGTGTTATGCAGAGCGGAATTTTATTTTCTACCATTATTGCAATTAAAAATTTAAGGATAAACTTTCTTAGATGTTTCTTTTGACAGAGATGATGCATTAATTTATCAAACTGATAATTCATAGGAGAAAGTAATAACCATAAGTTTTAGCTCAAATAAACTATAGCTTTTTATATAACTAGTGAAAGAATAATAACAAAGAATAGGTCTCAAGTTTGAATAATTCATTATGTTGAAAAAAAAAGGTAAATGTGGAGTAGTGGCTCACATGAGAAGACTACAAATCAAGATGTCATAATTGTTTTTTCTAAATTTAAGTTGCATTACATAAGCTTCAACACTAGATAATAAAAAAGCCTTATATAATTAGGATCACAAAATCTAAGAAGTACAGATAAGCTTCACTTTATATAAACTATGATTTTTATACATATTTTTTTCACTTAGGGGTGCCATATGATGAACAATCTTTCCAACTTTCTCAATGTTTGTAACACTTTGTATTGATCCTTGTAACAAAAAATGCTATAAAAACTGAAATTCTAACCAGAGACAACGGAAAAAAATGGTTCCTTGATTTTTTTTTTTTTAAGCTAAACCATAAGCTAAACCATAAGAAAACAGGCTAAACCATAAGAAAACAGGCTCCTCAACTTTTGGTTTTGTTTCCAGTTCCTTCTCTTTCCGTTGGTGAAATCAAAATCAGATGCAAAACATGAGCAGCAATCCACCAACACCAGATACAACATCCAGCACTAGGGATGGTGGTCGCCGCCGCTTCCGAGTCCCA
This sequence comes from Phalaenopsis equestris, assembly GCF_001263595.1. Classification (NCBI taxonomy): domain Eukaryota; kingdom Viridiplantae; phylum Streptophyta; class Magnoliopsida; order Asparagales; family Orchidaceae; genus Phalaenopsis; species Phalaenopsis equestris. The sequence goes on from NW_018164567.1 coordinate 1,511,336, forward strand.
TTTGTTAGAAAAATCAACTGGGGGTCCCTGTTTAGATACAGTAAGAAGTGGGCCAAGCACCCAATGAACATAGCTCTTCTTTTCTGGCTCTTTTTTGTGGCTGCCTGCCTTGTTGTCCTATTCTTACTCATGACTGGCATCCTCAACCAAACCATCCCAAAGAGCTCTGTTAGAAAAAAATGGACTGAGATCTTCAACCAAATTCTCAACGCATTATTCACCATCATGTGTTTGTATCAGCACCCCAGAATCTCCCACCATTTAGTTCTTCTATGTCACTGGAAACCAAATGATATCCTTGAGCTAAGAAAAGTATACTGCAAGAATGGAACGAAAAAGCCACATGAGAGGGCTCATATCATGTTTGTTGTCTTCCTTCTTCAAATCACTTGCTTCTCTCAGTATGGCCTTTGTGCTCTTTACTGGGCATATACAAGCAATACAAGGCCAGATTGGCCACAGATTCTCTTCATTGCTCTTGGAACTGGAGCACCCATTATTGCTGCTCTGTACGCAGTTTTCAGCCCCCTAGGAAGGAGGACTGAATCCGAGAGTGATGAAGAATCACAGCGGAGCAACAATGAGGAGAATGAGTTGAAGTTATACAGCAAGAGTGTGGAGGTAACTTCACCTGAGTGGGCTGGAGGACTCTTTTATTGCTGGAATGATCTCACTGTTTACTGCCTCTCCTTCTTCTGCACCTTCTGCATTTTTGGATGGAATATGGAAAGGCTTGGATTTGGCAACATGTATGTCCATATCATAACTTTCATACTCCTCTGCAGCGCGCCATTATTAGTCTTTAGCGTAACAGCGCTTAATATAAATGATGAAGCGATCAGAGACGTTGTGGGGATTATAGGAATTGTTCTATGCCTGTTTGGATTTCTTTATGGAGGATTTTGGAGGATTCAAATGAGGAAGAGATTTAAGCTTCCTGGTAATACTTGTTGCTTTGGGTTCTTAGCTTGTACTGATTTCATGCAATGGCTCTTCTGTTGGTCGTGCTCACTGGCACAGGAGGTGAGAACTGGAAACTTTTATGATGTTCAGAATGATAGTTTTTACAGGAATGAAAGTGAGGATGGAAGTCAGACAGTTATAAATATTCTGCCATGTGAGAATGGAGCTGGTCTGGTGATCATGTCGAACTTGGAGTCTGAAGCAGGAAACAAGTGTGGAGTAGAGCAAGGTAAGGAAATGGAGATGGTTAAAACTGGAAGAGGAGAAGATGGTGAAGCTGTGAGAGATGAGATGATGAGGGCACCTCTTCAGACATTAATTAAGATGGAAGAAGAGCAGCCCGAGAGGGCGATAAGGAGCTGAAAATGGTTGGGAAGGAAGAGGGAGGAATGAAGGGAAAACAGTAGTGTGGTGTAGACTTCCAATTCAGATTTTGGTTAAACGTTCTTGTTCATTAGTTTATTTAACTTTTCTGTTGGTTTAGGCAGTAGAAGTCTCAATTGCCTTGGTGGATTGCAAAAATAATGTATAATGAAAACAGTTGTACAGAATTGTAGTCGGTTTTAAAAGTAATATCATACTTACATTGCCAAGGAGTTTTTTTTTTTGTATTATTTTGTAAGCTTGAAATTTAGAAATTAAACCCCATTGTTGTAAGTTTTTTACCAAGTAATTAGGTCCAATTTTTATGAATCCCTATTATTTAGTGTTGTGAGAGGTTTTCGGAAGCTATTTGTTGCTTAAGTTGAAGCTCAATGATTGCTATCAAACTGTCTTAAAAAGTAATAATTTTGATTGTTTGCCTTAACACTTTTTATTTAAAAGATTAGTTTCTCACAAAATACATATAATTCAATTGTACTATTCAATAAAATAATTTTAATTTAGTCACTCTAATTCAATTTTAATTCTTTATATTTATGAAAGATGATTAATACAAATTTTAAATTTATATCTTAACCTCGAGCTTCTCCTCAAAGGCTCTTCAATTTTTTATCTTTAAGATCTTGAACTTCTTTTTATTTTCTTTATTTTCTTTTCTCTTTTTCAATTGATTATTATATTTGGTTTTGTTCATTTCTTTTAATGATTTTGAATATTAATTCTTTTTTAAATCATATTACTCAATCACTTTATAATTTTATCCAAAATATTATAGTTCAAAGGATTCGAACTTTAATTAAATTATTTAGATTGATATTTATTAAATTTTATTTGATTGATGAATTAATTTTATATGTACTCAATTAGTTTGTATTTAAAAGTCATTATAAATGAGAATTATTAATTGTAGTAAAAGGTTAGTTATTAGGGAATTAATGTTTAATTCAACTCATAATGATTATTAGTGCCACTTTTAATTATGTTCTTTGCATATTATTAAAATTTCAATGAAGCCTAGTTAAGTTTATAATTTTATTTTAAAGTCTAAAATTTAGATAGTATTTCTCTAAGGCACAAATTTTGCAATAGTATTCCCAAAATTTATTTTCTATACTACACATGCAAATAACAACCAAGAGAAATAAGTAAACCACATGAAATCACAAGAATAAAATATTATTAAAATGTTTCTAACAGAAGAAATTCTAGTTTATTAAATCACTGAATCTAGTTTGAAGTAATTAAAATGCAAGAATAAAAATCTCTAACAAACCTAAATGACGTAGTAAACACAAAATAAATGTAAATAGAAATGACAAATAACAACCTTGAGTCCTTCAGAGGTAATGAGGCTCATGCTCCTAAGACAATGGTATAATGTTTTATCTATATTTTCCTATGAGTTCCCCTACGAAGAGTTGACAACCGGGGACAATTCTCCATAGTTTATATCTAGGTCATAAGAAGAGTTGGAAGCAATTTTACAACAAACAAATATTTAATAATTCAGCGTTTCCTAGGATTCATTGGATTCCCTATCTGGGTTACAATTTTGTACTGACAATATGTCTATTCCACTAAGTTATCGTGTGTTAACCTACTTTTTTTTCTAGGCAATTGTTAGAATTTCTAAACTACAAGAAGTTTAACTACCTAATTGATCATATTATAAGTAAATGATGATAAAAAAAGTTAACACAACACCATGCATAATTCAAAAGCACCAAAAAATGTACATGAAAAAAAAAACTCATTGTAAAACATCAATAAAAACTATCTTTACACAGGAACATGAAAGTAGATTTAGCTACTAGACAGGAGAGAAAAAAACATGAATAATTTCATTGAAAGTATTTAAAGTTACAAATACAAGAAGGTACAAATTATAACCAAGCTAAGTACCCCTAGCAATACATCAACTCCCCGCTTTACAAATATAAACTCTCCATAATCTCTCTCACACTTATCACTCAACTTATCTCTCATACGAAAACTCTCAAAAGTCAAAAGAAAAACTACATTAGAGTTTTTCTCGCCAAAGAAAGAAGAAAAGAGCATCTAAGGTTTGAAGTAAAACCCCAATTCTTACTGAAGAGAACCTCCAAAGCTTGCCCAACTCCCCCAAGATCATGCTCAAGTTCTCATATGCAGCTCTTGCCAAAATTTTCATGCAAAATCAAGTCAATTTGGTCCTCATTAGGCAACAACATAAGCACACCCATGGTCAGTAAAGTTACACAAAAATCGAAGTAGCTACACCAAGGTCTTGCGTAGTTACGCAAGATCAACACTGAACCCGACGTAATTAACCCAAGGTCCGATGCAACTACATCGGTCCTCTAAATTTGATGACTTCGTGTGTGCACTTGATACCTATAAAATGTCAAATATCACCATAAAACCTCCACAAGTATAAATCATGATTTTTAAGTAAGAAAAAACTAGTATTTCTGGTGGAAAAATAACATAAATTTTATCTCATATCAATTTCCCAAAACTTATACATTACTTGCCCTCAAATACTCTCATACCAAACTAGGACTCAATAATATTAATGGTTCTCATGTAGGACTTCATGATTCTCTAACAAGATTATCTAACTGAAGTAAAAAGGCATGCAAACATCATTTCAGAATCAAATTTTCATTAACCTAGCATTTTCTGTAATTCCCCTCTTTCTGATTTGTTAACCTCACTTTTGGTTGAGGTTTAGTTTTCCCTCTTTAGTAGCCTAAGGTCTAGCCATAAGAATTCCTTTGACTATTCCTAGAAAACTAGAAAAGGAACTCTCACCTTTAGAAACTTTGAACCCTTCTGTGCTCAACTTAAAGTTTCATATGCTGGTCCTAACCTCTAGCATTTAGTATGTGGGGCCACTCTAGAGGAAGCTCAAGGGGAGTCCCCATAGGACTGCTTGGCCTTAAGGTTGACCCTGGGTGTTTTTTATGGAGCTAGTTCACTCACTTTCACTCACTTGCACCCACTTTCACTTACAACCCTAAAACCCATATTTGTTGACTTTGATCCCTTGATCTTTTGGGAAACTCATGTAGATGGTCCCCTAGACCCACTGGCCCTACACTAGAGTTTAGTTAAGGCCAGTACATAGAGGACCCAAATGAGGATTTCATTGATCCATAGCTCATATAAGGTGGTTGGCACCCTAATTCTACCAAAATATACAACTTGGCTTTTTACCCTCAAATCCACCCAAATTACCTGAACACCCCCATACCCCAAATTTGACCAAAATTCCCAAACTCATCCAAAATACCCAAACTTATTCAAAAATCATCTCAAACCATTTGAAATTTCCCAAATTGTCCAAAATACAAAAATTCCAAAATTACCAAAATACCCTCAAATTTGCCAAAATTACAAAAATACCCTTGGTAGCCCAAACTTTCCTAAAACCCTCAAAATCATTTCAAATGTCCCTAAAACCAGTTTATACCCTTTAATTGAACCCAATTTAGCCAATTTGACCACTTGGACCAAAAAGCCCCAATTTGCCCTTAAAGGCCCAATTTCTCCAAATTCACCTCCAATTTTGGCCCAATAGACCCTAATCTTGCCCAATTTCAATTCTAAATAAAAATTTAGCATCCCCAATTCTAATTTAAACAAAATTCAAGCACAATTTGATCCAATTACAAGCCCAGTTTCATTCAAATAAAAAAGGCCCAATTTTAAACCCACCTTCCATGGCCAAAGGAGGAGAGCTTGAAATTCATTGGGGAGACTTTGCTAAATTGCTTCTAGAGCTTCCTTAAGACCTCTTGACTAAAAATCAAATTGGACCTTCATTTGGCCTTGGCCAAGCCTCAGTTTCAACCCACATTCAAAATCCCCAAATTTGCCCCAAATTGGCTATGTTTCCAAATTCCACCAAATTGAATGCCCTAACCCCAAAATTGACACCTAACCACCAAATTGAATGCCCTAACCCCAAAATTGACACCCAATTTATGCTGAAAACTCTTCATGACATTCCTATAGAACATTTTGAACCATCAATTTTGACCTAACCCAGTGATGCAGCCAAAGATTATCCCTTATTTGGAGATAAGCATGAATTATTTTTCACTCCAAATTGACCAAATGCCCAAAATCCTCCAAATTGAACCTCCAAACCAATTCAAAATCACTCTAAATCTTTTATAAACTCCTCATGACAATCATCTACACCAAATTGATTAATCAATTGAGCTCAATGTCATGGCTAGCCTAACCCAAACCCAACTTCTAGCCATTTTGACCCAAATTGAACCCCTTCACCTAAATTGACTTAATCAAACCAAATTGGTCAACCAAGGACCCCCACAGCCACTAAGCTCCTCCTTTGGACCAGGTTGAACCATCATAAATCCACCAAAATCAGCTATGGACCAATGGGTCCCTAAATTAAGGGATTGTATCCCATTTTTGGGCCTTAACCAAGAAATCTCTTCCATCATCACTAACCATTAGGGGTAAATCATACTTAACCCTCTCTGGCTCACCTAACCACCTCCCCTGCTCTGATCAGCCACCCTACTCGCCAAAAAATGCCAAAACCGTGAGCCACCACCCTTAAATTAAACCTAATTTCAACACTAGAGGCTAGCTCATCCTAATTGCTTTTCAAATCTCCTCAACCCTCCACCTAAGAAACTCTTTGCACCCATCAATTGGCCCTGGTGGCCAGCCCATGCCCTTTTATTTAATCAGCCCCCTCTATGGCCAAAGGAGAGGTGTTCAAAAATCCTTGGGGAAACTCTGTCAAAATCTCACAAGAGGCTCTCCAAGCATCCTTAAGCTCAATCCAACCATCTTCCCACTTTGATTCTCACTGTGAGAGCCCAATTTTAAGCTCAGACTTTCAGCTCAGATCAGGACATCTCTTTACAGTCCACCAAATTCAAATTAATTGTGCACACACCATCCCTAGAGCAAGAAGAGTTGATTCCCCATCAAAGCCCTCTCTGAAACAACCTCTAGGATAGCTCTAGACCAACACCTGAAATCCACCTTGATCGAAATCATAGCTAGAAAATTCACCAGGGTTTGGGACTTCATCTGGAGGTTCATTGGACTCAATCGAAGCTACCACAACCATCTGATTGAGGCCTCCCCTCTCAGACAAAGGTATTGAGCTCTAACCCTAACCTGAGCTTATTTTAACTCTCCATATGTAATGGCTTTATTTCATACTTGATTAACCATATAGATGTGTTCGTCTTAAGTAGATGAAGGTCTAGAAACAAACCCCATGTGATTTGGTTGAGTCTAGACAGAGATCTTAAGGTTTTAGTGTGAACGACTTACATGTTAGGTCACTTAGGGACGATGAACGGATGTCGTCCTATCATACGTGTATCTAATGGACGGAGGAGATCGAGCCAGACAGGCTATTGGTGAGTGAACCGCAGGCCGTGTGACATGCCTAAGTGGAAAGCACAACGAATGGGAGAGCACCACGTGTGAGTTCAGAGCCGTCGTAGGATGAGTTGGCGCCGCGTGGATAAGTAGAAAAATATGGATTTTTTGAATTATTTTAAATGCCTGAACTTCAAAAATCCATATCTTTCTATAGAAAAATCATAAAATAAAAGAAAAATACCATCTTGCTCAGTGAGCAGAGGAGAATAATATGGACTAAAAATAAAAATTATTTTCTTATTCCCTGATTTTTAATAAATTAAATACCCTCTAGAGTATTTTAATTCATTATGATCAAACATTGCTCACCATGGCTTGAAATTTTGAGGGTTTGTTCCTCATGATAGAGACCATATCCTCTGATTTTCCAAGGTCAGAGGACATCTCTATGCTTCTAACCTTAATTTTCAAGCTAAGGCGGCCATTTTAGCCATTTTAATTATATAAATTAAAAGATCACTTGGAAAAATATGGGAATAATTTTAGTAGGTTTCCTATGGTTAGAGAAGCCTAGAAAAAATACCATGATGGCTTGAATAATTTTGCAAATTTCTATATTTACTTAAGTGTATATATCTTGTGTTGATTTATGTGAATTATATACTTATCAAAAATTGACAAAATAAATTTCACATTGTGCACATTGTGCATAATTGTGCATAAAAATCATATTTACTTACTGTAAAAATTTAAAAAATTATTTGGCTTAGTTTAAGTACTAAAATTGTTTTTTAAAGAAACTTTATTTTTTAAAGAAACTTTGTATTTTTTTTTGTATAAACATAATTATAATAAACTAAATAAGCTTAGAAAAATCATGAAAATTAGTTTTTTGAATTCCATGTGATCAGGGGCATTTAATAAAAATAAAAACTATTTTTGTGAAAATATGTCATTTTCAAAGTTTATTTTGAATTAAAAATAATTAAAATAATCAAAATTTTCAAAAATACAAAAATGGTTCAAAATGTGTAAAATGTGTACAAGTTTTCCTTGATCACTTAGAATTCATTAAGACATTTTTCCTAATTTTTCTAAGTTAAAAATAGATTTTGAAAAGCTTAAAAATGAATTTTCCTTATTTTCTCATTTAAATAATTATAATAATGAAATTAAAAATTATAAAAATACAAAAAATAATTCTATGAGTTTTATGAACTCAGAGAAGTCTAATAAAAATATAAAATAATTTTGATAATTAAAACACTATTTTCTATTTAACTAAATCATTGAAATTGATCCAAAATTAAATAATAAAAAAAAAATTTAAATCAAAAAATCATGAAATTTTGCCTAAGTACTTCTCTGACCTAAGGGAATCTCTAATAATTTTCTCAAAAATAAAAATTTTGTTTTGGATAGTTAAATAAATATTCAATTTTGAAAACCCTATTTTCTGAATTTAAAAACAACACAAAGAAAAACCACATTATCCTCCTCTGATGTTTCAATTAACTCATGGATATATCACTCTGAATGCTCAAGTCATTTGAGTTGTGTTTAATGAGTTATGAGGTGAAGTACCCCAAGGGCGAAATAGTCATTTTAGATTTGGATTCTTAATCAAAATTTAGGATTAATCAAGGGAAAATGAGAAATTTCAATCTTAATAAATATGATTAGATGATTGAAATACAATGGGACTAAAAGGTAGGAACTCACTCACCACCTTTGCACAACATCAATAAAATCATAATTTTCCTAATCTTTATGACTTGAAAGTCAATTAAGATCAAATGATTCTTAAGTGATGGGCTTAAGCTAGAAAGACGATAGTTTACTTTTCTTATGCTCAAAGTTGAGGATGATGTGATCATTTAATAAGAATACATATCACTTGAATCAAAATTTTGATAATTACCATTCAACCTATTATGATTATTAAGGGCTTAGTAGTGACATATGCTCGATGTCTACACTCTATTGATCAGATTTAGAAGATAACATAATTGGTGATTAACATCTTTAAACACTACAAGCCTGTCCTTAATTGCGGACAACACAATCTTACATGACTTAAACTTGCCTTAGGAGCACCCACTCACATAACCTTTAAACGAAACATCAATTGATTAACTGTGTATCTTATCATCAGGATAATTAAACTGTCAAGTTTCACTGAGCAACGAGGTAGTCACACTTCGACCTCAGATGATTAATGGAACAATATGATAAGTTCAAAATGAACTCAGAATATTTCAAGAGATCTTCAAAGTGGTCCAGGGTCATGCCTCAAGCATTCTGAAATCTATTAGACATTCTGAAAGGCAAATTGAAATTGTCATATTTTTGTTCTAAAATCATCCACTAGGATCTTCTGAGATCCAATAAAGTCATAACTTGGGGTTTGGTAGCTAAACCTTCATGTACTCCTACAATTTAAATTCTATGAAAAATTATATACATGCCTTGCAAGTACTAACCTTAGGTCAAGGAGCGAGAAGAATCGACATATATGCTTTAACAGGTACGCTTTTAAATTATTGCATTTACCTTTTTGTACTTCTTACCTCGAGCATGCATGTTAAACAACAATGTCACCCTGCATGAAAACCAAAACTGCTAGGATAGCTGTAAAACCAAAACCAAAAATAATAATCAATCAAGATAAAATTCACTTAACATTTAAAATATAAGATAACTAAAAATTTAATCACAAACATCACAAAAAACTAAAATTGAAACTAAATTAAAATGTCTCTATCGGATGATCGGGAATCCCTCAAAGGAGGTAACATACGGTCGCTAACGAGATTTTCCATGGTCTAAATGAAAATATGAAACTCATTAAGTTGAGTTTAGTAAATTCATTCGGACTAAGTGAGTGAATCCAAAAAAAAAATAGTGGTGTCAGAACGAGAGAACAATAGAATCCTAACCGGTGTCGCTCTAATCAACTTTAATATGACCCATAATATTTAAATAACCATGACCATGACCCTTAGGGACGACCCTTAGGGACATCTGATTTGACATTTTAATTTGACACATTAGAAAACCTAAACTTTCCACGATGAGGAGATTAAAGCTAGCATTATGGATGCACCACCATCTCCAACAACAAGAGGAGACCAGAACATGTCTACATCAGCTAAACATCAGCTAAACCATTCTTTCTTTATAATTAAATAACCAAGCCATAGGAATTTGAGTGCTTATGCAGCATAAATCCTCAAATTTCTTTAGGCTTATGTATGGTTCTGCTATACAATATAAGCCCTAACTCGTCGTAGGATTTCGAGGTTATCGTTCGTTATGACTTAAATCCTCATATCTTCCAGGCTATTTGTGTGATCGTTTCACATAAATGTAAGCCCTAAATAAATAAAATTGGCAGGATGAAAATATTTAAATATTCCTCCTGTAAGCTGAAGTCAAACCATAGGGTAGCTTGGGAAGTCCCCGAGGTTCTCCTTCGGAACTATGACATCCCCTTGTCTCTCTTCCTTTAGATTCCATAAAATGCTCCAAATTTGAGTCATTTCCCTTTCACACCTCTTTGTCTGAGCTCGTTAAAAATTCCTATCCTTGTGAAATCTTTGAAGATGACATCTCCTGATTTTTATCGAGAGTTTTCTTAGGTGACTTTAGCTATCTAAGATGTAATTAACTATAGGGGCATGCCTTTATAAGAAGCTTTTCCGAACCCAGCTTAATATAAACCCAATTTAAATCTTTATATTAAATAGGAAAACTTGTAGGCTTATAAATAAAAATGGTATTCACAGACCAAATATATGTCATATATTTCTTAGTTTATTTGATCGAGCCTCACCCTCAAGTCTTGTGTTTATCTTTCGGGATAGACACATAACTTGAGGTGTAGTGCTCTTTCATTTGAACTATGAAGAATATGAGATTAGTTTGATTTTATATTTTTATAAACTTATATTTATATGTAAATTAAATGTCTTTCCGAAGCGGGTGACGAGATTTTAATTCCGGCAGCCGATAGCTTCCAACGGGCAACTCCATGACCAAAGGAAAATATGTTGAGATTTTCATACCTATTTTATATTGTTTTTGATGATATTTCACTTTAACGAAATGTATTTTTGATGTTTTATTGCAGAAATGATGAATTACGGTCATTGGAGCAAAAAGATGCAAAAAGAAACAAATTTGGAGCGAAAAGGACCAAAATGTGAAGAATTGAACTAGGGTGCCGACGGCGAGCCCAACGGTACCGACAGCGAGAATTTCCTAGGACTCCAGAATTAATTCACTTAGAGGGTCCATCGACGGCGCCCTCAAGGCCGCCGTCGGCAAGCTTAGCGGTTATGTCCAATTAGGCATTGGATAAGGACGAATTTTGGAGGGGTGTCTAGGCAACTCTTGGGAAAGCTCATCCACAACTTTAAAAGAAGATTTTGGCCGAAAATTAAAGAGATCTTGGATGTTAGAAAGGTCCTGGAGAGGGAGGAGACTCAAAATTGAAGTGTGAAATAAGTATAGAGAGTCTAAATTGTGAGGAGTTCTTCGAGAGATTGTAAGAGTGGAGGGAAAGTGAGAGATTTCTTCCTCCTTACTGCTTCGAAGAGGAATTCTGTGTGTTTTAAAGAAAAGAAGAGATTCAGAGGAACTTTGAGGAGTTTTCTTGGGGAGAAATTAGAGATAAGTTTATTTACTTATTGTAGTTTGTATGACTTTGCTTTTATATATGAATTCTGAGTTTTGTTGTGTTTTCCCCATGAGATTTAGTTTTCTCTGTCTTTCTCCTTGTCTTGATATTTGTGAAATGGTAATTTGAATTGGTGAAGCCATAAAAATGTTTAAGATATAAAAATGCTTAAGAAATTGTGATGATTTTTTCACTTGGATCTTAATTTACTTTCAATTTGGCCAAGTGATTTGTTAAAATATGTTGAGTTTTACAACTAAAGTGAAGATTATATCCAATATTCAGAAAGGTCAAAGCCCTTGGAAGTTGGGTGCAAATAAATAGGGAAATAATATTATCGGGCGTAGAATTGGAGATTTTAGAGTGACAGACTAAAATTCCCAATTCGATCTTATCGTTTGGGTGTTGAAGTGTAGATGTTAGCCCTCAGACGAGGGGAACGTGGGAGCTCCGAAGTGAGAGCCGGTATCCTCCCAGCCTAGCCGTAGATTCAGTAAAAACGCGTAGGATTAGTCAATGTTCTTTCTGCCTGGACCAAAGGGTAGAGAATAGGTATGCTCCTATTTGGCACAATACAAATTGAACGGATTCACTTTATCCATTCATTATAATTTCTTGACAAGGAGAATGATGCTTTCTTATATATTGAATATCACATTTAAAACCTCATTAACATAATTAGTTATTTAATAGTTATTAAAATTACATATTTATTTCAATTGTCTATTAGTGACAGATAAGTAAATTGAATTTTGTTGTTGCGATTCCCTGTGGGATCGATATCTAGGACTCCATTAGAGCTTTATATTACTTGAGCGATACATATACTTGCATTGATAAGTGTGACTTTATAATTATTGAATATTTATTACATCCATATTTATCGAATCTTTAACAATTATTAAGTTTTGGTACAGTTACTAAGGAACTAATTCTTTTAGCAGCAGGATTAAATACTTATATTTTTAAGCATATATAAAGTCGCGGCCAAATTTTTTGCGTCGTTGCCGGGGAGTGAGTAAACAAAAATCACAATTAGAGTAACAGACAAATTAGGATTATTAGAAAATTTTTACTTG
>NW_018164567.1:1524099-1525526 GCF_001263595.1 Phalaenopsis equestris
ATCTCCTTACAAATTCTCTCAAACTCTCCTCTCCATTCTCTCAAAAAGGGTAGAAATATACATTTCTACTCCTATTCTAAGAACCCTAAACTTTCTCCACACTTTTTCTAACATTCCTCTCACACATAACCCATTTTTTTCTAATCTAAATTCGTTCTTTTAAAGTGTAGGGATGAAGTTTGAAGAGTTGCCACAAGAACCCTTTTAAAAAGCGTCCAAATACGTTGAATTTTGGCAACCGCCAAAAGTCAGTCCATAGTCATCCCGGGCGCTGTCGGCGGGATCGAGGGTGTCGTCGGCGAGCTTTTCTGTCATTTTTTGGTCTTCTCGGGTAAATCTCACCGTCAGCGCCGTTTTGGCTCCGTCGGGGAGCCGCTCCGTCGGCGAGCAGACTGCGCAGCTCCGCCGTTTCGCTCCGTTTGGCTCCGTTTTTGATGAGAAAGATGAAATTGGTAGAAGAGGACTCTACTGAAGAATTTCCATACTGACCCTTCTATAACCTCTTCATTCATGTTCAATCCATGGGTGATCTCAGAGGAGAATCTAGCACTAAATCTGAAGAATAGTAGATTTACCTTGCAAACTGTATGTTTATGTGTGTAATTTGGTTTGAACTTTGTGTTTGTTTTGCTTTAGAATTTGTCTTTTAGATCTTTGTATAGTTGAGACTGAGCATAGGATGTTTGTTTTCAGTGTTTTGAGTGTTGTGGCGTGGATTGCGATGCTGAATTAAGGTATTTAGGTTGAGAAAATACCAAACTTAGGTGTGTTATGTAACGTACGTTGTACCCCTTAGAATTTATATATAAATGTGATGTTTCGTGTTGTGAAAGTCTATATGTGGTAAGTAAATCATTTATTCACTTAAAATTATGTCTATAATGATTAAAAAGATGTCGTTAAGGCTTGAATATGATCGAAATTGCAAAAATCTGGAATTCAGACAAAATCAATAGAGCCCGCCGACAGTGCCCTCGACGACGGATTTTTCCCGAGACTTAATATTTAATTCTAATTGAGCGCGCTGGCGGCGCCATCGACCCAGCCGATAGTGAGCTCACAAAAAAAAAACACCTTTAACCTTGATTTTGACCAGTCAACCACCATTATTCATCATCCCCTTCCTCCTAAAAAATGACATTTTTGAACTAGAACTTGAAAGATCTTGGATTGGGAGGTGATTTCAAGGCTTTTTGACATCGAATTTGATCATATCTAGGTAAGAGCTTCACTCCAAACTAAAAATATTTGATTTTCACCATAGATTTCTTCTATATTGAGGAGATCCAAAAAATGTGAGAATGTGAAGAAAATTTGGGAAAAAATTCATGGATCTTAATGTTGAACTCTTAGAATTACTATTGGAAGCCATGATTTGCATATTTGAAGTAATTTTTGGAATTTTTCTATAATTTGATTAGATTGAA
>NW_018164567.1:1525694-1526033 GCF_001263595.1 Phalaenopsis equestris
TATTGCCGAGCGGAGGTGGGAAAACTTTTGTTACACCACCAACAAAGCTGATGCAAATGTTGTGAAGGAGTTCTATGCCAATGTAATCTATTCGGAAGATGAAATCGTTCAAGTACGTGGATTTCCTGTTGAGTTTACCGCCGCCCGCATCAATACTTTTTACGAAGTCCCAGACTCTTATATCTGTCACTATGAATCCTTTAGTACGATGGAAGGCCCCCTCAATAATGTGATCAATATTCTCACTGATGGGAAAGGAACATGGAAGATAAAGCAGCGAGAACGGATAAACTAAAGATTAAACAAGTTGAATGCCACCTCTAAGGCGTGGCACTATTT
>NW_018164567.1:1526102-1526909 GCF_001263595.1 Phalaenopsis equestris
TGTGAGGTAACTAGAGAGGTAACTAGAGATAGAGCTATTCTCAATTTCTGTATTCAGAATAATAGAACTATAAATGTGGCGAGACTAATTTTTAGGAATATATTGACTACGGCGAGGAGTGAGACTAGTAGAAGTCTAGGACATCCTGGACTTATTTATGCAATTTGTAAACTTTTTGGAGTGAAATTTGGAGATGAAAAATGGGTTTATCCTATGAAACTCTTTAATAAGGCTAATTTGAAGACTTATGAATCCCATGAGAAATGGAGAACTGGAAGTAGGAGCGAAGAACCTTCTACTAATAGAGATGTCCCCTCTACAAGTTATGACCTTCCACCTTCTAGTTCCCTTACTCTAACTGACTTGATGAATGAGTTGACCTTGCAGCAGAAGAGCTTATAATTGATAAAGGAAAGGATTAGAGGTTTAGAACGTCGTGAGTACCTTCAGAGGCATCCAAATTTTGAGGTAGCTTATTATGAAGCTCAGGCCCAACACTACAGAGGTGAGCCTGATGTTACTTTTCTGAGTGCCCCCGATATACTCAGTATCAGCCCGATCCACCTGCTGATCAAGGTGATGAAGATATAGCTTAGGATTTTGATATTGAATGAAATTGATGTACTTATATTTATACTTTTATTTCTGTGATTTTGTTTATAATAAAAATAGATGTTTGTGTATTTGGACTTTCATTTTTATTATTTCGTTGTACTTGGATGATTTTTAATTTTTGTTATAAAGTTAGTGTTATAGTTAAATGTGCATGTGTAGTTTAATAGATGTTGAGTAGTATTTTGTGGATTA
>NW_018164567.1:1527542-1528744 GCF_001263595.1 Phalaenopsis equestris
AAAGAAAAGTGAAGTTCAAAATCATTAAAGGCTATCCAGATATAGTAATCCTCACTTAAAAAAGGAAAAATAAAGGATTGAAAACAATCCGTGAAAAGAAAAGAAAAATATATAGGATTGAAAGCAATCCAAATGAAAAAGAGAAAAGAAGAAAAAAAAAATTACGGAAGTGAGGAGAAGCTTGAGGATATCTTAAAAAATCTTCATCTATTGTGAACTCATAGATATCGTCATCGTCATTTACGATTAAAAACACTAATGACTTGTGGCATCCGTTGGCAGTCTTTTTAAAGAAGTCGGACATTATCTTCAAAGTTATAATATCTATACAATCAAATGGATTCAATGAGTAATTTTATTTTTAAATCAACAAAATAGATTATATAATTGAGATTATACTTAAATTCAAAACATTACAAAGAAGCTAATACTTAATATATTAGCAACATTTTCTTTTGGTCTTAGAATGATAATTTTTAGAAAATTAGGTTATAGTTTATGCCTATTATATCAATTAACAATTAAACAATCAAATTATTTATAGTTAATATTACTTAATGCTAACATGATAAAAATGAACTTTATGTTTTTAACTTAGGGTTTGTTTGCATGATAAAATATGTGGTAGTTCCTTCTAGTTAGCTCCATCGAGATAGCTATTATTGCTTCAAATAAATGCGATACATAGAATGACTGATCAGTCAACTTATCTTCTAAGATTTGTCGATTAAAGTAGCAAAGTTGAGTTAAAAAGTCAATCCTAATGTATCGAACGAGTTTTCATATTTCTTTTCATTCTTTTTAATGTCTTGACAAGATTTTCCCGAAACTCCAGAATTAATTCATTGTGAAGGTCCGTCGACAGCTCCCTCGAGGCCGCCGACGGCGAGCTCGGCGGTTATGCCCAGTCAGTCTTTGGATAAGGCCAAATTTTGAAGGGATGCTTAGGCAACTCTTGGGAAAGCTCATCCACAACTTTAAAAGACTATTTTGGCCGAAAATTGATGAGAAGAAAGGGAGTCTGGAAGGGGGAGAGAGAGTCTGGAAGGGGGAGAGAGTTCGGGGGAGAGAGTTCTTGGAGGTTATAAAGATTCCAATAGTGTGAGGAATTCTTCGAGAGATTGTAAGAGTGGAGGGAAAGTGAGAGATTTCTTCCTCCTTGCTACTTTGAAGAGGAATTTTGTGTGCTGTAAAGAAAGGAA
>NW_018164567.1:1529007-1532894 GCF_001263595.1 Phalaenopsis equestris
ATCCAAGATTCAGGGAGGTCAAAGCCCTTGAAATTTGGGTGAAAATAAATAAGAAAATAATATTATCGGGCGTAGAATTGGAGAATTTAGAGTGACAGACTAAAATCCCCAATTCGGTCCTATCGTTTGGGTGCTGAAATGTAGATGTTAGCCCTCAGGAGAGGGGAACGTGGGAGCTCCGAAGTGAGAGCCGGTATCCTCCCAGCCTAGTCGTAGATTCAGTAAACAAGCGTAGAATTAGTCAATGTTCTTTATGCCTGGACCAAAGGGTAACAAATAGGTATACTCCTATTTGACACAATATAATTTGAACCAATTCACTTT
The DNA here is from genome assembly GCF_001263595.1 of Phalaenopsis equestris. Classification (NCBI taxonomy): domain Eukaryota; kingdom Viridiplantae; phylum Streptophyta; class Magnoliopsida; order Asparagales; family Orchidaceae; genus Phalaenopsis; species Phalaenopsis equestris. The sequence goes on from NW_018164567.1 coordinate 1,529,332, forward strand.
ATCCATCCACTATAATTTCTTGACAAGGAGAATGATGTCTTCTTATATTGAATATCACATTTAAACCCTCATTAGTATCATTCGTTGTTTAATAGTTATTAAAATTATACATTTATTGCAATTGTCTATTAGTGACAGATAAGTAAATTGAACTTTCTTGTTGTGATTAAAGTCTTATTTTTTCTAAAATCTTAGTTCATAATTCTAAACCACTCCCTCTGGGATCAATATCTAGGACTCCATTAGAGTCCTATATTACTTGAGCGATACATATACTTGCGTTGATAAGTGTAACTTTACAATTATTGAATATTTATTACGTCCATGTTTATCTTATATTTTTGAGCATATATAAAGTCGCGGTCACCATCCTAGACTCAGATTCAGTAAACAAGCGTAGGATTAGTCAATATTTTTTATGCCCAAAGGGGGGTAAAGAATAGGTATGCTCCTATTTGACACAATACAAATTGAACTGATTCACTTTATCCATTCACTATAAGTTCTTGACAAGAAAAAGTATGCTTTCTTATATATTGAATATCATGTTTAAAACCTCATTAGCATAATTAATTATTTAATAGTTATTAAAATTACATATTTATTTCAATTGCCTATTAGTGACAGATAAACAAATTGAATTTCGTTGTTGCGATTAAAGTATTACTTTTCTAAAATCTTAGTTTGTAATTTTAATATTACTCCATGTGGGATCGATATCTAGGACTCCATTAGAGTCTTATATTATTTGAGCGATACGTATACTTGCGTTGATAAGTGTGACTTTACAATTATTGAATATTTATTACATCCATATTTATCGAATCTATAACAATTATTAAGTTTCAGTTGAATTAATTCTTTTAGCAGCAGTATTAAATACTTATATTTTTAAGCATATATAAAGTCGCGGTCACTCCACAACCAAAATAGCGCCGACATGATCTTAAGCAGATCTAAAAAGTCTTAATTTGATCTGATTGAAATATTTTCATTTCTCGAAGATATTATTAAATTAGTTGATAGTTAACCAACCAACCCATATATACTTAATATTTTCCAAAATATAATATCATAGGAATATTATTAAGAGTGTTTTTAAATATTATTAATTATGAAAAGATTTGGATACCCCTTTTTATTTTTACGCTCAACCTCAAGTTTCTTCTCAAAAGGACACTTCTTTTTTTTTCTTTCGGCTTAGTGCCTTATGCATTTTTTTTCTTTTTCTTCCTCCTTTTAGGCCCAAAATCATCTTTAATTTCACTTAAAATTAATGTATCCAATTGAACATATTTCTTCTGAGAATTTTGATTGTATAATCTCTCATAAATGATAAGCCTCAAATGTTTATTAATGTAAACTCTAAAATATTATAATATATTTAAAATTCAAGACTCAGTCAACTTGGTTGAGTTACAATTAAAATAGTTAAAGTATATTTCTTGACTACTTATATTGCAATTACACTATTTTAATTATTCTTGGACTTTTTAGGGTTTATGTGGTTATTAAAGTGGAGGACTCACTTATTAGACCAATAACACTAATCCCCTTTTAATGAGTATTCACAATTCTAATAAATATATTATATAATCTTGTTAAATTATCAAAATTTCAATCATGAGTCACTAACCAAAAAAGTATAATCACATCCTAAACATATGAATTACTCTCAGGTAAGTGTGCATGTAAAACTCCATCCCCCAAACTTATTTTATATCCTTTACATAACATATGAGCAAATGTGATAATTGAAAGAAGAAAGCATTCAAAATAGTGGACAACATCTCAGAACATGTCAACAGTGCTAGTAAACATAAATATTAACATTTCAAAAGAAAATCTATGGAGAGCACATCAATCTCATGATGTATGACAGTGCTCTCAACACCACAACAATTATTTTAACACACAAAATAATAAATTCAAAGCAAGTTTGAAGTAATAAATAATGTGAAATAACACAAAATATACTCAAACAAAAGGATAACACTTGGATTATCTAATAAGGTAACACTTAATTTAATGTTCTCAGCCAGACCATGCTAAATCAAATCATGCCTAAAAAGATTTTTCAGGATCAAATTGTCTTCTCAGTAAATTCCTGATCAATTATCCTAAATTTCATCTTTTCTAGAAAATTTGGTAATTTTGGGAAAGTTTGGGGGAAAAATGTCAAAATTGGGAACTTGGTTAGAATGGGATCAATTGAAGATGCTAATCATAAAATTACCCTTATGGTGTCATGAGACCAAGGTAATCCCTATTTTGGATCCTTCATGTGTTGGTCTTAACCAAACCCTAGCTTAGGGCTAAGGGTTTGGGGGACCATCCACATGAGTTTCCAAAAAAGTAGAGGCTCAAGCTAAGCATGTTTGGTTAAGGGTTTAGGTTATGAGTGAAAGTGAGAGATTCAAGTGTGTGTGTGTAAGACTTATCAAGACCACACCACCCTGAGCTAACCCTAAGGCTACACAATGTTATGGGGACTCCTCTTGATCTCCACCATGCTTGGCTCCATCCTACTAAGTGCTAGATGTTAGAACAAAACATGTGGAACTCCAAGAAGAGTAGAGAGGTGTTTAGAGTTTCTTGGGGGATAGGGTCCATCCCTAGTCGTTTAGGAACAGTCAACAAGAAATTCCAATGGCTAGATCCTGGTTTCTAAGGAAGAAAGACTAGACCTCCAAAAAAAGTGAGGTCAACACTTATATGGTAGGATTATGAATACTCTAATGAATGTCATATACCAACAGATTGAAGAATACCAAAGTTGTTTATGCTAGTCATTTTCTCTTTAATGGTTTTCCATTACTTCTATTGTCTTTATAAGTTTTGCAAGTTTTATAAGTTTTTTAGCGATTATTTTTTTCTATTTCAAGGTCAAATGACACTAGTTTAACAGATTCAGTCATACACATAAAACTTAGGACCAACTAGTCACAATAAACTAACAAGTCAAATAATATATAAAACACAAATAACATAACAAACATAATAAATCAACAGTGTGCAGAAAGTAACTAAAACAAGTCATAATATTTTTGGATTTTCTATAAATTAAATAATACACAAAAATAAGAAAATACAAAACAAGATACATAACAAAAACTAATAATACAATTTTTGAATCTAAACCTTGAATTCTCAACTAATATTCTCCTAATTTGAAAAAAATAAATCGTTCCTGGTAACTATGCCAAAAACATAATCTAAAATGTGGCGAAGTACTCATTATCACACTAGTATATGACCAAAGGAAAATATGTTGAGATTTTTATAACTCTTTTATACTGTTTTTAATGATATTGCACTTTAAAGAAAGGTATTTTTGATATTTTGTTGCAGGAATGATGAATTAGGGTCAATGGAGCAAAAAGATGCAAAAATGAGCGAATTTGGAGCAAAAAGGACCAAAATGTGGAGAATTGCACTAGGGCGCCGACGACGCCATCAAGGCCGCCGACGATGAGATTTTCTCGAGGCTACAGGAAAAATTCTCCAGAAGGGCGCCGACGGTGCCATCGAGACCGTCGACGGCGTGATCGACGGGTATGTGA
>NW_018164567.1:1534033-1543593 GCF_001263595.1 Phalaenopsis equestris
GACTTTAACATTATTGAATATTATATTTGTACATCTTTATTAAATTATATATATATATATATAAAGTCGCAGTCAAGTTTTTGGCATCGTTGCTGGAATTTAAATCTTCTAGTAGCGTCATCAAATTATTGTAATTGTTGATTTACAAAAAAAGGTCGGTCAGTATACATGTTAATCAAGTAGTATAAAAGTTATGGCTTTGTGTATCAATCTCAAAATGAACGAGTTAAATTGTCAAATATTATAATTACTATTTTACCAATCCTAAGTTTAGTTAGAAAAATTGAATATTTTTGATATTGTTAAGGTATCTAAATTCTAATTTTAAAAGATCTAAAGTATATGAGAAGAGTTTTCTAAATAGCGTGAAAATCGCGCATGAATTAATTCAATTAAATCTAAATTCCTTAAAGTAATTTTCCTACTATAGTTGGCAATCAGGATTTATTACTTTTTACCTTCTTCTAGGATATAACAAGCATAAGAATCTTATATTATAATTAGGTTCCCTTAACCCTACAAGAATTCTTTGGTGTCATCATTCCCCAAAAAAATAATAATGATCTATTGGCAATATTCCTATCTACTAAACTCGTGTGTTTTAACCTAGTTGTGCTTCTAGTCTTCTCTAATAATCCTATATTACAACTAATTTTAACTCTTCAAATGACAGTTTTGAATGAAAATTAAGTTTTGAAATTAAATTCAAAAGTTTAAAATTCTAACATGACATCCTTCTAGATTTGAATGTGTTCCAATCCAAAGGAGAAATATTTTAATTGCTATGCATGATTTGAAATAAAGCATGACTTACATTTAATATATCAAAGCAAAATAAAGGAGCAAGGAATGAAAAACCAAATAGAAAGTAATCCTTTTTTTTTTCAAGTCTTGATCAACACAAGAAAAACCTTCCTTTCTTGATTACATTCACTCCATTTATTACTCACACACAAATAAATGATAAAGCTCTCACTCACAATCACTCGAAAAATCCTCCACTACACAATCCTCTGATATTTCCCTTATGCTCCAAGGGTATGTGAGAATACCTCATAAGAGAGTGTCGAGTATCCAAGAGCATTTGTCCCTATATGAGAGTGCGTCTTACAGATTTTAAGAGCCTTTATTTAGTCTAACTATCTAAGAAACCACTAAAATCTCCTTAAGTGTGTGGGAGGCGTGACATCGCTGGTGTGTGGTCGTGCTGAGGGCAATGGATTTCATGAATTGGAATCGTTAATTCAAAGCTTCGGATGTCCGAATGCTGACACTTGTAGCACGATAACACTAGAACTCAACGCTGGGTTGCCTGAGGCCTGGCTTTGGAATGACTTGTGCTCTGTGCTTTTCATTGGGATTGGTTGCATCAGGCACTAAGGCGCTCATATGTGTGGCACCAAGAAGTTGTTCCTCTGGCACTGGGGTGCTTGCCTCCGAGCGTTGGAACATCTTCTTCTCTTACATTTGCATGTATATGACCTCCTCCAAGCTCCAAGCATTGGGGCGCTAGCCAAAGGTGTCGAGGTGCTTCCCAATTAATTTAGCTGATTGCGTGCTCCAATTGCTTCAAATCCTGTATTTTTCCTGTATATTGCTAATAACACTACATATATCTCCTAAAAGTGTAAATATGATACGTAAAATGTATTAAAAAACACATGAACATACCAACAAATTTTGTATACATCAAAATTAAAAAATTAAAAAAGAGAACATTTTTTATTTTTTTATTAGTTATATGTGAGTGCAAGTCCCACCTAAACACATGTTTCAATCAATAATCCAAAAAATTATTTCATCTTTCAAATGAGAACTGCACTAAAACAATAAAACCACGCCTGGTGAGAATGATGAACCTTCGAAATGGGTCGGTGGCCCTCATTTTTTAATGCCCTGATTCATTTTTGAAAAGCTGATATATATTATAGGCAAAATGCTAGTTATAAATTGCTCTGATTGATTTACACGCATTTTAGTATACAATTAAAGACAACAATTCAACTAATATTAAAGTCAACAATTGTATAATCATGAATTAGTGTTGGATTTGGGCATGTGTGTGCTTTCAAATTTAACTAAAATAATAACCCAAATACTTCATATCCTTGGTTATTTTTTAAAATGGAAATGATGTAGCAAGTGTTACTTTGGTTTAAGTTTGGCATCAAAGAACATAAATTAAAGAAAATTTGATGTCGATCGTTAACGGCGGTGTTCTTTGATCCGTTGATTTAATTTTGTCAGATCTTTTTTGTTTTGGTTTGAGTTTGCTTATGAGTACATCAAATCCTTATACATATTATAATTTTCTTATTTTACTTGTAATTTTACTAATTTTACTTTTTTTTTCTTTAGCACTTTCAGGTTCACTGTTAAGTGAGGGTATTTGAACTTTCTGTTCTGTTTAGAAATGAATCTCTGTTTCAGAACTTTAAAAAATGTAGCAGTTACAACATTCTTTTAAACAGTTTTACCAAACAAGAGCACAATGATTATTTTTCCAGAAATAGTTGCCCACAACTGTTTTCACACAGCTGCACCAAACAGGCAGCCAGCTTCCCAGCAGCTGCTTCCCCTCAGCTGCTTTCCCGTAGCAGCTTCCTGGGGTAGCACAGCTGCAGCTGAAAAACTGAGAAGCTGCAACTGCGCCAAACATAGCCTAAATCTATTGTAGGAATTTTATTTAAAATTATCTTCTCATAAAGTTTCCATATTATATCTGTTCGCACTCAATCTAAAATCACTAGTTAGATGTATCATAAAAATTCTAAATAAATATTACAAGATTATAAAAGTAGAATACGACACGTTATGGACTTATTTTTTTTATCATTCTCTATTAAAATCATCAAAAACAAAATATGAAATCCCAAAAAAATAAAACTTTGCAATAGATGCTAAAGGTTGTTATGTGCTAATGTGTTCTATTATGGTTTCTACGCATAATAAATACTTTCTTTTTTTCACAGCGTCAAACACATGCGGTGTTTGTATCCAACACTTATTAGACGCCAGTATGATGTCTATTTACGAGTATGTTCTACATTAGAGAAAATATTACGTGCGGCTTTGGATACGATCATACCACTATATCGCATGACGATCGATCCAAACAATAAGACCCTCGCACCATGCTGCCTACATAAGCAGCAACTAATACTGATGTGGAAGCACATGATTTTAATTTTCTTATTACTAAAATAAATTTCTAGGGTTCAAAAAATTCAATCCGGCAAGATTAATCAAGCACCGTCATCACATCAGCATGTGCTGCCGCGTGCATTTGCGGCTGGGAACTTAAAGAAGCATTAATTGTTAATCATATGGCACGACGCGATAATATTTGGAAAATCAAAAGTTACAACTTTGGCCAATAACCTTTGGAAGTAAGCAATTAAACTATTGGTTTTCACATCGATTGCAAAATTTTTAGCCGTCATCATAATTGTTTTTTACAAAATTGACCTAACAATTCTTTTGCAATGTTAAATCATAAAGTATAAAATATATAATTTAAATTTATAATTTTAAAGATTCCATCTTTTTAATATTCTATAACATGCCTTTCATGTCCTGTCGGTTACTAGACCCAAGTAGTCAACGAGTAAGAAATACTATCGAAGTGTGTTGTCACCTCTCAAAAGAGCTCTTCGGGGTGGTGGGCAGCCGATGACATAAATACTGATTTTTGGTCATACACCTAGCTGATGTGAGACTTTTGTCAGTGACATTTTTCCCCACCCTATCACGTGACGCCCTCGTCACGGATTGACTCCACTGAGGGTTCTGCTGGACCATAGAAAGTCCACACACCTGACATACAGTAATCTGCTCTGATACCACTTGTCACCTCCCAAAAGAGCCCTTGTGGGTAGTGGGCAACCAAGTGACAGTGTGCTCTACGGCTATTAATTTTGTCAAAATTTGAGTTGAATCTCAATTAGCCAAATTTTTAAAAGTTATTAATAATTTATGGGGGAAGAGCACTCCGGATAATATATATATATATATATTAAGGAGCGTAAACGGGCATTTCTACAAACGTGCATTTCGTTCCTATTTTATATATTAAAAATTTATTTTTGTATTATATACTATATTTTATTATAAATAATTTAAATAGTAATATATTTTAAGTTTATTATTACTAAATTATTTAAATCTTTTTATATTAATGAAAATATTAAATTTGTTGATTATTTATTACATTAATTAATATTAAATTAATTTAGAAAATATAGTTGAAGAAAATAAATTAACTAACAATGTATGAAATTCAAAAAGTTTATTTCACATGAAAATATTCTTGCAAGATTGTGTTTACAAAAAAAATATTATCTTTTACGTCGGGTGGAATGACGTGTGAGCCCGATGCATATCTGGGCTATTGTAGTGACATCAAGTCACAACTGATGTTCTTGAAATTCTTCTTCAACATTATCGTCTTAGTTGCGTCATTCATAATTTGATATAGCATCAAATGTAAGTTATGTAGAATGTATGCTTGTTTGATATAGGAGAGAATTTACAAGGAGGCGGATGCATGCATGTCGAGTGGGGAAAAGCAGGTTGTTGTGCAGTTCACCGGCGTCAGTAAGAGATGGAAGACGCTGAGGTTCACCAGATAGGAAGAGCACAAAGGAGAGCAGCGGTGTGGTTTTTGTTTGACCGAGAAAGGAGATGAAAGAACTGAAGGGTTTCGTCGAGTGGTGAAAAACGGAAAGGAGAACGGAGAAAGAGAGTGTGTCATTACTTTCTTATTTTCATTGGGGGATCAATCTTTTTCTAGTTTTTTGGATGTTCTTTCATGTGGGCTAAAACAGAAAATATTACGTCCTGAGTCAAGGTGTAATATTACGTCCCGAGTTCAGTTAAAAATTAACACATGTCAAAAATATAAAATATATTTTATTGCATAAAAAACATAGAAGCTTGAATCAGCCTATATTGACTAGTGTAAGAGTTTGGTAAAATAATACTTTATTATATAGACAAGGTGGAGAAGCCCAACCTGCCACGCATATTGATTATAATGTAAAAGAATGGTAAGCATTTGAAATTCTTCTCTGCCGCTTTGAGACTTTCATATTGCATTTTTTAGGGTTTGAGAGCCTTCATTTCTTCTCATGGCTGATATTCAATTTAGGCTTTTCAAAATCTTCATGCATTTTGCTTACTTCTTTCTATAAAAAGTTTAGGGTTATAAATTGATTTTGCCGCAACGAAAAAAATGTATCTTCTTCATGATGAGTAAGATAAATTCACACATTAGCTTAATTTTAGTATTTTCATTGCAACTAATATTGTATCTGATTGTCAAAGAAAAAATTCTAGGGCTTTAAATCGGTTTAAGCGCAGTAAAGAAAAAATATGTTCTTATCTTATCGGGTAAGTCACACCTTATTTGTAGGACATGGTTGTACTTTGATTTTTCTTCAATACATTCATGTTGTACACTAATATTTTGAAATGGATTGGATATCTGGATGTTTGTATTTTCAGTACAATATGGTTGTACTCAAGTTTTTTTTTTTTTTTCAGTAAAATCATGTTGTACACCATATTTTTACATTGGATTTATTATTTGGAATCTTGTATTTTTTAGTATAACAAGATTGTGATCAAGATTTTCTTTAGCACAAATATATTTTACATAATATCTTAATTTACAATAGGTCATTTTAGATGTTTATTTCTTCAGTATAACATGATTTACTCAAGTTTTCTTCAATATAGCCATATTGTATATCATGTTTTGAAATTATATTTATTATTTAGATGTTTTTTTCTTCAATACAATATAGTTGTAATCAAGTTTTTCTTCAATACAAATATATTGAATATCATGTTTTGGCATTGGATTTGTTATTTGGATGCTTATTTCTTTAATATAACATGATTGTACTCAATGTTTTATCTGTACAATCATGTTTTGACTTTGGAGTTGTTATTTTGAAGCTTGTCTCTTCTGTACAAAATAGCTATACTCAAGTTTTTCTTTAGTAAACCAGGTGTTACATCATATTTTACAGTGGAGTGGTTATTTTGATGCTTGTTTCTGTAGTATGTCATGATTCTATTGAAATTTTTATTCAATACAATCATGTTGTGCATCATATTTTGATTGACATTCGAGTGATTATTTGGATGCATGTTTCTTCAACATGATATTAGTGTACTCAATTTTTTCTTCTGTACAATCATATTGTATAACATATTTTGAAATTAAATTAGTTATTTAAATACTTTTTTCTTCAATACAATATGGTTGTACTCCATGTTTTGACTTGAGATTTAGTATTTGGATGCTTTTGCTTCAGTATAATATGGTTGTACTGAAGTTTTATTCACTACAATTATGTTGTACATTAGGTTTTGACATTAGATTAGTTATTTGGATGCCTGTTTTTTCAGTACAACATAATTGTTGTCAAGTTTTAATTCAATATAACTGTAGTATACACCACATTTAGACATTAGATTAGTTATTTGAATGCTTGTTTCTTCAGTACAACATGACTATACTCAAATTTTTCTACAGAACAATCATCCTATACATAATATTTTCACATTGGATCGGTTATATGGATGTTTTTTTTTAATATAATATGACTGTATTTAAAATTTTCTTCAGTACAACCATGTTGTACATCATGTTTTGACATGAGATTTGTTGTTTGGATTATTTTTTTATTTGGTATGTTATGGTTGTATTAAAGTATTTATTCAGTACAATCATATTGTACATCAAGTTTTGACTTTAGGTTAATTGTTTGGATGTTTGTTTCTTCATTACAACATGATTGTACTCTAGTTTTTCTTCAGAAAAATCATGTTGTACATTATGATTTAACATTAGATTAGTTATTTGAATGCTTGTTTATTTAGTACAACATTGTTGCACACTATTTTGTCTCCAGATAATCATGTTGTACATCATATTTTGACATTGAATTGATTATTTGTATGCTTGTTTTTTCAATACAACATAGTTGCATTAAAATTTTTCTTCAATATAACATAGTTGTACTCACATTTTTCTTATATAAAGTCATGTTAGACATTATATTTTGATATTATATTAGTTGTCTGAATGCTTGTTTCTTTAGTACAACATGGTTGTACTCAAGTTTTTCTTTAGTACAATCATGTTGTACACCATATTTTGACTTTTGTTGTGTTATTTGAGATATTTTCCATTAACTACAATATGGTTATACACCAATTTTTCTTCAATATAACCATGTAGTACTCCATGATTTGACATAAGATATTTATATTATTATATTATTAATTTTCTTATATGCTTATTATGTAATTAAAATTTTCAATTATTTTTTTTTATTTCAGATTGCTAGTTAACTAGATAGATAATAACAGCTAGAAGGATTACTTTCAGGTTTAGACTATCAACATTTAAAGCAATTTGTGATGATTTGATGGAACATATCAATGATGATATTAAGGAGATCTTGATAAGGATTCATATTCATCTTGTTATAAATTTGTTTCCTCTTCAATAAGATATATCAGTAACATTGTAACTTCCTAGATGTTAAAATGTTGAGAAGTATGTTTTTAGTTTTGGTGGACATGTGCTAAAATTCACTCCAAGTGAAGTAGCTCTTTTGGTTAAGTTGTCTGAATGAAATGTTATTTCTAGGAACAAGGAGCTCTATCCAATTTAAGTTTTATTGATTTAAAAATAAAATCAAAGAACATAAACATCTAAACAACTACGATAAATTTATTAGTATATTCATAAAACTTTTCTCACAAACTTATTTTTTCTATATCATAGCTATAGAATACATACTGATCTTCTTTTTTTTGGTAGAAATATACACGAATTTACAATTTATAATAAACCAGAAGTTATATGGAGGTTTATCGTAAATTAATTTGATGCAGACAAGTTACGATCCCAGACATCTTTTGGATACATGAGGGTTATGTCACTCCTATGATGGTGAGAATATTTTTAATAATATATTGTATGGTGTTTTAGACGATTGCACTACCTAAGTCCTATTTTTCATTTTATATAGGTCTAGTTTTCTTGCATACAAATCTTGTGATACCTACCATGCAATACACAAGATTTCATATCATATGGCAGTATAAACTACGTACATAGATAATAAAGTGTGCAATAATATTTTTTCACAATTACATCTTGATCAGGTGTAAACTAATCTACTTAACATATATTCTCATTTTCCTTAAAAAATTATGGTAGCAGTTTCAATGTTAAAATTTTCTATTTTGTTTGAGTTTTTCATTCTTTTAGGGATAAAATATTTGAAGAGTTGTCGTTATTAGCCGATGATTCCAATATGCAACATTCTTCAATTTTACCTTCTTCTCCAACCTTTAAATCTCCTCAGAGTTCCCACAATTTAGGTTGGCTTTCTACTGTTATTGTCCTATTATTGTAACAATCATTTTCTCCAAGTAGTCGTACATACAATGCTCTATAAAAACATATGCATAGTTCTATACATAGCTTTATGCATAGTCTTGTACATAGACTTGTGTATGGCCATGCACATAAAGAAGATTTTGAGTTAATAAAGAATCTCGAGCATAGCATAAAGTAATAGATTTTGAATCTAGAATATTCAATAAGCACGAGGAAATTGAAGCGCCTCTGAGTAGAATTATGAGCATTATTGAGCAACAAATACAGTCAATTACAGAGCAAGTTAATATGTCCAAATGCCAATCAATACCTAGTTAGATTCGCAAAATGGGAAAAAAGCCAACAACAAGCACACTTCCCCTCAAGACAACAACAAGCAAGATACAAGCTCCACCTCCTACTAAGCTTGTTATTGAGCAAAATCCCTCAATTCTTGTGGCCCTAACTAAAATGGGAACTATTGTTAGTGATGTGAAGAAGAAAGAATCAAGAATAAAAGTTGTAGTTAAATTTATATTCATAGTAAAGGGCAAAAAAAGAGGAAGAAAAGAAATAAAATAAGAAATATTTGAAAAGAAAAAAGCAACAAAAACTCTATATACACCATATAACCAAAAAAGATTAAGATAAGAAAGATGTGAAGAAACTGTTAAAAAAACAACTAAGTGGGAATAATTAAAGAATGTTGAGCAATTTATTGTGCAAGTAAGAACTATTGATAATACTTTTTTGAATGCAAACAAATCATTAATTTTAATTATAAAATTAATAATGTTGGACTAATAAATAGCCAAATGAAGCTCCTGCACTTGTTGAATTCTAAGCTCAGGAACTGATATCGAAGGAAAAATAGAAATTCATTAATAAATGTTGTGTACAATATGTTGATAAGTAATAATATATTAATTTTTATTATATGCTTTTCTAATTTATTTTAAGGTACATAAATTACTTTTTCATGAAATGTGGGGATGATGTCATTATGATTCATGACAATATTATTCTGTCTAGAAGTATGTTGACCTCATTTTTGGTTGAGGTCTAGAAAACTTCTTTAGTAGCCTAGGTCTAGCCATAGGACTTTCCTATTGACTAGTCTTAGAAAATTAGAAGAGGTACCCCACCATTAGAAATT
>NW_018164567.1:1550105-1554772 GCF_001263595.1 Phalaenopsis equestris
TTCAGTTATCTAAGATGTAATTAACTATAGGGGCTCGCCCTTATAGGAAGCTTTTCCCAAACCCAGCATAATATAAACCATATTTAATTCCTTATATTAAATAGGGGAATTTGTCGGCCAATATATTGGTTTTCGCAGACCAAACAGATGTCATAACTTTCTCTAGTTTATTTAATCGAGCCTCACCCTCAATTCTTGTGTTCATCCTTTGGGATAGATACAGGATTTGAGGTAAAACGCTCTTTCATTTAAACTATGAAAATTATGGGGTCAGTTTGACTTCATCTTTTTCAAAACTAAATTTTTTTTTTAACGTCCTTCCGAAGCGAGCAACGGATTTTCGATTCCGATGACCGACAGCTTCTTACGGACAAACTCCACACCAAAAATAGTGCCGACAAAGTAATAATAATGGCCTACTTAAAAATGAATATTTGAGTGGCATTTACATGGATACTTTTGTAGTTTTATTGGCTGAGAAAAATAGATTTTCTCCAAAATTATATGTATCATTTCCTTATATTTCATCTCTACATTGGATTAGTACTTGGAGTAGTAAATAATTGTCAGCAACTATATAAATTAGTTTGGTAATAAGTTTTGACATATTTTAATCATATAAATAAAAATGATTTGAGACTATGAATTGGTTGAGATACCGGTTATTAATAATGAGCATTAGGGCATTGCCCAATAGAATGATGAAATGTGCATCAAACAAGAATAATTAACATATGAAGATCATAATGTTTATTCTTTTTGTATTATTGTAAACCCACTAATGAACTAACTAAATTTATATTTATTTAATGTGATATATCAAATTTGTATGCAAAGGTATAGGTGATGCATTTGATTACAATATTGTAGATTGATCAGTCGAAGTAGTTTGTGACATTCCACAAAAAAAAAATAAAAAATAACACTATCTGGTGAAATGTATGTTTCTAAGAATGCAGTCAACTGGAGTGAGCAACATGACCGAGAATAAAAAAAACCACTGTTTAAAGTTAAATTTACTCATGAATTATTCTGTTTGAAATCCAAATGATAACATTGTTTTACTTATTTTAGCTATATAGTAAGCTGTTGTCCAGTTTTTTCATGTTTGGGATTGTCTGCATTGTGCTTACTAACACATTTCCATATGAATTTCTTGAGTACAACTATGTTTCACTAGAGAAACTCTTATATTTTTTTAATACAACACATTTGTATTTCATTTTTTTAATAATTTTTTAAGTAGAAGTATCTGAATTCAGTATTAGATTCTTGTAAATTTTTATGGTTTCTTTAGTTAAACCTTGTTATATAATTGTATTTCTTGAATGGGAGTATATGGATTGTGCCTTTGAAGTTTACAAATAACTAATTCAATATAGAAACATGATTTACAATATGATTGTACCGAAGAAAAAAATATCAAAAATATTTTAACATACCTTACAATAGTGAAATATATGATTGTATTGCAGAAAACTTGAGTACAAACCTTTTTTAATCAAAAGAAAACATCTCAAATAACAAATTAAAAGTCATAACATGGTGTGCAACATAGTTGTACTGAAGAAAAACTTGAGTACAACTAAATTGTACAAAAAAATAATCATTTAAATAATCACTCAAATGTAAAAACATGATGCCTAACATTGTTGTACTGAATAAAAAATTTAGTACAACTATGTTGTATTAAAGAAATAAGTATCCAAATAACCACTCTAATTTCAAAATTTAATGTAGAACAGTATTGTATTGAAAAAAAAACTTAAGTACAACCATGTTGTACTGAAGAAATAAATACCCAAATAACCACTCCAATGTCAAAACATTACAACATATTTGTAATGAATGAAAACTTGAAAATAATCATGTTGTATAAAATAAATAAACTTCTAATCACTCCAATGTATTATTATTTGTAAACTCCAATGTATTAGAGATTTATAGCATATATTATTTTTGAGCTCACTGTGTTATGTGGATACTATTTTCATGCAGAAAGAATCTTCATTGAATGTTGTTGACTATTTATTTTTTATTCTATATATCTCTTTTAGCCAAGTTTGATCATGGAGATTTATTTTTTCTATCATCTCATATTGTTATTACTCAAACTACTCATTTAAATCCAATTACTCATACAAGCATGAAATAATCTATGTATTGTTTTATTATTATTAAATAAATGTACTTTTCAAGGAAAGTTCTTAAGGAAATGTCTTTAAAATAGTCTATGTTGAGTATGAAAAAAATTAATTTCAATAGCTTTTATCATTGCTTGAACTTAGTTGGTGTGTATTGTTATATGATGCTTATCATTCATTGTGCAAATGAATATTTAGAATACCCAAACAAATGATTCAATGTTTCTTCTGATAAAAAGGCTACTCCAAATAAAATATTTTGTCAATGAAGATTAAATCTAAAAAATGGTGCCAATCTAAATTATACTTTGTGAATTGAAAATTTGTGTAAAAAAATATAACATATATGAAGAAATCATAGAAAACCCTTATCGTGCCATTGCTAAAAAAAATTCAATCTATTTGAATCATCAAATTATACATCCAAAACAAACATATCTTTTCTAGTTTTTTTTTTGAATAATTGCATTAGAGAATTAGCATCTTCATTCTTAATTCTTACTCGTTTATCCTAATGTATATGATTAAATGCACATCATTTGAAAATCTAATATTCACTAGTCCTCTTATTTTCTCAGCAAGATACCAAAATTCATTAATTGTTCTAATTTCAGCTTGTGTCATTAACTATAGCACATATAATTTGTCTTGCTTGATGCCTCAATGTGATTTCAATATGTGTTAATTAACTAGATTTATTAATAAATGATTGTGACTTTCTATAAATTTATTAACAGTTCGATTACTTGTAAGATCAATGAAAATTTTAATTATTGTAGGACAACCAATTCAGATGTCTGATTTTGTTGAACTTCGATGTGTTATTAAGATTGATTCATTTCTTAAAATCGGCTTTCATGCATACAAAATCTTTATACTTAAGTTTGGCCAATATCTAACATGATCTTTTTTAGCACTAAATCATATATGATGTGCATAATTATAATACAAATTATAGTCTTAATTTTGTTGTGAATAATTGTGACAAAGAGTTTTTTTTTAATTATTTATAATCCATAAGTTCTAGCTTCAGAACCTTCACATTCATGAAGTGAGCAAAACGTAGCACACCTCCAAAAAATTTATAGCAAATCTTTATAAAAAACTTTCAAAATAAGATATGGTTATACTGAAGAAAAATATTTAAAATGCTCTATTCTATGTTAAATCATGGAGTGAAACATGGTTTTACTCAAGTAAAGATGAAGTATAATAATGTTGTAAGATTATAATGCTCTATCATATGTTAAAACACAGATTGTAACATTGTTGTACTTAAGCAAAAATGAAGTACAACCATGTTGTACTAAAGAAAAAACAATCAAAATGCTTCATCCTATGTTAAAACATAGAGTACATGGTTGTACTCAAGTAAAAATGGAGTACAATCATGTTGTACTAAGGGACAACATTCATAATGTCTTATTATATGTGAAAGCATTGAGGTTGTACTCAAGCAAAAATAGAGTACAACGTTATTTTATTGAAGAAAAAATATTCAAAATTTCATATCCTATATTATAATATGGAGTGCAATAATTTTACACTCAAGTAAAAGTAGATTACAATCTAGTTGTACTAAAGAAAAATGATTTAAAATGCCACATCCTATGTAAAAATATTGAGTTCAACATAATTGTACTGAAGCAAAAATGGAGTATAAAATTGTTGTACTAAAGAGAAAAAATATTCAAAATATCTTATCTTATGTTAAACATTGAGTATAACATTGTTGTACTCAAGTAAAAATGGAGTACAATCATGTTAGACTAAAGAAAAACATAGAAAAATGTCTTATCCTATTTTAAGAAATCGAGTAAAACATGATTGTACTCAAGCAAAAAAGAAGTAAAAAGCCCTATCCTATGTTAAAACATAGAGTACAACATGTTCATACTGAAGCATGCTGGAGCACAACCATGTTTTGCTAAAAAAAACTTCAAATACTTTATAATATGTTAAAATATGATGTATAACCATATTATATTGAAGAATCAAATGATAATTAATCCACACATATATGACATGCAAATGAACATTTTCTTACAAAAAATAAAAGAATCAAATGATTGTTAAAATAAATACACTTACAATTTCAAAAATAATGCTACATGATCCTATAGATTAATTATATTAATGAAAATGTGTTAGAAACCTACAAATGAGTTTAGTTCTATAATATCTTCAGAGGAGGTAACCTCCAAATGTTATAGGATAGTGTTCTGCTTGTTCTGCATCTTCACAATGACCTCCATTATTATTATTATTATTTTGGTTTGGGAAATAAGATAATAATCTAACCTAAACCCTAAAGCTTTCTTCTCTTCTTCTTAAAAAATGCTTTTTTTTTTCTTTTCTCCATCATTCTCTACCTTTCAAATACATAAGGACCCCAATCTATAAAGGTAATAAAAGGAAATTTTATTTTAAAATCATTGCCTCTATTAGGAATCGTCTTTCTAATTGGGAATAACCATTTTTATCCATGGGAGTCTGTCGGCACTATTTTTGGTGTAGGGTTTG
>NW_018164568.1:0-3955 GCF_001263595.1 Phalaenopsis equestris
ATGCATAAGAATTGTGTGGTATGCATGTAAATACCACAAAAAATAAAAACATGTAAAGAACACCCTAAGCAAATATGTTTTTAGAAACAAAAGAAGTTATACAGTATCAATAAGAGCACCGAGGCGATCACCGAAAGTAATCTCAACAATGGTTGAATCCGGGTCTGAGTCCAGATCTATTATAACTTTTGGAGTAGGAACCGAATCAGTTCCTCTCCAACTTCCTTCCTGTTAAAGATAAACAGAAAAAAACTGTAATTCCAACAAATTAGAGGGTTTAAACAGTAGTAGAACTAAACTCAGGCTGTGTGTGGAGTAGAAGCTTCTACAATATACATAATTGCAGGAGAGCTCAAGGTAATTCTCCATATTACACATAACCTCATGTGCTTTCTCAAATCTAAGTAATGGTGCAAATTGTTGGGGTCAAATTTCTAAAATATACAAGAGAATGTTAGACAAAATTTCATAAAAATGCCAAAATAGTCCTATAACTATTTGCATATGATCATTTTAGCTTATAAAACTGTTGAATTAGTTCCTGGACTGTTTTAATGGAGGATTAGAAGTGTTTGGGGACTATTTCAACCCATAATAGAAGAGTCTGGGGACTAAATTGATATTTTTATAAACTCTGAGACTAGAACAACAAATTGCGAAGAGTTGGGAGACCATTTTGACATTTTTCTCAAATTTTATATTATCCTTAGTTGAATAGGAAGGGAGGAATAAGGAAAACTCCGGGGTGGGTAATTGCCTCCTCTTATAAAATAAATAAGCAATTACCAATAAATAAGTAATTCTTAATGAATCCTCATGGTCAATACTAAATAAAAAAATAGAAGTAAGATGTAGTAATTTACATACATACCATTCAATTCCTTTGTATTTACATATCTAACACCAAAACTTCTATTTTTTACATATATGCCGCCATAATTATGCATGAGAAAGTATATTTCACTTTCTAAAAATTAAAATAGCGGTATTTTTTTATCTAATATGAAAAATTGAGGCAGAAGAAATGTAAAAACAAAAATTTTAGGTGATAGATATGTAAATACATAGGAATTGGGGTGATATGTATGTAAATGCCCCCAAAAATTAATTAAAACATTTAGAAAAATGGTATTTAATGTAAGAAGTTTGCCTGACCCTGCTAAAAAGGTATTTTTGCAAATCTAATAGGGCCAAAGCCACCACAACCTTTCTCTAATTCCACAACTGAGCTTAAGCAATGGTGCCAGTTTACCTCTACAGCAGTTGGAGATACAGCTTTTGGAATGTTGACAGCTACAAAAGATAATCTACAAATCAACAAGAGCTGATTCAGTATCAAATTATCACAAAGAGCTATAAGAAATGCATACAAACTGGATAAAATCACATTCTTTCAGTTTATAGAAGACAATATGAGGGACATTTACATAGTAGCACACAATTCTTATGTATTTACATAACTGTCAAATTTACATAATTAGCACTTCGGTGTTTTAAGTTTTAACCCTATGGATAAAAGCTGCATTTCACTGTTAAAAAGAGATAATAGTGCTATTTTTGACATGATATTAAAGATTCTAGTGCTATGTGTAAATATGAACATTTAGGTGTGAGATACGCAAATACATAAGAATTGTGCGCTACACATGTAAATGCAAGTGTGCCATCTATTAGACCAAGAAAAAGAAAGAGACCACCCGAAACATTGATATTTACAATTTTTTTTTTAAACTATTGAAATGGTGTATCTACGCGTGCCACAATCAAGCTATTGAGAATTTGATAAAAATGAAAAAAATAGTTTTGGGCTTTGCCATGTTTTTAATATTTGAGTGAGAATTTGAAAAATGGATGATAGAGGGAGGTTGTTTTGTAAATAGCCAGTTTCGGGTGGTCTGTATATAATTGACCACAAAAAGAAAATTTTGCTTGGAATATCCTCATCAAAATTTGATTGAAATGAACCTTTCAAAATCTGCACACCTCCACTCCATCTCATTTATATATATTCAAGCAAACAGATTGATTCTTAACACTAATAAGCAAACACATATTGGATTACGGAGAACTAAAGAAAGTGAAATGAAATCCAAATGATTTGTGAGTATCTAAGAATCTGTAACCACTTGTTTGAAATTTTCAACTTGTTATTCATTCCTTTTCATGAAGGCGTTGTTTGGTAGCATACTATTAATAGGATTTAGCGATGGATTTCTAGCTTGAATCCAACCAAACACCGAAAAACTGAACACTAAATCCAACACTCCATTAAATCAAAATTTCTCATGTTCTGTTTGTTTTTCCTCACGTTCCATCTCTTTCCTGATGTAAATCAGATTGAGAGACTGATTTATTAAATCTGATTGAGAGGCGAACTCCAAGATAAATCCTGATTTATTGGATTTGATCAAATCCTGCTAAAGGTAAATCTAAGTTGCAGTCAAACACCGCCTAACAATCCCAGAAAATAAGTCCTGAATCAAAACATTTGGGGAAAAAAATTCAAATATCTTTATAAAAAATTTAGGGGAAAAACTCTCATACAAATTCCAACAACATCAAATTTCAGAAATATGATGCATTGTCAGCTAGTCAAATCCACAAACACCTAAAGCGCAAGTAATCCATAACACAAAAAGAAATCACATAATCACTAAAAAAAGATCAAATACCTTCCTTTAGTACTCAGAACCCTAACAACAGAGCGAAAACGCCCAAACGAAGCACAATTTCTGCTGCCTGAGAAACCCTTCTCCGCCGCCTTTAACGAAGCGCAAACCCCAGAAGCCATCGCCATGGCCATCTCCTTCTTCTATCTTCTCGCAGAGTGAGCAAAGGAGATGAATGAGTTGTCAAAACGCCTCCTTTACCTCTCTAGGAAGAAGAAGAAGAAGAGGACCCCTACCTCCAGCCAAAGATAGCACAGGAACGCGTGGGCTTGCTTTGGCCATTGGGAGGGGAAAAACAAAGCTTATCTTTGCAAACTCCTCTCTTTCTTTCCTTCTCAGTCTCTCTCTCTCCATCCCTTTCTCGCGCTCTTTGGCACTCATATTTCACATGGCGCCCACAGATCTCCAATTATCAATTAACTTAGGAGGAAGAAGAGTTTTAGGAAAGCACTCAAAACCAACCATTGCTTCTAGATAATGAAACATATATATAGCTATATATTATATTATATATTTACATGTCTTCAATTGTAATTTGGGGCTTTAGAAGAGGAAAATATTTGCGTATATAAGACGTACACAGTGTTGCGTACGTCCAGGGGTTAATCAGGGGGTATATGGGGGTTATATCGGGGTTATACCTCACTGTAACCCCTGTAACCTCTTTGTAAATTATCTGTAACCTACAAATGAGTTTTGCGCTTCTGTAATTTCATGGGTACAAATAAGTTACACAGAGGTTACAAGGGAGTTACATGGAGGTTACAGGGGGTATAAACCGGATACAACCCCCATGTACCTCCTAAATATCCCATTACGTACGCATCGCTGCGTACATTTTATGTACGCAAATATTCGTCTTTAGAAGGAGATATTTAGTATTTCTTATGAATAACATATGAATTTTAATTTAGGGGGCATTTACATTCATACGACAGTTATTTTATGTATTTACACATCTAACTCAACTTTCAAGTGTAGATTTATGACGCCAATTTATAATTTTTTGGTGTGAGATTTGTAAATATATAAGAATTATGTGATGTGTATGTAAATTTCTCTAAACATAAATAGGATTATCAAAATGATGCATAATTTGAAGTTCAAAAAAAATATTTAAATTATTGGATAAATGACATGTGTAAGTGTTCTTCATGATCTTAAAAATTTATTTTTATTTCACTTCAAATATATTTTAAGCTTCACTCTTAAATTAATTTATATTGAAAATTAATTTGCTTGGGCAGCCAAATCACACAATTTTGAATATATATATATATATATAT
>NW_018164568.1:4017-10667 GCF_001263595.1 Phalaenopsis equestris
TATATGTATATATATGTATGTATGTATATGTATGTATATATATGTATATGTATGTATAGTACTCTTTCATTTTTATTAGGACAATTAGATTTTGATAGAGAATTTATTTTTTTATTAAATTTATATTTGTTTATTATATGTAGTGGATCATAATCATAATATTAATCTATAGAAAAATATGAGAGTGTGTATATGAATATTCTTTAGGTTGAGGGAGCGTTTAGGCCAAAAAGTAGGCATGAAGTTGTTTTTGGAAAAAACAATTTTATAGGTGTTGTCAGAAAGCTATTGTTGCAATAATAAGATTTTGTTTGAATAATATTTTGTGTTGCAGTTGTTCCTAATGTAAACAAAAGTTTTACCCTGACATGTTAATTAACAGAGTGACTACTATTTTCAAATTAATTATAGCAGAATAACACATAAAGCTCCAGCAATACAGAAAACATGTTATGAGTTAAAATTTCTTCAATACATCAATTGTAAGTCATCATTTTCATGCATAATACAACAATAACAAGAACTACTAAAATAACCAGCAATACTATAATGACGATCGCCTTCATATTCAGAAGATCAAATATTTAGATTAATTTTTTATCTATAGCATATGATCTGACTGGATTACTTCTGGTGCGAACACATCCATGTGATTAGCCCATAAAAAATACATGCAAAATTCACTTTTTTTTTTTTGGGAACATAATAAAATCTCCTCACATAGTTGCATTCTCTTCTTGACGTGTATTCAGAACATTGTGTTTCACAGTGATAATAGATAACTCTTAAAGTACTTGATAACTTGAACTCATTTTTTTCAAATATTATAATACATTTTGTTTTTAATTAACAAATTGGAGTAGATATGAAATAGAATAAAAAGATAAATATTTGGTTTCAAATTATAAAAAAAACACACAAGGAAAAAATATGCTTTCATAATGTTAGAAATCAACATATCATCAATACAAAACACTATATAAATATATAAAATACACATCAACAAATCCTCAATAGATCTTAAATAGTAAATATTTAAAAGAAGACATTACAATATGCTACATAAATATACTTGATGAATTCACCAAAACATATGTAATCTATTCTCTTAATTGCATTATTTCCTGAACACCCTCCCCATCGGATGCGTTGAAGTCATTTGTACTAAGTCTTCATTAGGCAATGATTGTCTTGCCCGATGTTTGAATGCTTCCACAAAAATGCATCTTGGATCTTTGTCTAAAACCTTGAAATCAATATCGTCTCGAGATGGATGCCTCCGTAAAAGAATTTGTAGTGTGTCATTGCAACAACTATTTTTATCTGTTTTTTGAAGGAATATGTGGACATATCTCAGAGTATTACTCGCTTCTTCTTCCATACTCTGAATGTACTCTTGATAACACTGTGTGATGATGAGTGTTTTTTGTTGAATAATTCTTTCCTCCCTTTAATAACTTAGTTGTTGCTCTCAAAATCGTAAATGTGGTACCATGTTGGGAAGGGTTTTAAGAAACCTTGTAGCAATGGTAATCTCGAATTGACGAGGTAATATTTTCTTGAATAATGACATCATTACTACATATCCTTAAATCAAACGCTTCATATATGGTCAAAGAATGTACTAACCTGGTAGAGGCATTGGAAATTTGTATTCAGGCAGCTGAGTAGCGAATTTGAATATGTGACTATCATGAGTACTCTCTTTTCATCCAACCATCAATAATGTAAAACAAATATATGGTCAAAGAGTGTACTAACTGCTAAGATGTTTTGTGTAGCACATCCAAAACATCCAATATATGTAATATTGTCATTGTTACCAACACGTGCATTTACATGTGTACCACAACAAGAAGCAACAAACAACCACCACAGATGGCAATTGAGAAGCCCAAATTACATAATCACAAAGGTTAAACAAGAAGCAACAAATCACTTTCACAGAGGACAATCGAGAAGTCCCAATGGCACTCAAAACTTGAACATCACATGATTCGTCTAAATATACATATCAAACAACTAAACATTAATATTTTCTTATATAAAACTCAAATTGTTAACATTACATAAAAATGTCATTGATAGCAATTTTTTAAAACTGAATTACACACTCTTACGTAAGCAAATTTCAAATTTTAGGCGCAAGATATGCGCAAGCATAAGAATTGTGTGATATGCTTGCAAGTTTCCCTTCAAACAGTACTGCACAGTTCAAACGACAAACACCGAACCACCACCAACGAGTAAGACAAAGATGCCCCAATTGCAGATTCACTTAGTGAAAATTTAACTCAATAATTCTTTTTTTTTTTGTTCCTTAATGATGATGCTCATTTTTATTTTAAGTGATTTGTCCTCTTTAGAGGAATTTTTTTTTGAATAAATCATTGCAAGGCTTTGTAGTATGCAACTCTATAATGGTTTAGTTTTGGGGCATTTACATACATACCCCACAATTCTTATATATTTACACATCTAGGATCTAAACTTTTATATTTTTATATATAACACTTAAAACTTTGACTTCACATAAAAAATATCACCATCATTGATTTTTTTAAAGTGGAATATATCTTTTAACAACAAGGCTTTAGAAAATATCAAATGTTATAAATGTAAATATCAAATTTTAGGTGTACTGCATGTAAATGTATCAACATTGTGAGGTATATATGTGGAATTTCAAATTCAGTTTTTTATGTGCATAAGAAAATCGAGAAGCACAATAAGAAAATCACATAGGTAAAAAAGAAAACAACAAACCACCACTATAGAGAAAAATTGAGAGGTCACACAACAAAATCACATATCGGTAAAACAATAAGCAAAAAATCACCACCACAGAGGAAAACCGAGAAATACAAAGGAGGTGGCAATAACGATTCCAAATAGAGGGGAGAAGAGCAAAGGACCGCGAATTTACCCTAACAATCGCAACGAAACCAAATGGAGGGAGAAGAGGACCGCAAATTTACCCTAACACCCGCAACGTTGTTGAATGGAGGGAGAAAGGGGAGGGTAATATCGGGGATAAAACATGATATTTATCGAAGTGATGAGGGGTAGAATAATCTTTTTGTACCTGGGCTGCAATTAGAACCACAGAACGGAGGCCAGTGTTGTCGTCGTTCGACGTTTTGTGCTTCCAAAAATAGTCTTTGGGTAAAAGCATGCGAAAAGCGGGTTCCCAAATGCACAAGAACTACTTGTCAAAATGAAAAGCACTTAGAAAGCTCCCCCAAATGCACTACGAGTGTTGTGAGGGAAGTGAAAAAATCTCTCTCCTATTGGAAGCATTAAAAGAGCAAATATAGTGAACTAGGATAAACAACACAAGCATCATGCTCTTAGATGTGATATGAATTGTCAAAATAAAATTTAAAGATAACAAAAATATGATCTCCATGATTTGATTAAAAAAGAAAATCTAATTTCAATATTATAAATATGGAGGAATATAAATTAAAAATTATTAAATTTATTAACTTCTATTCTAATTAAATGTTAAATGTTAAATCAACCATTTTCTAAGAATTAAAAAGTGGAAGTTCACGAGTAAAGAAGCCTTCATCAAATTAGTTTTAGTCCATAGAGTTGTTGCCCAAGTATTTGATTCAATCTTTATCCTTCACATGTCTTGAAGGATCCTTTTTGGGGAGCCAATTGGGAATGCTTCTTAAGGATATCTATTTAGAATTCATCTAAGAAAAACTTCTTATAGTTTTCTCTTAAAAAATTCTCTCAATCGTGACTATAATTTTCTTGTTTTGTAAATATACAACCAAAAGTTTTTGGATCAGGTTCATGGGAGCACAACTAGTTTATTCGTCGAAGAGAATAACTCATCTCTATAGAGATGAACTCTCTTGGGAGACGAATTCTTGGCATCTCGACCTCTGTCGAGGAAAAAAACATCTTGGTGGTCTGGAAAGATTTGGATCAGTAAGTTTTTTGACCATGCATCAAAAGGTTTACTGATTAGAAAAGATTTATTGGGTTCGCCTTCGGTCGTCGATATCTCAAGTATGGTTTTGCTGGTCTCGAGACCCCCCTTCGGGCATATTTTAATGATAGAGTGGCTCCCGCTTGACGCTTCCGACCGCTCAGAGGTAGCAAATTTTGAGTTGCTGTAGGTTGCCTCAGATCGATGATGATCACCACTCTTCACCCACAAACAATACATGTATGACTGAAAGCTGCTAGAACAGGTTCTAGAGCATAGTCAATTAACTCATCAAAGAGAACAACTCTCTCAAGAGATGAGCTCATCCAGGAGATAAACTCATTCGTGAGAAACAATCTTCAAGGAGATGAATCCATCCAGGAGAACGACCCTCCAAGGAGATGAACTTGTACATGAGAACAATTCTCCCAAGGGAGGAACTCTTCTTGAAGGCAAACCATCTTAGTGGAAGCATTTATGAGGAACACTTATCAAAACAAGTCGCTAGATGAAGCATATTATAGTGCCAATATCATAAGAAACAAGAAAAAAAAAAATCTTTTAGGAATGATGTATAAGAACAACATTATTTTTATCCTTGAAACATATGAACCTACCCGCTTATAAATAATGATGATCATTGCATGAAAAATGTTTGATCCTCATACATTGGAGAACATGTATTTCCTTGAAGATTCATTCTCTATTCCTCAAGTCTAATCAGTTCATTTTAACTTTTTCCAACAATAAAACTTTTTCTTTTAGCACTCATTTAATTTCTATGATCATTTGTTATAGATCCTCTTAGATATGAAACACCATGTTGACTAAGGACCACACACATTAACTAAAGAGCATTCACATTTATATGTGCATGTGATGCCATTTAATCTTCCTTTTTTCATGATTGGTTGGTGTACTTGAGGGCCTTTAAATGATGATTGTGACTTAACATTTATGATGAGTTGATTAATATTTAATCATCTTCCTTTTGATTGAAATCAAATCATATAAATAAATCTTGGCGTTTTCATATATATCTTACATTTTTATACTTCAAATTATTTGACAATCTTGCAATTATTCTTTCCATGCATATAATTTACTACCTGAATAATGTGTTATATTTTTCGATCCTCCTTCGAGAGAGCGGAGAAGATAATCCAATGAGAGGAGGGGCAAGAGAGATTTTCTAAATAATGAATAAAATTTTTATTATTCCCTTCCTTTTTTTGAAGTTGTATTTCAAAATGCAATCGAATAAGGGAACTAATTATGTATGACTGAGACACCCTAGATTAGGTTCAAAGAGCATAGTAAATCAACTCGTCAAAGAGAACAACTCTCCCAAGAGATGAGCTCGTGTAAGAGTTAAACTCATTAGATCAGAAGAACAACTCTTAGAGAAGATGAATCCATCCAGGAGAACAACTATCCTAAGAGATTAACTTGTCCAACAGAACAATTCTCCCAAAAGACGAACTCTTCATAAAGGTCGCTATCCTAATAGGAATATTTATGAGGAACAATCATCAAAACAATTCATTATTTGCTCCAATGCCAGAAGAAAATATTAAAATAAGAAGAATATCTTTTGGGATCTTTGTATAATAATATCATTATTTGTATCGTTGCAACATTGAATTGACCCACCTATAAATAATGATGATCACGTAAAAGGACATCGTTCCTCATATATTGGGAACACGTATTTTCTCGAAGATTCATATTGATCTACAAACAAAACAGAATACAACAAGAAAGTTCTTTCCTTTAGCACCCATTTATTTTCTTTGTTAATTTGTTATAGACCCTATTAGATATGAAATAACAAGTTGACTAAGGACCACACATATTAAGTTTGTAGTATTCACATTTATATGTGCATGTGATATCATTTAATCTTCCTTCTTTCATTATTGGTTTGTGTACTTGAGGGCCTTAAATGAGGATTGTGACTTAATATTTATGATGAGTAGATTAATATTAAATTCACCTCCATTTGATTGTAATCAAATGATCGAAATAAATCTTGAATTCAATTTCTCTCCATCATAGTCTTCAGGCAACTATTTATAAAGTATTTTCATCTTTCATCTGCATTGTTGAATCCTTTTAGAACGCCGGTTCTTGTACTGTTCATGAGTTCACACAATTTGGGAGAGATTTCTGTAAGAAAGGTAAAAGAAGAGTATGGATGTGTTCTCTGAATCTGAATTATGTGTTCTATTTTCCCATCTTTGTCTTATTGGTCCGTGATTTAATATTGGTCCCGTGAAAATCACGGATTGAGATCCCTCGAATAAAGCCCGGAGAGTCGATCCTCTCTACAGTCTCTCCCCTCCCCTTTCATGCATGTTCAAGAAATATTAAAATACAAGACATAACATACGGAATATGCTCTCGAAGTTGCGTTGAAAAGAATGCAAAGTGTGTGTCAGGCAGCTCATAAAATAAGACATGACATATGCCAATCTTTGATGCTGTTCTTAACATTTGTGTTCTTATAATTGTGCGGATCGTCGATGAGACCGGGTTAGGCATGTGAGTCTGATTGTTCAGTTTGTCAAGTGGAAGTGTGGAACCATAGACCAATCTCAACAGCTTAATTTTAATATGAGCTAATATGTGAATTCATTAATTATAAAATAAAATGGATGTCAATTTTCTAAATATTAAATTTTTATATTGTATATACAATCAT
>NW_018164568.1:21691-22538 GCF_001263595.1 Phalaenopsis equestris
TGTTGAATTAACTTTTGAACACAAGGCGAGAAGTAACCAAAAGGCAATTCCATTAATTCATTAGAATCAACATCCAAATTTACATGTTTTTCAAGCTCAATAGAAGTAGAAGCACGGTAAAATTTGATCGGCTTTGAACCAACACTACGGACTTCCTTGACCTCTAAACTCTCGACTTTTTTAGGGAGAATCGGAGTGAGGGTCATAGTATCCACATAGTGGTTTATCCAATTATACATTGTTTCATATTCATTCTTTTCTATATATTCTAGGGATATCTGGTACTGAGGCTTCTTCTAAGACCAGTACATAGAGGACCCAAATGGGGATTTCATTGGTCCATAGCTCACACATAGTGGTTGGCACCTAATCCCCGATAACTGCTTATATGCAACAGTATAACAATAATTCTGATTATATTTTTCACTTATATTTCCTTATTTCGCAATAAAACCAAAAACTTGATCCTGAAAAAAAAAGAATTTAACTTTTGATTTATATCTATTAGGATACTGCGCAAGTATACATATCGTTATTAAGTAATATAAGACTTTTTGATTAAGACTTGAATATCGAACCCACAGGGAAGATATGCAATATGCATTTTTTGGAAAACTTCCTATTTTTAAAAAGATAATTCTTTATACTAAAGACGTTTTCGCAATAAAAAAAGTTTAAATATTTTTGATAATTTTAATATTTTGACAAAAATAGTACAAACTTAAAAAGATAACTTGAGTTTTTGTAGAAGAAAAAAAACTAAATATGAAAATATCTTTCTCCTTATCATGAATCAGTGATAAGTATATAATTTCTGTTGTGGAAGTATGCATATTGTGTTGTGCCA
>NW_018164568.1:22638-53209 GCF_001263595.1 Phalaenopsis equestris
CTCTCTTTTCATCCAACCATCAATAATGTAAAACACATATTGAAGTCACAAACTGCTAAGATGTTTTGAGTAACACATCCACAACATCCAATATATGCAATATTGTCATTGTTACCAATACGTGCACTTACATGTGTACCACAACAAGAAGCAAAAAACAACCACCACAGAGGACAATCGAGAAGCCTAAATTACATAATCACAAAGGTTAAACAAGAAGCAACAAATCACTACCATAGGGGAAATTCGAGAAGTCCCAATGACACTCAAAACTTGAACATCACATGATTCGTCTAAATATACATATCAAACAACTAAACATTAATATTTACTTATATAAAACTCAAATCGTTAACATTACATAAAAATGTCATTAATAGCAATTTTTTTAAAACTAAATTACACACTTTTACGTAAGAAAATTTCAAATTTTAGACGCGAGATATATAAATGCATAAGAATTGTGTGATATGCATGCAAATTTCCCTTCAAGCAATACTGCACTGTTCAAGCGACAAACACCAAACCACCACCAAAGAGTAAGACAAAGATGCCCCAATTGCACATTCACTTAGTGAAAATTTAACTCAATAATTCTTTTTTTTTTTGGTTCCTTAATGATGATGCTCATTTTTATTTTAAGTGATTTGTCCTCTTTAGAGGAATTTTTTTTTGAATAAATCATTGCAAGGCTTTGTAGTATGCAACTCTATAATGATTTAGTTTTGGGGCATTTACATACATACCCCACAATTCTTATATATTTACATATATTGGATCTAAACTTTTATATTTTTATATCTAACACTCAAAACTTTGACTTCACATAGAAAAATATAATCATCATTGATTTTTTTAATATGGAATATATCTTTTAACAACAAGGTTTTATTAGAAAATACCAAATGTTATAAATGTGAATATCAAACTTTAGGTGTACTGCATGTCATCAACATTGTGTGGTATGTATGTGGAATTTCCAATTCAATTTTTTATGTGCATAAGAAAATCACATAGATAAAAAAGAAAACAACAAACCACCACTATAGAGAAAAATTGAGAGGTCAGACAACAAAATCACATATCGGTAAAACCATAAGCAAAAAATCACCACCACAAGGAGAGGTGGTAATAACGAAGCCAAATAGAGTAAAATGATCGCAACGAAACCAAATGGAGGGAGAAGAGGACCGTGAATTTACTCTAACGCCCGCAACGATGTTGAATGGAGGGAGAAAGGGGAGGGTAATGTCGGGGATAAAACATGATATTTACCGAAGTGAAGATGGGTAGAATAATCTTTTTGTACCTGGGCTGCAATTAGAACCACAAAACGGAGGCCAGTGTTGCCGTCATTCGACGTTTTGTGGTTCCAAAAATAGGCTTTGAGTATTAGCATGCGAAAAGCGGGTTCCCAAATGCACAAGAACTACTTGTCAAAATGAAAAGCACTTAGAAAGCTCCCCCAAATGCACTACGAGTGTTGTGAGGGAAGTGAAAAAATCTCTCTCCTATTGGAAGCATTAAAAGAGCAAATATAGTGAACTAGGATAAACAACACAAGCATCATGCTCTTAGATGTGATATGAATTGTCAAAATAAAATTTAAAGATAACAAAAATATGATCTCCATGATTTGATTAAAAAAGAAAATCTAATTTCAATATTATAAATATGGAGGAATATAAATTAAAAATTATTAAATTTATTAACTTCTATTCTAATTAAATGTTAAATGTTAAATCAACCATTTTCTAAGAATTAAAAAGTGGAAGTTCACGAGTAAAGAAGCCTTCATCAAATTAGTTTTAGTCCATAGAGTTGTTGCCCAAGTATTTGATTCAATCTTTATCCTTCACATGTCTTGAAGGATCCTTTTTGGGGAGCCAATTGGGAATGCTTCTTAAGGATATCTATTTAGAATTCATCTAAGAAAAACTTCTTATAGTTTTCTCTTAAAAAATTCTCTCAATCGTAACAATAATTTTCTTGTTTCATAAATATACAACCAAAAGTTTTCGGATCAGGTTCATGGGAGCGCAACTAGTTTATTCGTTAAAGAGAATAACTCATCTCTATAGAGATGAACTCTCTTGGGAGACGAATTCTTGGCACCTCGACCTCTGTCGAGGAAAAAAAACATCTTGGTGGTCTGGAAGGATTTGGATCAGTAGATTTTTTGACCATGCATCAAAAGGTTTACTGATTAGGAAAGATTTATTAGGTTCGCCTTCGGTCGCTGAGATCTCAAGTATGGTCTTGCTGGTCTCGAGACCCCCCTTCGGGCATATTTTAATGATAGAGTGGCGCCCGCTTGACGCTTCCGACCGCTCAGAGGTAGCAAATTTTGAGTTGCTGTAGGTTGCCTCAGATCGATGATGATCACCACTCTTCACCCACAAACAATACATGTATGACTGAAAGCTGCTAGAACAGGTTCTAGAGCATAGTCAATTAACTCATCAAAGAGAACAACTCTCTCAAGAGATGAGCTCATCCAGGAGATAAACTCATTCGTGAGAAACAATCTTCAAGGAGATGAATCCATCCAGGAGAACGACCCTCCAAGGAGATGAACTTGTACATGAGAACAATTCTCCCAAGGGAGGAACTCTTCTTGAAGGCAAACCATCTTAGTGGAAGCATTTATGAGGAACACTTATCAAAACAAGTCGCTAGATGAAGCATATTATAGTGCCAATATCATAAGAAACAAGAAAAAAAAAAAAATCTTTTAGGAATGATGTATAAGAACAACATTATTTTTATCCTTGAAACATATGAACCTACCCGCTTATAAATAATGATGATCATTGCATGAAAGATGTTTGATCCTCATACATTGGAGAACATGTATTTCCTTGAAGATTCATTCTCTATTCCTCAAGTCTAATCAGTTCATTTTAACTTTTTCCAACAATAAAACTTTTTCTTTTAGCACTCATTTAATTTCTATGATCATTTGTTATAGATCCTCTTAGATATGAAACACCATGTTGACTAAGGACCACACACATTAACTAAAGAGCATTCACATTTATATGTGCATGTGATGCCATTTAATCTTCCTTTTTTCATGATTGGTTGGTGTACTTGAGGGCCTTTAAATGATGATTGTGACTTAACATTTATGATGAGTTGATTAATATTTAATCATCTTCCTTTTGATTGAAATCAAATCATATAAATAAATCTTGGCGTTTTCATATATATCTTACATTTTTATACTTCAAATTATTTGACAATCTTGCAATTATTCTTTCCATGCATATAATTTACTACCTGAATAATGTGTTATATTTTTCGATCCTCCTTCGAGAGAGCGGAGAAGATAATCCAATGAGAGGAGGGGCAAGAGAGATTTTCTAAATAATGAATAAAATTTTTATTATTCCCTTCCTTTTTTTGAAGTTGTATTTCAAAATGCAATCGAATAAGGGAACTAATTATGTATGACTGAGACACCCTAGATTAGGTTCAAAGAGCATAGTAAATCAACTCGTCAAAGAGAACAACTCTCCCAAGAGATGAGCTCGTGTAAGAGTTAAACTCATTAGATCAGAAGAACAACTCTTAGAGAAGATGAATCCATCCAGGAGAACAACTATCCTAAGAGATTAACTTGTCCAACAGAACAATTCTCCCAAAAGACGAACTCTTCATAAAGGTCGCTATCCTAATAGGAATATTTATGAGGAACAATCATCAAAACAATTCATTATTTGCTCCAATGCCAGAAGAAAATATTAAAATAAGAAGAATATCTTTTGGGATCTTTGTATAATAATATCATTATTTGTATCGTTGCAACATTGAATTGACCCACCTATAAATAATGATGATCACGTAAAAGGACATCGTTCCTCATATATTGAGAACACGTATTTTCTCGAAGATTCATATTGGTCTACAGACAAATCATAATACAACAAGAAAGCTCTTTCCTTTAGCACCCATTTATTTTCTTTGTTAATTTGTTATAGACCCTATTAGATATGAAATAACAAGTTGACTAAGGACCACACATATTAAGTTTGTAGTATTCACATTTATATGTGCATGTGATATCATTTAATCTTCCTTCTTTCATTATTGGTTTGTGTACTTGAGGGCCTTAAATGAGGATTGTGACTTAATATTTATGATGAGTAGATTAATATTAAATTCACCTCCATTTGATTGTAATCAAATGATCGAAATAAATCTTGAATTCAATTTCTCTCCATCATAGTCTTCAGGCAACTATTTATAAAGTATTTTCATCTTTCATCTGTATTGTTGAATCTTTTTAGAACGCTGGTTCTTGTATTGTTCATGAGTTCACACAATTCGGGAGAGATTTCTATCCTCCATTTGATTGTAATCAAATGATCGAAATAAACCTTGAATTCAATTTCTCTCCATCATAGTCTTCACGCAACTATTTATAAAGTATTTTCATCTTTCATCTGCATTGTTGAATCCTTTTAGAACGCCGGTTCTTGTACTGTTCATGAGTTCACACAATTTGGGAGAGATTTCTGTAAGAAAGGTAAAAGAAGAGTATGGATGTGTTCTCTGAATCTGAATTATGTGTTCTATTTTCCCATCTTTGTCTTATTGGTCCGTGATTTAATATTGGTCCCGTGAAAATCACGGATTGAGATCCCTCGAATAAAGCCCGGAGAGTCGATCCTCTCTACAGTCTCTCCCCTCCCCTTTCATGCATGTTCAAGAAATATTAAAATACAAGACATAACATACGGAATATGCTCTCGAAGTTGCGTTGAAAAGAATGCAAAGTGTGTGTCAGGCAGCTCATAAAATAAGACATGACATATGCCAATCTTTGATGCTGTTCTTAACATTTGTGTTCTTATAATTGTGCGGATCGTCGATGAGACCGGGTTAGGCATGTGAGTCTGATTGTTCAGTTTGTCAAGTGGAAGTGTGGAACCATAGACCAATCTCAACAGCTTAATTTTAATATGAGCTAATATGTGAATTCATTAATTATAAAATAAAATGGATGTCAATTTTCTAAATATTAAATTTTTATATTGTATATACAATCATCCCTTTAAGTTTTTTTTTTTTTTTAATTTTAATATTTTTAGTGCTAATTCTAATAAAACTAATAGTAATTAATTAAATAAAAAATTGGCAAAAAATTTATACATAGAGTTTTTTAACTATCTAAAAAGCAAAAAAAGGAAAAAAAAAATCATTAACTTTGAATTTACATAAATAACACGTGACATCACATAATAAATGTCACTATAATTAATTTTTAACAAATTAAATATATGATATATAGATTTAGCTTATAAATATAAATATTAAAATTTAGGTGGTACTCATGTAAATAGATAAGAATTCTGTGGTATGCATGCAAAACTTAATTTAGACACCACACAATTCTTCTGGATTGGCATATCGAACCCTTAAACTTTGATATTTACATTTATAACACCTTGATGTCATAAATTCATGCATTTGTCTTTTTAAGAAAATAGTAAAAGTGGTATTTGTATGTCATTTTAAAGATTTGAGTGCTATGAATGTAAATTTTAAAAATTAGATGTTAGATATGTAAATACTTGAGAGTTGTGTGGTATGTATGTAAATGTCTCTAAAATTTATTGACTCTACAATCAGACTTTAATTTAGACACTAACCTTTGCATTTAAAAGTCAACAAAACACCAAAAAAATAATAAAAATAAAATTTATGAAAAAATCTTGCAATAAATGATGCTATAATTATTTGCACATGCTATCTGAGGACATTGACCAGTTTATTAATGGTCCTAACCACCCCACTGAGGAATTGACCTGAAATAAATAGGGTCATTTACATACCATACAATCTTATATATACATATGTTGCTATAAAGATTGATCAGAAGCTATTAGACGGGCCTCTTTATCAACCTCATATGTCTAATAATTCCATCTCACGCAGACATAATGAAACTCGTGATTCAAAGGGTCTTATAAGCCAAAAATTGTTCTGTGTGAACTCCTAAGTCCTAACGTAGCTCTACGTGCGGCACAAGGTATTCCTGAGTTATTTTCATGTTATTTTTTGGTTATTTTCAATAATCCCAAAAGAACCCAAAAAATAATAAGCGGTTTTTATTTTTGGGTTATTTTCAATAATCCCGAAATAACCCAGAAATAACATGAAAATAAATTTCTCTGCAACGCACGTAGATGTACGTCAGGTCTCCGGACATAAAATGCGCACCTTACAAGCTCTGTCAACTAAAGACTCACAGTAAAAGACACAATCTTTTATAGATATATATAGGATGGAGGATAACATGTGTTTGCCCACCCTATATGTGCTAATTCGAGCCAGATAGAATCGAAATCGGGATTGAGGACTTACGTCGAAGTTACCAACCAACAAAGTACAAGTTGCGCACACCATATAATCTTATATATTTACATGATTAACATCTAAACTTCGCTATTTACATACATAATATTTAAATTATTAATATCATATACATAATAAAGTTGGCCCTTTTAATTAATGATTATTAAAATATTTTTTTTAATGATTGGGTAGAACCGCAATTACATAAATTTATGTTTATGTGGGCTCCAATTTTTACGATTAAATATTAATTATTTTTATTATTTTGGGGCAATTACATATATAAAATTTTAAATATTGCTATTTACAATTAATCTATGGCTCTCTTTCACCCACTCTTCAAATTCTCACACAAATATAAAAACTCATTCATTTTTTATGAAATTCTCAATCATTTGATAATGACACGCTTAAATGCGGCATTGATCTGTCGATTCGAAAAATCACGAAAGATACATGATACTTATTTTGTCATTAGTAATGTTTTGAGGGTTGTTTATGCATTTATATTTATTATTTTGATTGGTGACAAACAAGTCTATTAGTATTCATTATTATGGGCTTCATTTAAAGCTCCACACCTTTTTTGAGTTTTGTTTATCTTTTGGCTTAGTAGTTTAGAGTACTCGTGTTCATCAAATACATATTGTTATAACATTAAAACTAATGAATATATCCCATTGTTTCAGCTTCACCTCAGTTAAAAATCGAATGATATTATTAAGAGCCTTGTTCACTATTTCTGTCTGTCTGTTTATTTGGAAATGACGAGCTGAACTTATTCATAATTCAGTATTTAAATTTGCCCATAATGACCTCCAAAAATAGCTCCTTAATTTAAAATCACAATCTAAGGTTAAACTTCTAGGAAGCTTGTGGAGACGAACTATATCTCTAAAAAAAATATCAAAGTCATATTAAAAGCATAAGAGGTTTTCTTACGAGCAACAGAGCGAAATACTTAGAAAAAATGATTCAATAACATCATGACAGGATCAAAACCTATTTTAGCTTTTGGATTAATAAAAATCCGATTTAAAGATGTTTTAGTATATTTTCTCCTCTCTTAAGGTCTTAAAGAGTAAGGAAAGATGAAGCAAATGCTTCTCTAAGGATGGACAGTAAGCTAAAATATCATCAAAGTACCCAACACAAAGCTTACATAAAAATGATCCTCATAAAAGTATTGGGTGTGTTGCGAAGGTCGAATACCATGACTCAACATTCATGTAATAACACTTATTTAGGTTTAAAAGTTTTCTTTCATTCATCCTAAGATCGGAGTCGGATATGGCGATATCCGTTGTGTGAGTCAAACTTAAAAGAAAAATTGAGACCCAAATAATTTCTTCAGACGTAATTCTAATTGAGGTATAGAAAATCTGAATTTGGTCGTGATTTTGTAGATGGGTCAGTTGTCAATACTCAAACACCACTTCTCATCCTTTTTAAGAACAATTAAAATCAACACGACACAAGGAATCATACTATGTTTGATAAATTGCTTCTTAAGAAGTTTATTAAACAAATCTTATAAAATTGTATGTTTCTTTGGACTCATTTTACATGTTGAACCCATAACAAGGTCTTTGATGTTGTAGTTTCTTCATGGGCTACAATTGATAAATCAGTTCTATGGAAATTAAATTCTCAAACAGCTGCAATAAATTCTAGATGCAGCCAAAAATTTCCTTTGGGTTGAGGTATTGTTATTTGTACATAACTAGATATATCTTATTTTTAGCCTTATAATCTTGGAGTAGTTGAATTTTAGATTTTGAAAATAAGGGAGGGAGAACATAATTTGTTTCCATATGATAAATATTGGTGGGTAGAAGTCGAAGCTTTCTCCCATTTTTTCTATAATGTAAGCATTTGCTCTCTCATCATGCCAAACTCCTTCATCAAATTGTCACGACTGAATCAAAATGATATGACATACATTTGTGTCAATTACATTGCGTAAGTTTTCACAGTTGTATTATTATTTCCCAATCGAGAGAGAAACTTTGAAAATGTTAGTTACAAAAACTTCAATTTCTCTACTCACCCAACTTTTTTATAAGGTTGTAGATGTTTAGTGGCTTTTGATTGAAGATTTTTAACAATCTATTCTGAAATAACATTTTGATGCACCCATTATCAATAATGAGCTCGCATACCTTGCCTTCAAAAGTACATTATGTCTCAAATATCGAAAAAACTTTGTATATAGTTACAATGATTTGAAGAACGTAATACTTTCTCAATTCTACAAGATACAAAATTACCTTCATCTCCCTGCAAATCTTCAATTTCTTCATTCACACTATTCATCTTGCAACTATCTTCCTTATCTTGATTATTATTTAGTAGTTGTAATTGTCTCCTTTTTGGGCATTCATTTGATATTGACTAGGTTGGAAACATCTAAAGCATTTTCTAGGTCTATGCCTTCGATAGACATTGTCACGATTAGGAACAATCGTAAATTAGACTTTACTTTAGTTACTTTGAAGGGAGCTCATTTTGACTTCCTCTATTCTGGGACATACTTGATTCAACTAATCCTCAATGTGTATGTTGTGTTTTTATCTATCTAAATTGTTGTAGTTCAGCCTTATGTGCAAAATTTATGTCTGGTGAAAGAGACCAAGTCGAGTTTCTCTCAAGCTCATCTTGAATTGACTCTTTCAGACTCCCACCCCACCACTTCATGTACCTTGCTACCAGTTGTTGATATGTTTTGCTTAGGTTGTTATAGACGTTAATTTGATAAAATGCTTCACACACCCTGGATACATCCTTGTCACCATGAATATATCACTTCATCATAATCTGTATCAAATGTCCACTCATCAACTTTTCATCAGACCCAACTCTCCACAATTCATTGCCTTTTTCTCCTGCAGGATTGAAAAATTGAACCCACCAATCTTTGACCCCATCTTTTAATCGACATGTTACATACTTCATCTGTTTATCTAGAGGCATGCTTATATACTCAAATACTGGTGTATCCTCTATGTGTAAAGGATTATCAAAATAGGGTACGTTTAATATCTTCTATGGATTAAGCTATATCATGATGCCAATCAAATTTGCAAATTAATTTAACAAGAAATGGCATTTTCATCATGGTATTTGCACATTGGCTCAATGAAATTTTCAAATTTGCTAATGAACCCTAGTTTGATGCATTATTCCTTGCTTCCAAAATATAACTCATAGCTAAATGAATTTATTAAACAAATGTTAACAAATGCATTTAATGAATTAATAATATAGGTATGAATGGATACAAATTATATTTAAAATTTATAAGTAGCATAAATACAGATTTAAAAAAAAAGGGGTCCAAAATTATATATGTAAATATAAGGTAGAGATTTGATTTTGATGGAATCACAAATTAATTTTTAAGGAAAAGTATTACGATTAATACAATTTAATTATTGATTATTATTATTTTTCTTGAGTTATTGTTTGATCTTGCATAACCCTAGTTACTGAGTAGCCCATTAAAAATGATCATATTATAATTAGGGCTGTGAATTTACCTCGAAGATCATTAATCGCTTGAAAATTAATATGAATTGCAGTTGAGATCAAGATCAGGTTGAAATAAACTAGTCGAGCTATGAGCCAAAACTTTAGAACCAATTTTTTTCAACCCGATTTCAAGCCAAACAGGGATTGGCTCAAAGTATTTTTTTTTTTAAATTTATAAAAATTATATATAATGCTAAACGAAATCAAACATAAAGAGCTGAGAGCTGATTTCAAGCCTACTTTGAGCTAGAACTGATCCAAAAAAACTCAAATTTGAGCCAACTCATTTCGATTTAGAGCCTGATTGAGCTCAATTCAATTTCAAGCCAAACTGCCTCAAAATCAAACATGACTAGATCTCAACTCAATCCATTTGATCCAATTTCGAACCTGCTTTCCCCACCTTAACTTGAAATTCGCCCGTCAGTCCTAATTAATGTATTAATATTTCTAACTTAAATATAAAAAAGGATTAAAATAATTAAACATACTTAATTTTTCATGTGAACCCCACTTTCATGCATAAAATAAACATAAAAAAAAATGATTCCTCTTCACCATCTTTACACCGTAATATAAAACTACTCATATTCATCACCTAACATAATCAATGGGTGAGACCCCCATAATCTATCATATTTAGCAATAATTATCTCCCCTAATTGATTCTTAGCCTCTTAATTTATTAGTGCTAGATTCGGTTAACCATAGTCAAGGCCAACGTTAACCCTGAGTTACATTTAATATTATTTATTATTAATCATCAATGATGTCATGAATAAGATACAAAATAAATAAATAAAAAGAATATACAAACAATGCTTATCACTCCTAATGGAGGAAGCATCCATTCCCCTTTAGTCTCAATTGGACTATGTGCATTATTATCATAATAGTACACATTGGCGCACTCAATGTGAAACATTTTTGTCCATGCATTTCATTTTTTTAATGCTTATTTACATTTATACCCACATGTGCTGAGATTAGTTTAATCAAGTCATTTTGAGGATTAATAGATTAATAAACTTTGAGAAATCCCTTGTTGAGAACCTCGTATTTATGGGTGTCAAGTCGGGTTCATGGATCTGGATCAGGTTTGATTTGATTTTGACTTGAACTCAACCTGAATATTAATTAATGGGCCAGAAAGTTTAACTTGAACACAATCGACCTTCAAACTGGCTGACCTGGAACTGACCGACATAACACATTTAACATACATATAATAGTTATTTGGGTCAAATTCAGGTTAATTTTTAGTCAAATTCGTGCCAAGTTCAGATTGGCAGGTCAGACTCCGAGCAATTTCTGGTTGTCATGTCAGTTTCGAGTCAATTTCGAGTTGGCGGGTTAACTTGGGTCTGATAAAAAAACTAAAGGTGTTGGGATTTCGGACCTGAACCTGACAAAAAATTATTAAGGTCGACTCGAACCTTATGTTATTGAGTTTAGTACTAGACAATTGACAAGTTGACTTCAATTCTTCATAGTTTCTACAACTTTTATAGTAATCAACAAAATATCTTTCTTTTTTAATCATTTTTGTAACCTGAATTGATTCATTCCCCTCTAATTAAAAAGAAAATGTTGCATCAGGACCTCACGCATGTATGGTTACGTGCAGAGTCCAATGAAATCACGCCACGTGGCGATGACAGAAAAAAAAAAAAATTTGTCGGGTAACACAAGGGAACATTCCGCCCGTGCTATTCAGGTGTTATTGTGTGTTATTCAGGTGTTGTTGATGTGTTATTATGTTATTATAATACCAGAAATATTCCTAGAACACAATAACACGGAATAACACGAGGGGAATATTCTCCTGTGTTACTGTACCTATTTTTTTTTTCTGTCACCTCCACATGACATGATTTCATCAGACTCCGAACGTAACTCTAGGTGCGGATTACTGATACAATATTTTTTTCCAAATTAAAAAGGTTCCGAGGG
Source organism: Phalaenopsis equestris (assembly GCF_001263595.1). Lineage (NCBI taxonomy): Eukaryota > Viridiplantae > Streptophyta > Magnoliopsida > Asparagales > Orchidaceae > Phalaenopsis > Phalaenopsis equestris. Next base: position 34,486 of record NW_018164568.1, read on the forward strand.
GTTTTTTTTGTAAATCAATTCCTAATGAGAAACTATTGATATCTAACTTTAAATTCAAAAACATTCGGCATCAGCATGTACCTTTATATTTGGAATACTTTATTTTCTTATAAGAAATGACATTTTATATTTATTTTAATGGAAATTTACATACATACCGCACAATTCATATGTATTTTCATATCTATCCCCCAAACTTTACTTTTTTACATTTATACCGCTCAAATCTCTCATATCACACAAGAAATATTACTCTTTCAAAATTTTAAAAGTGAAATGCACCATTTCATGTAAAAACAATAATACATATATATACTTAAAAATTGAAATATAAAGTGGTAGATATGCAAATACATAAAAATAGAGTGATATGTATGTAAAAATCTACTGGCAAGCAAAAAAGTGAAAGTAAATATACATAAAATATTGCCATAAATCTTATCACTTTGCACCATTATTTTAATTCATTCTAAGTTGATATGTTTAATAAGCTTTCAAAGAAAAATGAGTGCTCTTTTTATAAAGTAAGATTACTTTATAACTTTATTGTTTTTTTTTTATTTTTTTTATAAAATAAGCCATGCACAAAATATTCTACTTATACTGTGTTTAGAGCCCCTTGAAACTTTATCTGTTTATAGCATGCTTTTATATATATATTATATATATAATTTTTAAATGAATGGGCAAAGAGTATTAAACGAGCTCCGACCATCCATAGATGTGCTAAATATTTGAGTACCACAACCTACTCCCTTGAGGAGACTTACAATATTCAGAGAGGTATATATATATATATATATATAAATGAAAAAAAAAAAAACTTACAAATGAATTAATTACGTAAGGGCCCGTTTGGGGCAGCTTATAAGTGCGGTGGTGTTTTTGAAAACGTCGCGACACTATTTGGAGCGTGTGTTTTGCCCAATTATCCGAAAACACGGTTTCATTTGTACACTAAACACAGGTCGCGGGTCGAACCTCGTGGTTAACCCACAGGCTGCATTTTAGGATAAACTGCTTATTCTTAAAAACTGCGCCAAATGCACCCTTAGATCTTCCTAATAAAAATTATCACATAAGCATTTAACATATAAAAAATTTCCATATTTAAATAGTTAACATCAAATTTATTTAAAATTATATTAAAATACATAAAGAAATATGATGGCTAATATTAGTACTGCCATAAATCCTTATAAGAAAATATAAAGAGTTCTATTATATATATAGATAGACATATATTAGTATTTCATGAAAATCTTCAGTTATGGCGGTGAATATTTATTAAGAAAATATTTATATATTGAAAAAGTTAATTTCGTACAGCAACCAAAAGGTGTAAAAACTGGACGTGGTGAGCGGACATGGAAGAACCACGTAGCTCGAAGTATGCAGGATGCAGCCAGGAAGGTGTGGAAAATTAAGCAGATGTTCCGCCTCCTCCTCCTCAATTTCTTTTGCCATTACACCACTTTTTTGCAGCAGCGGTTCTCAAATTCAAGCGGCTGGATGCGCTTCTCATCTTCCTCCTCTTTTTTCTTTTGGCTGAAAATATGAAAAAAGCTTCATTTTTTTCTGGTTGAAGATAATATAGGTAGGAGAAGCCTGCAGATTTGTGAGGTTAAGGAGCTTCCGTGATACAAGGACGAAGCTGTTCGAATGAGGGGCGCTTAAAAAGTCATCTTGTGGTACGCTTCTCTCTTTTTTTCTCCTTTTATCGCTTCTCTTTGGTTTCTCTTTCTTTCTCTTCGATTATTTGGTTTGGTGTGTTCAGTGTGTTTGCAGTTTTGACTTAAAGATGAGAGCTTTCTGCATTTGGGCTTTGATGGAAAGCTGCTAGCTTTTTACATCCTGTGTGAAAGATCCGATCTTGGTGCTAGAAATCTATGTATCTCTTCATCTTGTTTATCTGGTAGAACCAGCGATCTTTAAAGATTGGTTCTTGTGATGGGAACGGTGGCAAAAGCTCCAGGTAATTACTAACCAGCATTTCTATGGAGGAGGAGGTGGAGGACGAGGAGGATCTCACCCGGCGCTGTGGCACTGATGAAAGAGGTTTTGATCCCAAGTTGAAATCTTCCGGCCATGGCGCTGAACAGAATTCCGGCGAAGTGAGTCTGAGAGAGTGGCTGGACAGGCCCAAGAGACCGGTGGACTTTGTAGAATGTCTTCATATATTCCGGCAGGTCGCTGAGGCGGTGAACCTTGCTCATTCTCAGGGAGTTGTGGTGAACAACATCAGGCCATCATGCTTTGTGTTGTCACCACTCAACCATTTGACATTCATTGAATCAGCCTCTTGCTCAGACACCTCTTGTGGAGAAGAAGAAGGCGGCCGTATCGCCGGAGCCCGTGATTGGTTGAATTCGACGAAAGAGAGAATTACATGTGGGGAGTGAAGCTGATGATCAATGGAGGGACTTTCCTCTCAAGAAGATGTTGAGAATGGAGTTGAATTGGTATTCTAGCCCTGAAGAAGTTGAGGGGAAGCAAAGCACATTTGCTTCTGATGTATATAAATTAGGAGTTCTTCTCTTTGAGGTAAGTGTGAATCAACTGTGTGCTTTACTTTGGCTTAAATTGTACTATTATTTTATTGCTTATTTTGGCTCTTTGTTATCAGTTGTTTTGTATGTTTGAGAGTTTGGAAGATAAGTTTGGCAAGATGTCAAACTTGAGAGATAGAGTTCTTCCACCACAAATGCTTCTAAAGTGGCCAAAGGAAGCTTCCTTCTGCCTGTGGCTTTTGCATCCACAGGCAAGTAGTAGGCCTACAATGAGGTTAGATTTTATAAACTATTATGATTTTTTATTTTTTTTAGTATTGTTGATTTGTGTTTGCTTAAGATTAATTAAGTGGTCTTACATAGTTTGGTGGAAGTTTTATTAGTCCATAATAGTCATTAGGATTAAGGTATTTTTTGATTTTTTTTTTTTTTGCTACTTATGTTGCATTGGAAGAAGTATGTGAGATAAGGTATACTTGTATGAAAAATGGAAATTTAGTTTTTTTAGTAGTATTTTAGTTGGATTCAAGGGCGGAATTAGGTTATGTTCAGAGTGGATAATTTTGCCCACGTTCAAATTTGAGATTTATTTATATAAGTAATAAAATTTAATAATTTTTTCTTATATAATTTAGGTAATTTTGTAATTTTACCCTTTCTCAGTATATTTTGTGCCTAATGCTTGAGAATAAAATATTTGATGATTTTGCCCACCTAAGAAATAAAGCTGGTTTCGCCTCTAGTTGGATTTTGAAAAAAATGCTTTTGTAAAGGTTAACTTTTTCCTTAAAAATTAATTAAATACTTTACTAATTAAGATTTATATGCTATTTTAAAATTTGATATGAAATGATCAATTGAATAGTGTTTAACATCTCAAGCAACATATATTCAACAAGAATGGTGAAAAATGAGGATTCATAAAATAATATTAGTTTGAAATAGTTGGGATTAGGCTAATGATAATGATAATGATGATTAGATGATGATAATGATGGCATATTAAATTTATAATAATATTCATTTAAGTCAACTTATATTAATGTAATTACAATTTTTTGCTAAGCAAGTCTAATTCATAAAGCAATTTAAAGAATTAGCTTAATATCACACAAATAAAACACACCAATGTCAAACGAAGCCTGAATTTCTTCATGTTATTTCAAATTTCCAATTTTATTTGTAAAAATTCTTGTTCAAAATTCAACATTCTTTTATTAAAACACAATTCTAGTGTTTTTTTTTCCATTTCTTTATGCAATCTTATAATAAATGAAAGTGTTATTTGACATTTTCTCCAAGTTATTGATCATAGCTTTTTAATATTATTATTGATGTCACCTTATTTTTAATTATTATTAAAATTCAATCATTGTATTTAATAATTTAAACTTATATTTGTTTAGAACTAATCATTGATTCAATGATATGTAAAATTCAATGAATTGATTAAGGCACTCATGTAGCATGATGCTGAGGGTGAGAAGAACATTTGTTTGGTTACTTGGACTCACTTCAAGGATATGTGATACCAACTAGCCAAACACTAATATGTTGGAGTTTTTTCAAAAACCATGAAAATATTTAAGTTTACATCTCTTTGAAGCAAGTAGTCAATGCTAATATTTTTTTGTCCATTCATCATTTAATAAAAGAAAATGTTTATATTAGAATTTAATGAGAATTGAAGAGTAGTTTGCTGTATATTTGTTTAAACATGTACATAGTATTATAATCTTGGGAGAGCTTATAGTAGACAACTTGCAAAAGCAGAAAATTGATATAAATAAAATTAATTACAATAGTCTAGCGCACAGAATAGTGAGTTTGTGTGCAGTAAGTATCTCACAAATCCATAAGGTGAAATCATCTAGAAAGGAAGAGGGAAGAATTTACATAGTATTATAATCTTGGGAGAGCTTATAGTAGGCAACTTGCAAAAGCAGAAATTTGATATAAATAAGATTAATTACAATTGTCTAGCGCACAGAATAGTGAGTTTGTGTGCGGTAAGTATCTCACAAATCCATAAGGTCAAATCATCGAGAAAGGAAGAGGGAAGAATCTAGGACAAAAGTTAAGAATTGATAAGGTGGTAGCATCAAGCAAGGAAGAGGGTGAAAGTCAAGGAGAAGCTTATGGAACTATTTTCACACTTCCTCTCAAATGAATGAATGGATATTGTTCATTCTAAGTTTTTCTGATAGTTTCAAAAGATCACCCCTAATAGGCTTTTTATGAGTGTGTTTGCAAATTGTTCACTTTTGATTACAAATGTGGCATAGATTAGGCCACTATCAAGTATCTCTTTTATAAATTTTTTATTAACTTTAATATGCTTTGTATGATTATGTTGCACGAGATTTTGTGCAAAATAGTTTGTTAAATGATTATCATAATAGATGCCACATGAGACATTTTCATTAAACCTTTAAATCTTCAACGACAATTTTTATTCGTAATAAGTCACAAATTCTCGAGCGTGTCGTAAATTTAACTTTGATTTTTGTGCTAATTTTTACTATCATATTTATTTATTTATTTATTTTTTTTGTTTCTTTAAGTTGTGAGATTTCATCTTAAGAACGTGCAATATCTTCAGCTTGAACCCTTTTCAATCACAATACCAGTGTAGTTTGCATCTATGTGTATGAGAGTTAGAATCTCCTTAATTTTGAATTGGCTTTCTTGATTTGTCCGAGTTCTCTTCACATTATATTGTCGAATGTTATTCATTATTATAAGATTAAATTTTTTAGGATTGTACATGAAATGACTCACAATTTTTGCAATGTAATAAATGTTAGATTTATTATAAGATAAGTAGATAATTCTTTCCATAGGTCTTATATATGAGATATGTTTTGTTTTATCTTCTGTAAAATCAGTTTATGATTGAATGATGTGGGACTTTTAACATGCGTGCTATCTTTGAACAAATTTGTTATATATTCTTGTTCTAATATAAAGATTCGATGTGTAGAGTGCCTAATCTCAATATTAAGAAAACACTTTAATTTGCCAATTATTTTGGTTTCAAATTCCTTTAATGATATTTAAATTTTTTATTCTTTCCACATTATTACCTATCATTATGAAGTCATCATAATGTATTAGCATTAAGGCATTCCCTACAGCCTAATATCTTACTAATAATATATGGTCTTATTATTAGAGATTGTTTCAAAAGCTGCCAGTGTTGAGGTGCACATTGCCTCTATTAGATTGAGACGTGCAAGTAATGCATATTAGTTTTTTTCCCTATATTACATGGATTAAAGCAACAATGAATGCTCGATCAAACCTCTCAGACAAGATCTCCCCTAGCTCTCTCACAATGACATTCTAGTTAGGCTTCCCAGCGTTGTTGCTTGTTGTTTAAGCTATAAATGTCACCTACTTCCTCTAATGCAGTCGTCGTTACCTACTTCTCTTGTTGCTCTTGTTGTCATTGCTGTTGCATAGTATTTTCCAACTGTTGGCGCTTGCTTCTACTCCACCTGTCCTCTCCCACAGGCATTGATGTAGCTGCCAATACCCCTCATCAAATAGTCTTTAAGTTTTATAAGGATTAAAAATTTCTATATATTTAACCATATCCTTTTATTTTCTTTCAGTATTTATATTATCATATTGTTTGAATTTTGAAATAAAATTTTCATTTTAGTGTTTGGTAAGAAATGATTAGAGGCAAGGAGAAGTATACATTTGGTAATTAAAAATATTCAACATGGACACAATGTGCATATCGACATTAGAGGCAACAATAAAGTATGCATTTATTTGAAATACAATAACTACAAGAACATAGTAAAAGGAGTTATAAGCATAATTGAATGCCTCTTAGGCTCACATAAAAATAGCGCACCATGTGCTAATATGTCAGAAGCAATGAAAGAGGAGATCTCACATATGAAAAAAGTTTACGATATCAAAATATTTTGCACAACAATAGTTTGATGATAGAGTTGATGTGCTAAAGTGTCAGAAGTAATGAAAGAGGATATCGACTCATATAAGAAAAAAGTTGATAATGCCAAAGCTTTTTGCACAATGATAATTTGGTGATAGAGTTGACATCGACTTTTACTATGAGAGTGAGCATAGTGCAAAGGTCTTCTGATCATTTTCACAACAAAGATCTAATAAGCGACCCCCGAGATTACATATGATAAATGTTAAGGACTGCAAATTAAAAGATGCTTCAAGAGCATGCTAGAGATGCATACAAACGTGTTTGCATGGATATGGAGAAAATTATTTATGATGATTCAATTCCATCAATATAGCAATCACCCTTTCTTAGTTTAATATAATCCATTTTATAGCTGCTTAAAGCCGAGGCTTGAACCCCCATTTATGTATGCGTATTTTTATTTATGTATGATTTGGATATATGAGTGTTGAAGGAGGAGTTTATAATATAAAAAATTCATAGAATAGATTAAAAAAATGTTGGACTGAAGTAAAGATCATGTTTGATGATTGGTTTGTCATGATCTGATCTGATATCTTATAATTAACTAAGTCGGTAACTATAATACGAAGATATTAATATTTAATTTATTTTTCATAGATTTTTTAGAAATTTCAATATTAACCATTAATAAACCACAAAATATACTACACATAAATTAAAAAATCTAGAAATAACTATATAGTTTGTAGACAATATCCCAAACTAGTATATAATAATATATCACTATTCAGAAGAAAACAATACAAAAAAACTAAAATCATAGTACCTATCATAAATTTTCTTCCTTTAAACTAAGGGTTTGTTTGGAGCACCTGCAACTGTTTGAAGAAGCACCTGTGAAACTGTTGAAGACAAAACTACTGTTCAAAAAGCTGTGGTGGTTATTACATTTTTTTTTTTCGAAAATGTTTGACCACAACTTTCTAACAGCTTCCACAGGTAACCATGTCCGGTACCAAAATGCAGCTTTCAACTACAATTTTTTGAAAATGCAAACATAACATAATTTTGTCAAACATGCAAAACTACATTGCGACACCGCATCGCCGCCCTAAACAAACTCTAAATCCCTTCTGTCACGCATATTAATATGTAGTATTTTCTGAAAGAAAAAATTTAATTTAAAAATAAGTGTTCATGACTTTATGGGCAATTATAATCTTGTTATCCATTAAATTCATATGTAAATCCTATGCATAGATGACAAAAAAATTATAATTCATTAGTTAATAAAACGATAAGCTTTCATTTTAAACTTAACATTTTACATTTCAATGTAACCATTTACCTTTTTTTAATATATTTAAGAAGTTATATCAGGATTACCATCATTTTAAAAAATATCATCAAAATTGTACCCGTAGGTACCCTAAAAAATTTGTACTCGAAGTTACACCTCTGTCATTTCCATTTTCTATATCGTGCACGAATAGATTGCACCCCTGCCAATATCATCTGAGAGTAATCCTGTATGACTTAAGCTTTTACATTTCATTTTCTTTAAATTACCTTATTTTAAAGATACTGAGCAATCAGTTTTTCTTCTTATCGTTTCATTCATTGCAATGATTCTCTTGCTTTATTGGATGCATATAATTATAAAAATATGTATTTGAAGCAATAATGAAAGTCTTTATTAAATAAAACATCAATTTAATACATATAAGAAAGTAGTCACTCACCTTATTTTGCTTACTTGTCTCACTGATGCCCTAACTCCTGATATTCTATGTTCAAATGGTCAAGTTTAATTATTGTTATAAATTAATATTTTATTAAATATTATATATAAACTAACTAAATTAAACTTTAATTTTAATTAAAACTTATATTATCTTCATAATGATTTACTCAATCTCAAAATTGAATCTCCCTTTTTTCAAATTCTTCCCTATTTTAAATATACTTATTATTAAAATTTAATGAGTAAACTTATATATATGTATGTCTGTGTATGTCTGTGTGTGTGTGCGTGCGTGCGTGCGTGCGTGCGTGCGTGCGTGCGTGCGTGTATGTATAATTCATTAATTAAAATAAAATTATACCCTAGCTTACCTAAAATTCCTTTGGTCTGCTGCCCTTCTCGCATGCATGTATGAGCTTCTTCTTATTTGATAGGGGCTCAGCTCCTCTTCTGCTCTACTCCTTCACATAGGGGCTAGACTTTAATGCTAACGGCGAGCCAATTTGCTCCCTCTTCCATCGCTCATGGTCGATCGAGCATAGTAGGCTTTGCACGACAAGGAAAACCGTTTGAACCTTCTTGCTCCTTCAACTTCTTCTTCTTCTTCTTCTCCTCCTCTTGTCTCCCTTCACTCACATACAAGCCATTCGACTCCAGGATGTTGGCTAGGGTTCGAGTCAACGTGCTTTCTTTTGCTTGACAGTGGCATCAGATGCAAAACTCAAGTAATCACATGACCGGTGTCACTAGAGTATTAATCCTTCATATCTGAAAAACTCCACATTTTTTCCTGTCATTTCCATCACCTACGTTCTCTGTCCACCTACCATTTCTATGTACTGCTCTTTCAGAGTTGTTAGATTCTTTTCTTGCATTCAATCACTTCAAACTAAACTTAGCGGTTTAGTAAACTAGAACTTCGCATGTTATAAGTAATTTAACACTATTCTCATGAAATAGATACACAAACTCATTTTTGTATATTGCTTGATCTAAATGATACTTGAGTGATCGACCGACTTGTCTCACAATAATTTCATATATCAAGTTTTTAGTGTCGTTACAGGGGATAATTGTTAAAATTTTCTAACCTTAGAAGAATTTTAGTTGAAATACTCATCGTCTAAATTTGAAAATTTTTTTATTTGCTTTATTTTATTCTTGTGTTTCGACACTTCAGAATGACAAACCCTAAGGAAAACTAGTTTAAATATTTTTAGGAGTGTGTCAACCTATTGATGACTAGCATTCACATGAGTTTTGAACACACTGCTATAGAAATTAAGTTTGATGACCCGTATTCCAAAACTTGCAAATCAAGTTGGTCAACTGACCCAAACTTAATTATAATAGTAATAACCTAAGTTTAGAAAAACAAGTAGTGATGGAGCATTCAAGCCAATCCTGTAGAAAATTGGAACAACAAAGATTCCTTGAAGAAAATGTGTATTTAGAAGAATTGATAGTACATATGGGGAATCAATTACAAAGCCAAATTGTTGCATTGAGAACTATAGAAAATCAAATTAGGCAGTTAGCTAACCTATTAAGCAATAAACCCCAAAGGATATCAGGGTTACTGATAAGCATGATTTTGAATCTGAAAAGTTGGTTCTTGAAGAGTAAGTTGAGTTAGATAACTTTTGTTGGACAACGACTGAGAAAGAATCAACTCTTCTTTTCAAGGCATCCCTAGTTTTGTTAGAGAGATAGTTGAGCCTATAGGACTACCCATAAGAGTGCTTCTAGGAAAGCGTTGAAAGATGCAAATCTATTAGGCATTTAGCTAACCTATTAAGCAATGAACCCCAAAGGATATTAGGGTTATTGATAAGCATGATTTTGAATATGAAAAATTGGTTCTTGAAGAGTAAGCTGAATTAGATGGCTTTTGTTGGACAGTGATTGAGAAAGAATCAGCTCTTCTTTTCAAGGTACCCCTAGTTTTGTTAGAGAGAATGTTGAGCCTATAAGACTACCCATAAGAGTGCTTCTAGGAAAGAGTTGGAAGATGCAAATCTTGATTAATCTCTTAGGAAACCACTTCTTGCAATTTGTGAGAAAAATACTAATCAACAAATAAGAGAATTAATTGGGAGAATTCTGGATTTAGAAAAGGTCCTTAAGAACATCTAGATAAACCTTTTACATACCCCCTAGAAAAATGCTATCAAATTGAGAGGGAAATATTGCAAGAAAATTTGAAATTTGAGGATTTAATAAAAACTCCAAGACAAACAAAGATTGGGTGATTAATAGGGGATTATTTAAATTAAATTTTAATTATGGTGTAAGACTTTAGGTCCGGCTGAAGACATTAAACTGAGCACTATCTTGGAAGGCAACCCAAGCGTTACCTGATGTTTTGAGCATGTTTTACTTTTTGCATTTGTTTTGAAATTTATTTTGAAAATTTCTTTGAAATTAGCTTTGACTTTGAGTTGAGTATTTTTGATTGTTTTAATTATGCAGGAGTCATACGAGTTTGATGAGATCCTTACCCGAGTTTATTGGTTTTCATTAGTGATCTCCATGTGATGGCGTTTTACTCTGTCGAATTGCTGGATAATAAATTCCTTGTTATTGCATGCTATGCTCTTTTCTTTTCTTGCAATTTTTTTTGTGGCATGCATGGAATGAAAAATAAATTTAGGGGAGAGAGTTTTGCATATTTATATGTTTAAAAATAATTCTCTTAATTGAATTGTTGATTATACTTTAAGGTGGGAACTTATGTGTGGAATTATATAATTTAATGAGATTATATAATGACCTTATTTGTATTGTGGATACTTATTAAAGGGGGGATTGATATTAATGTCCTAAAAATTGAATCTTACACTTTAACAACTTTCACCGAAATATTAAATTATCTCAAAATAATTAAAATGTATAATTAAAATATTATTAGTTAACTTGAATGAATTCTTTTGGGTTCACATTAAGAAGAATTTAGAATCATCATTTTGGAAAAATTAGATATTCAAAATTTTTAAAAGAAATTTGCTCTACTAGATATATATTAATTCTCAGTAGAGTTGAAGAATAAGAAGAAAAAAGGAAAATAAAAAGTGAAAAAGATTGTGAAAGACCTGATTTTAAAGAGAAATCAAAATAAGTGGTCAACTTTTCTGAGAAGAAGCTTAATATGAACATAAAAATAAAAAAAAAGTTGTGCCTTTGTTATCTCTTGACCAATAAAACTTAAAAAACTCATTTAATAAAATTCTTATGATATTATATTCAAGAAAAATTTTAAGTGATGGTCGTTTGGTTAGTTGATTCTTAATTGATTTAAAAATATCTTTGAAAAAATGAAATATTTCAATTACACTAGATTAAACATTTTTTAGATTTGATGTGCCTTAATAGGAAATTAATTAAGGTAAGGGCTATGTTCTATGAAATTAATAAAAATCTTACCCTAAAATGAGATTTGTATCATTAATTACATCTTAATAAATTTGTTAAAGAATTAGAAAGTTCACATGAGAATGATAAATATCAATTGAGTCCAATTTGATATGAGATTATTTGAAGGCAAATAATGATTAAGTTTGGGGGTTTCATGTGGATGAAATATGTGAAAATTTTCTTTATCATAATTCATATTATATTGCATATTTATGAGGATATTACACTTGGGAAAGATATTTTGCTTTGTTTGACAAGTTACAAGTGTTTAGGCTACATGAAGAAGGAAAGCAGGTAATGTGATAGTAGAAAGGATGAAAATCAAGATTTCAGCGCGCCCCCGCGTGTCCCAATGTGCGGGCACCAGCGCGCCCCCGCTTTTGCTCCCATGCATCCGTAACTGCGCCCGCGTCCCCTGCGTACTAGTGCGGCTGTGCCCTCCTGCCTGCACTCCCACGCCCTCTAGGTTTGCGGGCGTACGCCAGCACATGCATGCCCAAGCTCCTCGAGCGTGCATTGGTGCCTCGCAGACGAACCCGGGTGCACCCTCGGCACACTTGCTCGACCGCGCCTGCACATGCGCGCCCCAGTGCTCACCAGCATGCTTGAGGCTTCAGTTCTGCAAATTGATGGATTTGGAGAGTTTTTATGTCTATTTTGGACCTCCAATGCAATATCTAAGTATGTAAGCTCATTTTTGTCATGATAGAAGTATTTTTGATCTTGGGGGCTTAGCCTCTAGAGTTTAGGGAAGTCTTTAGAGCTCTAGGGGTTCTTCCCCTAGGTTCACGCAAAAGAGTAGTGTTTTTTTTTTGGTTTCTTTCTCTTCTCTTGTTTCTTTATTGAGAGATTTAATGATGTTGTAAGGAGAGATTGAGTGCATATGTATGAAATAGATCTACAGATATTTGTATTGAACAGAGAGGACTTCGATGTATTGCAACATCTATTACCTCTGTAGTGAGTTTTTTGTATTTCTTGGGTTTTTTCTTTTTTATTTTCGCAATAATAAGTTCATGTTTTCTTTGCTCATGCTTTGTGATTAATTTTGCTTCATACTCTTGTGATGTAAGGTATGTTATTTTCTTGTCATTTTTATTTTATGAATTTTTTGTTCTCTAGATACCTTTTGATGCATGAGTTTCTAATCTTGATGTGTTAAACTTTCGGCCACAGTTTACTTTTTATTGTATGAGCTATGAATGTTAAAATCCACCATGAACTATGACTTCTGCCCGTTGTGTAGTGGAGTTATTAGATTAACCACAAAAACATGGTATGCTAGACATATTCTAGTTAGGCTTTTGCAACTTAGATAAGTGACCAAATGAATCCTGAGAAATATTGTAGGGTTAAGTGAAACTTAACTTTATTGGTTTCCGATTCTTCTTTTGACCTAGATATAGACTTTAGGAGAAAACTTTTATCTCTGGTTGTCAACAATAGCATGAGTGCCATAATAAAACCTCAAGAAGCCATCTGACCGGTGTCACAGGAGTATGAACCTTGCATATTTGAAAACTCAAGACCTTTTCTTGTCATTTCTGTCACTTGCCTTCTCTGTCCACCTACCATTTCTGTTTACTGCGCTTTTAGAACTGTTATATTCCTTTCTTGCATTCAATCACTTCAAATTAGACTTAACGATTTAGTAAGCTGGAACTCGCATGTTAGAAATATTTTAACATTATCCTCGTGGGATCGATACGTGAACTTGTTTTCGTATATTACTTGATCGACACATACTTGAGTGATTGATAGACTTGCCTCACAACACTTTCGGGTATAAAAAATTTAGGTCAATATAGCATATTTTAGATTTTGTTGGATTTATTTTTGTTAATATATTTTTGATCGACCATCATTATTAATGATCTATCGATAAGAATTATTTTGTTGTTTCTAGGACGAAATGCATATGAAATAAATTTGTGAGAGGATTTTCTCATCCGACGTGCAGCTCTTGAATTAATGATCCAAAAATAAAAAATGGGCATCTCTAAGATTGTAAGGATATGAGAAGAGGAGGTAGTACTTGAGAATTTTAGAGTGTGTACCTCTTGTAAATATTTTTTCTAGTATTGCTAGCAAGCTTTTTGGCCTTTTTGTTTTTTCTTTGTGGAACTTAATGAGTGTTTTTTTGGCATTTCCTTATATACAGAATTTTTTTTTATTTTGTATTATTTTTGTGTAATTTCAATATGTGCACGATAGAGCATCTCTATTGTTCATCTTTATTAGGTTCGGTTGCTTGTGTTCTTCATTAGGAGAGGACTTCGAGTGAGAGCTCTTGTTGTCAACCACTTTTGATACTAAGGCTTAGCTCTCCACCGAATTTGTACTCTTAAAATATCAAATTTAAAATTTAATCAAACAATAAAATCGTATATTAGGCCTTTTCCAGCAAGCCTTTTATGTAGATTTATATCTTTATTACATTTCATTTGGTTGCATTGAGAATGATCCAACTCTTATCTTAAGCTTTGCAATAGGTTGGAATGTTTTGGGATGCATTGTCCTCTTTGCATCTTGGATGAGATATTGATCTTGACTTCATAGTTTTATGCAATATCATGAACTTTTGAATACATATTATTTATTGCATCTCATATTTCTTTTGTTGAATGAAGAAACATTATGTATCAGCTATATTCAGAACAATAGATGTCCATTATTAGGACAACACCATAGAGTTCCATTCATATCCCAAACTTTAATGCATGATCTCTTTGTTTCGGTCCAATACAAAATAATTAGAATGTTTTTAATTTCCTTCATGGATGTGCAAACCATTTGCAACCAATTTAGATGATTTTCCCATTTAGTTGCTATGTTAAATGTAGGTTTTGCAATTTTCTCATTAGATTGCATCCCTTAATCTTAAGGGATCCTTAGAGAAAGAGATATGAACAATGTTATAGTTCATTGAGATAGAAACTGTATGTTGGAATGAAGAAGCTTTTAGGATTTGACAAAGGTTAAAAATTCATGGAAGAAGTTTTACTTCTATTTATCACCTTTACTTGACTTGATACAAACTCAAATACTCCACCCCTATTTATGTTAGTGGCACCTCTTAAATTAATGACTAGGATTGTGCCACTACAATTCTAATCTAATGATCACAAATAAATCTATACCTATCACACAATAATTTCATAACTACCGCATATTTTAGAATAAACTTCTAGATGAGACATGCTAAAATCAAGTTTATATTTCAACTCCCCTCTTAAACTTGATTTTGTGACTCCTAGAATACTTTTCATTTTAATAAAGTCTTCACTCTTGAGTGACTTGGTAAAAATATCTGCAACTTGATCTTAGGACTTCACGTACTGCACTTGTATCTTTCAAATTTTCTTTTGGAATTCTTCTTCGCTTTGTACACCCCCTTCACATAAATTGCCTTATGCCCTTTAGGAAGTGAAGTTAGCTCCCATGTGTCGTTCTTCTCGATTGCCATGATTTCTTCATCCATTCCATCTTTCCACTTCTTGCTTTGTATGACTTCTTGGAAATTCATGGGCTCACAGTCGACAAAGAGACAAAAAAGAGTAAAATTATCTTGATTCATAGTTACCTCATAAAGATCTTCTAATCTTCTGAAGAGTGATACTCTTGCACTTGAATTTTCTTTTGAAGTTGATGACGATGAGTAACTTTGAGTACTTGTAGTCAATGTTATTTGTGGAGTAGTAAACTCTTCTCTTGTTTGCTTGATCCTTGGCTGCTCTGCGTCTTCTTCTTGAAAGTATGGGATTGTCCCTAGTCTCATTCTCCTCCTTCATCGAAAATGACATCTCTGCTGATGGTTGTCTTCTCTGTATTTGGATTGTATAGCTTGTAGCCTTTCGAGTTGTTGTCATAACTAATGAAAATGAATTTTCGCTCTTGTCATCCATCTTATTTCTTTTCTCGTCGGGTATGTGTACATGAGTTATGTATCCAAAAACTCGTAGATAAGAAATGTCAAACTTCTTTCCACTCCATGCTTCTTGTCGTGTCTTTCCCAACACACTTCTTGTTGGTGATCGGTTAGCCAAATAAACAACACATGCAACCGCTTCTGCCCAAAACTCCTTCGACAATCTCTTGCTTTTTAACATGCTCCTTGTCATGTTAAGGATGGTTCTATTTTTCATTTCCGCTACTCCATTTTATTGGGGGGATCTTGAAATAGTTAGAATCGACGTATTCAGTTAGCTTCACAAAATTCTTGAAATTCTTTTAAAGTGAATTCTCCTCCTCGATCAGATCACATAGCTTTGATCTTGAGATCACTCTCTTTCTTTACATCTGCCTTAAACTTCTTGAATATTTTAAAAATTTCTGATTTTTGTTTTAAGAAATATACCCATGTTTTTCGTGAAAAGTCATCTATGAAGAGAAGAAAAAAGTTGCTCTTACTGAGTGAGCTCGACTTTATTGGACCGCAGACATATGTATGTATGAGCTCAAGAGGCTTTTGGGCTCTTGAACTTGACTCTCTTTGAAAGCTTTTTCTGAAGTGCTTTCCGAGCAAACATCCTTCACATAATTGATTAGAGTGGTTTTTGATGAGGGTGGTTGATGCAAGGTAGTCCTCTCACCATCTCTTTCTTTGAAAGCAATTCAAGTCCTCCAAAGTTGAGATGCCCAAATCGGAGATGTCAGAGCCAAGAAGTATCTTTATAATAGGTCTTCAGACATTTGACAATATCGTTTTGATGTTGAGTGAGAACATTCTATTTTTAGACATTGATACTTTAGTAATCAAGTTACCAATATTTTTTTTTTAAAGAAGAGAGTATTTTCTTTCAAGTGAATATCATATTTTTTCTCCAAGAGTTGTCCTAAACTCAAGATGTTGCTCTTCATATTCGACACAAAGTAAACATTAGAAATAAATTGATGCTTCTCATTTTTCTGACAGATGAGAATGTTACCTTTGTCTTTCACCTCTATCTTGGACTCATCTCCAAAAGACACATTGCCACTTACTGATTCGTCAAGCTCTACGAACATGATTTGTCTTCCACACATATGGTTGCTTGCATCGGTGTCCATGTACCATGTACTATCTTCACCTTTTTCATTGTCCTTGTATGCTAGAAGTGGAGTGTCATCTTCTTCTCTTTTTTCTTCTATATAGTTGACTCTTTCATTAATTTTGCTTCATTAACTTTTTACTTAGGTCTTCTACATTCTTTTGCATAATACCCGAACTTGTTACAATTATAGCACTTAATTTGAGATTTATCATACCTCGAGTTTGAGCACCCTCGACCACGTTCTCTTGTAAATCTTTCTCCTTTCTCATAGTTATTATTGTTACTCCATTCTTGCTTGCTAGTATGAACTCGTCATTGTCCACTACCTCTTCCATGTTGGCTTCTAATATTGTTGAAGCTTTCATCTTTTTCAGTTGGTTGGAGATTTGTCTTGAAAAGTTGCATTCATCTTCTTCTTTTCTTCATGGGCTTGCGATGAACCTAGAAGTTGTTCTATCGTCATTGTTTGTAAATCCTTAGTCTATTCGATAATGGTTGTGATACTATCAAATTTTGAATGTAACGATCGAAGAATTTTTTCCATGATAGCCACGTCTTCAACTTCTCACCATTTGTTTTTAGTTGATTGAAAATGATAATGACTCTGGAAAAGTAATCGGAGACCAAATCGCCTTATTTCTTATGCAAAACTTCAAATTGACTTCTTAAAGTTTAAAGTCGTACTTTTTTAAACTTCTTTTCTCCCTTATACGAGACCTCGAGCTTCTTCCATGCTAACTTAGCCGAAGTAGCACTTGAGATCTTCTCAAAACCATCTTCATCTAAAGCTTGATAGATGAGGAAGAGAGCCTTCTTGTCTCTCTTTCGCAAGTCTTTTAAGCTATTCTTTTGTGTTGTGGATAGAGCGGACTCGTCGCTTGGCTCCTCGTAGCCTTTCTCCACAACCTCCCAAACGTCATGTGCTCTAAGGAGTGCCTTCATCTTGATATTCCAATTGTCGTAGATGCTTTCCTTGGGCATCGAGACTTGGAATGAAACCATGCCACCGTTTGTCATTGCTCTATAAAAGGAACATTTAGGCTCGCTTTTAGGTTCTGATACCACTTTGTTGGAATGGAAAAACTTTTAGGATTTGATAAATGTTAAAAATTTATGGAAGAAACTTCACTTCTATTTATCACGTTTACTTGGCTTGATACAAACTCAAATACTCCACCACTATTTATACTAGTGGCACCTCCTAAATTAATAGCTAAGATTGTGCTACTACCATTCTAATCTAATTGTTACAAATAATCTCATACCTACTACTATCACACCTACCACACAATAATTTCATACTTATTACATATTATAGAATAAACTTCTAGATGAGACATGCTAAAATCAAGTTCAACACTGTAGCAGCAGTGTCTTTGCAGAACCAGAAAAACAAAAGAATTGAAAAGGCTTCTATTTTAAAGAAGAAATAAAAAAAGATGAAATTTAAGAAAAAAATAGTCTTGAAAATATGCAAAATAGTAAAAAAAAACAATAAAATAACTCAAAGAAAACTGCATTTTTGTGGTAGCTGCAATGTCTTAAATGATGAAGGTGTTTTATCTGTTATGAGATGAGGTGTAGGGCTTGAGGTATGGGATGTTACCCCACAAGAATTCATATTATGAATATTAAAAAATTGAAAAATATGATTAAAATATTTAATACAAGGGAGAAAAATGTAAATTACAAAGTGAATAACCACTATGATTTATACTCAAACTTCAAAGTCCAGTTGAACCAAAAATATAAAATCAGCCATGATTAACTGTTAAAAATGATACAAGATAAATAATTATGCCCCCTTGATGTTCTTATTCCTCAAGCTCCTCAACCTCACAGTCCTCTTCAAAATTTGAGGAACATGATCATTTAAGCTAACATTAAGATAAGTATATTAATTTGATGATTTTAATTTAATTTATCTTACCATTCATGCACAGAAGGTGTGGCACATGTGCTCCAACGATGCCTCGGTGGTGTATGCCCCCACGGCTTAACACCTCTCTCGACTATTTTGATGCAATTTCACTTCACCCCGTCTTGAGGACTGCCTCAGATTAGACCCAAAAACATTTTTTAAAACATTGTTCATCTCTCAAAC